>NC_139239.1:29637191-29760900 GCF_977018435.1 Lepisma saccharinum | reverse complement strand
GCCAACAAGGAAAATGCACATGGAGGGCGCAACGGTATTGTCCATGGATGGTTTTTTCTGAATAAACATACATATCAGTTTTTGCAGTCTCCAGATGGGATCGGAGCTTTTGTTTTGGTTGGACAAGGGGGTTCAGATAAATGCATGGACATCAAAATAAAAGAAAAAAAAATTTACTCCACTGCTCACATGTATTGAGTCTTCCAATAACATACCTCGCGGGGCGTACCTACATGTATGCAAAATATAGTTAATGTTATATTTCTCGAACCTGTGGTCTGTAGATTTGCTTTTGTTGGCAACAGAAACAGAAAAAATGGCACCATGTTATTGTATACTGATATGGGTGTACTGTAATCATAACAATTTTCTAGTTAAAAATCTATGTCGAAAAGCAATGTTGGGTGACTTGTCTGTGTTGGGTCTTATTGACAACTTCACAGCTGTACCTGCACAACTCATCGACTACAAGGCAACAATGTTAGGAAATGTGTGCATGGCTCCGAGAATACAATTTAAAATCACTAATGTGGCATGAACCCCCTCCACTTGTGTGTATTTGAATATACAAAAATTAGACACTTTGAATAATCGAGGAGAACAATCACAAAAACAGCTTGCACCGGTATGACGTGTTCAAACTTCAGACGATTTTTGTTAATCTACAAAAGCCAAGTGCGAACGGAGATCACTACGAAAATTGGGAAAAAAGAAAGAAGCGAGGCTATTTTGGCTAATGGCAACGAAGAGGATGAATAATGGTTGTTTTGATAAAATTGACGAAGTCAATATGCCTAGCCTAATCATCATAACATCACTTGTTTCTAACCTGTTCATATTGGCCCTCTCTCTCTACCCCTCCATAAATTCGATTCGAAAGGCACAATCATTCCAGTTCTTGAATAAGACTCGCATATGCCCTCAGAAAAAAAACAAGAGAAGAAATAAATAAATCAAGTCATGTATATTCTTCACCCCCGAATTTTCTTCCACAACACCGCACGAAGCCTCGAGTTTCGGATATTGTTGTTGTGCGACAGGATAGGATAGATGAACCGTATGTTTACCGAGGACCAGACGTAATCAAATATTTTTTTTGAAAAGATAGTTGAAGAGGTTGAGACTATTGGCAGCCTCTTACGCGAATCGAAACCAAATGCTCCTATTATCCAGCGATGAACTTCAATCTCACAATAACATTGAAACGTGTCCGGTGTGCGATCAAAGGTTTCACCGACGAGAACCGGAAAGTAATTTCATCATAATTATTTCACCGGAAACTACATCGGTGGAATCTGTAACATAATGTATTCATGTATGTTTTTGACAATCATATATCACTCACTAGAACAATTTTCATATTGTTTTCACTACGTGACATGATATTTTATTTACATTTACGATAAAATAGAGGTTTGGGTGTAATAACAGTTTTTATTAATTAATTTAGAGATGCATTTTTTATTTGTTGAGTTAATGATTAGGTTAATTTGTTATTTCTCGCGAAAAAAAAGAGGGAACCACAGCTGAAAGAAAATACACAACTTGTATTATTGAGGTCAAGAGTTTGTTTTAACATCATTTTTTGCACACATAGGCTAATCACGACTCGGGATATGTTTAAAATGGAATCTGAAATATTGATTATGCGACCTGACTGGAACTCGGAATAGGACACACTGATTACAAGACGTCGATATATTATCGCTTGGTAAGAAATTGTAGTGTTTCAATTCACACACACACACTCACAATTTAAATCAACTAAACTGATCACAGGCCCAACTGGTGGCTGGCATACACAACTATCCATCCACCAGTCGTCTTCTGGGGCGTGTGTCTCGATGAGTGTCAACAACCTCTATTGTGAAGTAAAATCTGTAGAAGTAACATCACTCTCCAATTACAATGTTGGCAAACTTTCCAACTTCATCGTGAACGACGACAAAGGTATCGGCTACCTGATCAAAATTATCAACACGCTGCCTCCGAGATTCTGGAACGTTGCCGAAGAAAAGGGACCCGTGAACGACATCATCAACAAGTTACCTTTCGAGATGCATTTAAATGGCTACCAATACTGCGGACCGGGTACCAATCTCGAGAAAAGATTGGAGAGAGGAAACAAGGGTGTGAATCCGTTGGACGCGGCATGCAAAGATCACGATATTGCTTACAACACGCACGCGAATTTGGATGCACGTCACAAAACAGACAAGAAATTGGAGCATGCCGCTTTCAGGAGGGTCATAAGTAGAGACGCTTCTTTGGGAGAAAAAGTTGCAGCATTGGGCACCACCATTGCCATGAACACAAAACAAAAATTTGGATGGGGAATCCTACCTAGAGTTATCTTTAACTGGCAACGAGGTGATCTTGGTCAGCACGACGAACCCTCAGCCGTTATAGAAGATATCTGAAACCAGCTTACACCAGTCACTCATAGCTCCCCCAATTTTCTCACGATGGTGGGTTGCTACCGGCCCTATACGTAGGCCGAATAAATTCCGACCAGAGCCGGATTCGAACCTATGCCGTCTCGCAGCGAACAATCTCAAGACGAGTGAACGCTGTAACTCGCTCAGCTACGGAGGAGGACTCTCTCTCTCTCTCTCTCTCTCTCTCTCTCTACTCTTTCTCTAATTTTCATCATCATTGTTAAAATTAATCCATGAGAAAATATATATTTTGTGTTGACATGGGAAATATGCAATAAAAAAAATGCATGATCAATAGTTAAGGTCAAAATCTGAATAAACAGTGAGGGTGATACACGCAAGCTTCCAGGCATGTGATTTGCACAGAATTAAATATAAAATGAGAGATGGAAGGTTTTGTTACTATTAGAATTTAAGGACGGAAAATATGTACAGCGAATGAATACTACGTTTGATTAATCGTGAAGATGAGTATCACAGTACGTTTTTATCGTTCTTATATAAACGTTGAAACGTTTAAGAACGTATAAGAACGTTTACCGAAACGTTTCAACGTTGACGAGACGGCATAGGTTCGAATCCGGCCCTATGCCGTCTCGTCAACGTTGAAACGTTTCGGTAAACGTTCTTATACGTTCTTAAACGTTTCAACGTTTATATAAGAACGATAAAAACGTACTGTGATACTCATCTTCACGATTAATCAAACGTAGTATTCATTCGCTGTACATATTTTCCGTCCTTAAATTCTAATAGTAACAAAACCTTCCATCTCTCATTTTATATTTAATTCTGTGCAAATCACATGCCTGGAAGCTTGCGTGTATCACCCTCACTGTTTATTCAGATTTTGACCTTAACTATTGATCATGCATTTTTTTTATTGCATATTTCCCATGTCAACACAAAATATATATTTTCTCATGGATTAATTTTAACAATGATGATGAAAATTAGAGAAAGAGTAGAGAGAGAGAGAGAGAGAGAGAGAGAGAGAGTCCTCCTCCGTAGCTGAGCGAGTTACAGCGTTCACTCGTCTTGAGATTGTTCGCTGCGAGACGGCATAGGTTCGAATCCGGCTCTGGTCGGAATTTATTCGGCCTACGTATAGGGCCGGTAGCAACCCACCATCGTGAGAAAATTGGGGGAGCTATGAGTGACTGGTGTAAGCTGGTTTCAGATATCTTCTATAACGGCTGAGGGTTCGTCGTGCTGACCAAGATCACCTCGTTGCCAGTTAAAGATAACTCTAGGTAGGATTCCCCATCCAAATTTTTGTTTTGTGTTCATGGCAATGGTGGTGCCCAATGCTGCAACTTTTTCTCCCAAAGAAGCGTCTCTACTTATGACCCTCCTGAAAGCGGCATGCTCCAATTTCTTGTCTGTTTTGTGACGTGCATCCAAATTCGCGTGCGTGTTGTAAGCAATATCGTGATCTTTGCATGCCGCGTCCAACGGATTCACACCCTTGTTTCCTCTCTCCAATCTTTTCTCGAGATTGGTACCCGGTCCGCAGTATTGGTAGCCAGGTAAATGCATCTCGAAAGGTAACTTGTTGATGATGTCGTTCACGGGTCCCTTTTCTTCGGCAACGTTCCAGAATCTCGGAGGCAGCGTGTTGATAATTTTGATCAGGTAGCCGATACCTTTGTCGTCGTTCACGATGAAGTTGGAAAGTTTGCCAACATTGTAATTGGAGAGTGATGTTACTTCTACAGATTTTACTTCACAATAGAGGTTGTTGACACTCATCGAGACACACGCCCCAGAAGACGACTGGTGGATGGATAGTTGTGTATGCCAGCCACCAGTTGGGCCTGTGATCAGTTTAGTTGATTTAAATTGTGAGTGTGTGTGTGTGAATTGAAACACTACAATTTCTTACCAAGCGATAATATATCGACGTCTTGTAATCAGTGTGTCCTATTCCGAGTTCCAGTCAGGTCGCATAATCAATATTTCAGATTCCATTTTAAACATATCCCGAGTCGTGATTAGCCTATGTGTGCAAAAAATGATGTTAAAACAAACTCTTGACCTCAATAATACAAGTTGTGTATTTTCTTTCAGCTGTGGTTCCCTCTTTTTTTTCGCGAGAAATAACAAATTAACCTAATCATTAACTCAACAAATAAAAAATGCATCTCTAAATTAATTAATAAAAACTGTTATTACACCCAAACCTCTATTTTATCGTAAATGTAAATAAAATATCATGTCACGTAGTGAAAACAATATGAAAATTGTTCTAGTGAGTGATATATGATTGTCAAAAACATACATGAATACATTATGTTACAGATTCCACCGATGTAGTTTCCGGTGAAATAATTATGATGAAATTACTTTCCGGTTCTCGTCGGTGAAACCTTTGATCGCACACCGGACACGTTTCAATGTTATTGTGAGATTGAAGTTCATCGCTGGATAATAGGAGCATTTGGTTTCGATTCGCGTAAGAGGCTGCCAATAGTCTCAACCTCTTCAACTATCTTTTCAAAAAAAATATTTGATTACGTCTGGTCCTCGGTAAACATACGGTTCATCTATCCTATCCTGTCGCACAACAACAATATCCGAAACTCGAGGCTTCGTGCGGTGTTGTGGAAGAAAATTCGGGGGTGAAGAATATACATGACTTGATTTATTTATTTCTTCTCTTGTTTTTTTTCTGAGGGCATATGCGAGTCTTATTCAAGAACTGGAATGATTGTGCCTTTCGAATCGAATTTATGGAGGGGTAGAGAGAGAGGGCCAATATGAACAGGTTAGAAACAAGTGATGTTATGATGATTAGGCTAGGCATATTGACTTCGTCAATTTTATCAAAACAACCATTATTCATCCTCTTCGTTGCCATTAGCCAAAATAGCCTCGCTTCTTTCTTTTTTCCCAATTTTCGTAGTGATCTCCGTTCGCACTTGGCTTTTGTAGATTAACAAAAATCGTCTGAAGTTTGAACACGTCATACCGGTGCAAGCTGTTTTTGTGATTGTTCTCCTCGATTATTCAAAGTGTCTAATTTTTGTATATTCAAATACACACAAGTGGAGGGGGTTCATGCCACATTAGTGATTTTAAATTGTATTCTCGGAGCCATGCACACATTTCCTAACATTGTTGCCTTGTAGTCGATGAGTTGTGCAGGTACAGCTGTGAAGTTGTCAATAAGACCCAACACAGACAAGTCACCCAACATTGCTTTTCGACATAGATTTTTAACTAGAAAATTGTTATGATTACAGTACACCCATATCAGTATACAATAACATGGTGCCATTTTTTCTGTTTCTGTTGCCAACAAAAGCAAATCTACAGACCACAGGTTCGAGAAATATAACATTAACTATATTTTGCATACATGTAGGTACGCCCCGCGAGGTATGTTATTGGAAGACTCAATACATGTGAGCAGTGGAGTAAATTTTTTTTTCTTTTATTTTGATGTCCATGCATTTATCTGAACCCCCTTGTCCAACCAAAACAAAAGCTCCGATCCCATCTGGAGACTGCAAAAACTGATATGTATGTTTATTCAGAAAAAACCATCCATGGACAATACCGTTGCGCCCTCCATGTGCATTTTCCTTGTTGGCTGAACGCGAAGATGCCCGAGACTGCTTTCGAAATTGCTTTCAGACTCGCATCACGATACAGCCGTTTTCTACAATTCTATTAGCCTACTATTATTATCTAAAACTATTTCATCACACACAATCAAAAAAAATTAAAAAAATAACATTTCTCTCCTTCACTCGCTTTTAGCCATCGTCCAGTGTCCTTCTAGATAGCAGGTGAATCGTGACTAGCAAAAGTATTGAAATCGAAATATGAATTATCCGTTATAACCCCTCCTCCTCTTTTTTTTCTCTCCCCTTCTTTACATGCACGCTCGATGACATTGAAATAAGCGAAAACACACCGCTATGCTTAAAAAAAAAAAAACATCCATTGTACAACTCTATAGGTCGAGGTTCATAAGCCTCGTACATCTCATGCGAGGGACTGCATATCTTGTTTACAGTTTATAGTGGCATCATATTCCTTCACTCGGGAGACTTGCAAGACAGCTCATTACTAGATCTGTTTTGTCGATATGAGAATGCTTGCTATCAGTAATAAAATTTTTATAGTGTTTAACCTAACAGCTGAGGGGGGGGGGCATTCCACATTTACTTTTGCTAGTACAATAAATATCAATGTTTTTAAGTTATGCAATAATTTTTGACATTATATTCATGTCCATTTCCAAAACTAGATTTAAATACACAAACAACTCGCTCTTGCAATATATTATCTATTGTGAAAAATTCTCACATGTTCGCGAAACAGAAAATACACGTCATAGCTTCCGTGAATCGAGCGCAAGATTACTGGAGCACGCAAAATACCGTATGCCAAGAATAAAATATTCCAAATGCAGGCATCATGCACAAATAGAATAATCGGGTTGATTTTACAGTCTAAAACCACCATGTTCTGGCAGCAAGTATCAAAAACATGTGGTTAGGAGATTTTGATAGGGGGTGAGTGAAATAGTTGTTGCAAGTTACCTTTTAAACCCAGTACATGTGTAGGAATATATTTCGTATAAGCTGTCTCACTCTCTCCGTATGTGTGTCAGGTGGTCGTGTCGATCGTTAGTTGTATGTCACAGCTTAACCGTACTAGGTAATATTTTTACATGAGGTAAGTTGGCATAATCTGCGAGAGTATATGTTTCAAGCTTCTAGCTGTAGAAGATTAGCTTTAGCCTATTTGCAAAATATAAGTTTGGCTCGTCGAAAGCAACTCAAACAGTGTTGCCAGCTGTAGGTTAATTTTCCCCGTTATACAATTGCAAGAGGTGAGTTGCTTATACCCTATCTGGAAGATGTGTCCATGGCTTATGTCGTAGGTTAATTTAGTTTGCAATAGATCTTGTGTGTTGGCCCTTACAAGTGATATAGCTGCCTTTCTGCCTTTGAGTTACTTGTAAGGCTATATGTGAGTGGGCAAGTGAGGTTAGTTTAGTTTACGATAGATCAACCTGTCATGCTATGTACTACTTTCTGCTTTTTGAGTTACCTGTAAAACTATATGTGGGTAGGTGAGTGAGGTTAGTTTAGTTCACAATAGATCACACTTTGAATTTGCTCACACTCTCTCTGTCTGTGTGTCAGGTGGTCGTGTCGATCGCTAGTTGTATGTTACAGCTTAACCCGAACTAGGTAATATTAACTGTACTTCAAAAAAATAAAAATTGTGTGTATCTCATGTCGAACTAGAAATAAAAAAATCAAACATTAAGCATTCATGCAGATTAATTAAGCCGTAAGTTCAAAATTTTGGCCCCCACACAAATCGCATTACATACATACATACATGTGGAAAAACAGAAGTATGCATGTCTTTTCGCTCCCGTGGCGTTACAAGAGCCCCCTGTAAGTAATACTAATCGGGGCTGGACCTACAGTTTCAAGAACCACTTGTGCGAGTATCGAACCCTTGAATACAAGGCTACCACTGCGCCATAGGGGAGGAGGCCGGGTGAGAGAGGGGTAGAGAGCTGGAAACAATAACACCGCTATTGCCAGTTAGCATCTTCTTCATCTTATTGCATACTTATCATCTTATAGAAGATTACGCCGTCAACTTGTAACTTGTAGGTTAGCCTCGCCTGTGAAATATCATATGTTTAAAAAACAAGAGGTTTGTGAAGCAACTAGTTAGTGTTGCCAACTCCTAATTGTAGAATAGCTTCGCCTGTAAAAGTGAAATTTTCTTGGGGTGGGTTGCCAACACACTCTAGTTAATAATGCTACATATTATACACACACACACGCACACACATACTGTGTTGCCATCCATCCATTCATCTCTTTCTTTTTTACGGCAGTGTGTGTTTGTTGCCGGCTCTATTGCCCAGTGTGTGTATGTTGCGCCAGTGTATAAATTGGCTAAACCCTTGCCAAGTAAAAAAAACTGTAGGTAGGTGTTGGCAGCACTGTCGGCTGTTTAATCCCTTTCCCCTCCCGTAAAAGGCTATGACAAAAGTACCAGTAGGTTGGCAAATTGCTTTATTCACTGTAAGACAAACCTCAAGCAAGGTTGCCAGCTCCTTGCTTTAGGTTAGGTTAGACCAAAATAAAAACCTTGGTGACTTTTCGAGTAAGATGTTGGCAACACTGCGAGTTGGCTGCATTGTCGGTTGTTTAACTCTTCCCCCTCTCTCTCTCTCTCCTCTCTCTCTTTTTTTGTAAAAAAGCTATGGCAAAAATACCAGTAGGTTGGCAACCTTGCTTTATTCACTGTAAGGCAAACCTCAAGCAAGGTTGCCAGCTCCTTGCTTTAGGTTAGGTTATACCCAAAAACAACCTTGGTGATTTTTTCGAGTGAGAAGTTGGGCCGTGTCCGGATTGGCAAGCGCTCCGTCCTGTTCTCTCCTGTTGCTCTCGCGTGCCGTCGAAGTCACGTCCAAGTCGTCCGAATCTACATGTCCCCTTGTAGTACGGTTGTCACTTTTCCCGCCAGGTGTCAGCCCGAACTTCACCCACCGCGCTCTGGGGCGTAGGCGCATCGCACAGAAGCAGAAGGCAGACGCCAAACAAACATGACAATAATTTCCACCTAGTTACTACTCATATTAAAAATGTAACACGCTATTTCATCATTTACAATTTTTCTACATTCAGTATTATTGATAAAATGTTAAAGTATAACTGAGTTTTACATCCTCTAATCAGTAAATGTTGTCTGTGCAAAGTGAAAATTAGAATATAGCTGCCAAGCGCAGCGTCACAGCGAGTTCAAGCGTGCATCAGTCGCGCCTCTCTGGTCTTCCCTCAGACTCCACGTCTGCCGCGAATTCGGACAACAGAGGTTGGCTGAATCCCCGGATGGAACGGTGCTCTAGGTGACATCTGCTGCCGATTCGGACGCGGCCTTTTCGAGTGAGGAGTTGGCAACACTGCTTGAGGCTTGCCTTGCAGCGTTGCCAGCTCCTTGCTTTAGGTTAGGTTATACCCAAAAACAACCTTGGTGATTTTTTCGAGTGAGGAGTTGGCAACACTGCTTGAGGCTTGCCTTGCAGCGTTGCCAGCTCCTTGCTTTAGGTTAGGTTATACCCAAAAACAACCTTGGTGATTTTTTCGAGTGAGGAGTTGGCAACACTGCGAGCGCCAATTGATGAGTAGAGGAGCCAGTTGGTGATTTTTTCGAGTGAGGAGTTGGCAACACCGTGAAAGGCTTCAAAATATACACCGTGAAAGGCTTCAAAATAGTTGGTGATTTTTTTCGAGTGAGGAGTTGGCAACACTGCTTGAGGCTCGTGCCTTACGAGAGCAATCCATTAAGGCGAGCTAAAGTAGGTCAAAGGACTTGTGAGGTTAAGATACATCGTGAAAGGCTTCAAAATAGTTGGTGATTTTTTCGAGTGAGGAGTTGGCAACACTGCTCGCGCCTTACAAGAGAAATCCATTAAGGCGAGCCTCATTTTTTCGAGTTGGCAACACTGCTTGTGAGGTTAAGATACATCGTGAAAGGCTTCAAAATAGTTGGTGATTTTTTCGAGTGAGGAGTTTGCCAACACTGCTCATGCCTTACAAGAGCAATCCATTAAGGCGAGCCTCATTTTTCGAGTTGGCAACACTGCTTGTGAGGTTAAAATACACCATAAAAGGCTTCAAAATATCAGTTGGTGATTTTTTCGAGTGAGAGTTGGCAACACTGCGAGAAAATGGAGCTCGTGCCTTACAAGAGCGATCCATTAAGGCGAGCTCCATTTTCGGTTTGTGAACCGGGGACACTGTACTACTCTCATCCAATCCCCTCTCTCCTTGCCCTACCCCCCCCCCCCACCACTACTTCAGCTGGATCAACAGGTCTAAACACAAAGAAGAATGTGTGCCTTATCAGTACTAAATCACAGCGTTGGAAGCTTGGAGGAAAACAGCATCGTAAATACCAAGCATTTATTGTGTCTGTCAACTGAAGAGCGAACACGTGTTTGGGTGAGCCCAAACACGTGACATATTCCGAGAAAGGAGGGGGTGGGGGGATTTGGAATTTTCGAAACACGATTGCAAAACATGTTCCGAACGAACTGTCAGTGTTTCAACCTCAATATACAAATATAAGTGTGGCAAACCCTCGATAATTGTATCTAAAGCTGTTTGTAACATATGTGTTACAGCGGCTACAAGGGACATACTTTTTTTGTAACATATGTGTTACGGCGGCGAACTAAGGGTTAAGAGAAACTTATCTCAATGCCACAACAGTCTTATGGAAGGCCAAGACTTGTCAAGCGTTTTATCACGCATGTAGTCTCATCGCCGCTGTTGTCTGACTTTCGAGACCGGAGTCAGATCCTATTCTTTTAGATAACTCCCCAATTCTCCTCAGATTGCTGGGTCAACACCGACATTTTGGAGCTCCCACTGTGGATTGAACCCAGGAGTACTCGCACCACAGGCAAGAGTACTATCCATATGCCTACGCAAGAGTTTAATGTTACGTATATAGAAAACATATAGTTCTTGCCATTGACTAATATTTTCGAAATTGAAAATAAATACTTTAACATGAGAGATTTAATACCGAAAATTGCTACAAAGTACGACTGACAAGTAGGGATGGACGATATCCGAAATTTGATATCGCGATATATCGTCAACAAAATATCGTCACAAACGCTACGATACGATATTCTTTCCGTATCGTGATATCGGCGATATATCGTCTGCACGATATATATCGTCAAATATCGTGACGATAACACGATATACATCGCCAAATATCGTGATGATATGTCGCCGACACGATATATCGCCAAATATCGTGATGATATATCGCCAACACGATATATATCGCCAAAATATCGGGACGATATATCGTCTAGTTGATATCACCTGGACGATATTTTCTCAAATCGCGATATATCGTCTGGACGATATATCGCCCAACATTACTGACAAGATGAACAAAATCAAGGTAGCAAGTTGAACCTGGATAGGTCAAAGTCATAGTAAAAGCTTGTTTAAATCCACTCTATGGTGAGGAAGGCTAATCGAGACTGGATCCAAAGTTCAAAGTGTGATACGAACCACCGCTGCATGTGTGTCCAACGGGAATCGAACCAGTGACATATTGATTGCAAGGCCACAGTGTTATCAATATGTCACTGGGGAAGCCCTTTGGACAGTTCATAACGGCAAGTGCAAACTGTAAATGCATGCTAATTCCACTCATGCACACAGGACCAATGTCAATTTACACAAATATGTTGACACCAGTACACCTGAAAGTATACTTTTGGTTCATCAAACTACAGACTTAAATGCATAAAAGGGTCATTTTATCATCTTCTGTTCCATGTGATTCACTAATAATGCATCAATTAAGATGAGACACGATTATATCAAAGAAATAGAAATTACACATTCAAGTGCTTGTTAATTAATGCATCAAAAACGCATCAGCCTTGAATTAATGCATTTCGAATTCTTTGTGTGAAAATTCCGTGGCGGAACGTCAGGGGTTCCAGATTCGAATCCTTGAAAATTTAAAAAAAGAAAATCGCGTTAAGTGCTCAGCTTTCTATCTCACCACCGAAGTTGGCAGGTTTGAGTCCTGATGCGGACATGGCATTTCTTTAGGAGTGTACCTTCATCTTCGTCACAGTTAGCCAAAAGTGGCAGAAGAACGGCTTAAATTAAGAAAAATAAAATACAGCCACCAAAGTTCATACTTATTTATAAGAGAGCCTTCCCTGTGGCGCAGTGGTAAGGTCGTCGCCTTCTAATGAAGGGGTCCCGGGTTCGATACCTGATGGAGGTTAGTAGTGGGATTGACTGTACTACCAGCACGAGAAAGGAAGAGCTCCCCTCAAGCAGGTTTGGCTATACTTAAAACAAGCTCAACATGCCCATATGAGCTTCTTGCTCTAGTGTGGAACCCTGCATAATCCAAGATTTTTGTAAAAAATCCCTCATGGACTCCATGAGAAAGGAAGAGCCTCCTCAGATTGATGTGCCCACACTTATAAAAGCTACTTCTGTGAGATTGTTGTCCATAAATTTGTTAAAAATATGCCCCTCTTGATATTTTTTTTGGCCACACTTAAAGCTAGGCAATGATACACCTACACCCACCCACACACACCCACCCACACCCACACATATTTACTTCCGGTCCACTTCCGGTCCACTTCCGGTCCACTTCCGGTCTACTTCCGGTCCACTTCCGGTCCACTTCCGGTCCACTTCCGGTCCACTTCCGGTTCACTTCCGGTTTGCCGCAGAGACCCTCTAGAATTGCTCCGTGACTCTCTCATTTCTTACATCATAAACATATGATTTTTCACCTATGAGAATAACACTACATATGGTGTCATCAGGTAATGCCTCATGGAATTCACAGATAATTTAAATGTTTGTCCTGTCATTCACCACAACTTGTTTTCTTTTTGAAGTGTTTATTACAAACATGGGTCTCGGTGCTTTGAATTCATCTGGAGTGTAATACATGTCAGTATTGCCTGTAGTGACCCTTTTGAAAGCCGAAAATGCCTCATATAATTTGAGGAAATCATCCTTGGACATGTCTAAATTGTAATTTTCTCTAGGAAATACCTCATTTCTGCCATTTTTAAGATATATGTTCTTGATGTTGCAGTTATCAAATTTGCTTGAATTTTTTTCCTGATTGTTGTGTCTTCCAGTCTGAAACAATACCACTACAAAATCAGGCATGTCATATTGAATACTGGAGAATGAATTTGTAGCATCAAATTCATAATATGTACCAGTTGCGGGCTTCTGTACACATTGATACGTATAAAATTGCAGAGGAACCTGTGGATTTTTTATTATATCTGCTTTGTATTTAAGAGCATAACTGGCCTCATATTCAACAACAGGGATTCTTAACTCCATAGTCTGAATAATGCATTTGCCTGCATCTGGTAGGGTATTAGGCAGAGCTTCCCCTGTAGGGTTTAATGCACTGTACCTCATCAGAGCATTGTTATCATTTGCAGCTCTTCTAAATGTGATTCTTAAACCACCCTTCCACATAATATCTTTGTAATCTGAGAAGAATCCTGGCAACAGGCGCATGGGGAACAGCACAGTGTGGTTCTTAGATAATATCTTATCACCAGCCTCAAATCCACCTATTTTGTAGTAAGAAGCCTCGGTTTTGGATAATTGTAATGTGGCCAAAGCTGTGGAGGTAATGCCGGGATAATCCACTCTGTTTATAACAACACCATGCTTTCTGATCTCAATTTCAGAGAATAGATGTGGCACAAAATTGTCCACAAGTCTTATATTTGAATTTGCCGGATAATCTGTACCATCGAGCTTTACAACATCAAATTTGATGTATAGATCTGCTCTGTGGGGGTGTATAAATCCATCCCCAACATCAAGATCAACCTCTATCTCTGTGTTGGGTTGATTTAAATTTGCAAATGTCCTCCTGTTTGGAGGGAATGATTGTAGCTCATAACTCTCAATATTTTCCATTTTCTTCTTGTATGTATTTTTATTTAAATGTTAATCTCTATGATTGCAGTTGTTGTGGCTCCAGCAAAATCAACTAATTCTTCTTTCTCATTAGTGACCATCAACTCAATGTAATCTATTCTATTATGACACACAGGGAAATATAATGTTGGGGATGGATTGTAGATGATTGGCTCCATGAATTCTGAATTAGGTTTAAATGTTGCAATGATGCCTGTTTGTTTGTGAGTGCCCATGCCATTTGATTTGGTGATCATACCCTCAGCCACATTACAGTGAATACTCAGAGTCTCTATGGCTAAGAATTTAGGTATATTCATAGCAGTGTGTTTGATGCCTGGTTCAAGTTTTGTGTTGTTCTCAAAGCCTAACAGCTCTCCTATAGTAGCCAGATCCACTGTTTCTGTGGCAGATACAATTTCCACTCTGTGAGTGACAGAATTTTGACTTAACACTACACCTCTGGGTAATTGAGCATTTAGAGTGGACAGATTATACTGCCCTGGAGTGATGACAATTTTTTGATCCCCAACTGCAATTTTGTTGTTGTGTTGTGTAATATTTGGGATCAGGTACATGCCGTAAAATGCTCTGAGAGCTATTGTTTTGGGATACACTATGTCATCATGCAATTTGAGTTTCAATATTGAATTTTGGCTGGTGAGATGGAATACCCCCATGATGTTTCAGATACCACAAGGCTTTTTGAAAATTTTCAATTGATGGTTTATTTATTTGAGACATATATCTAAGAACAGATAAACACAAATGTCCGCAATTAACATCTTTGAAGTTTTGAACACGGGCATTATTGTAATAAAGATTAGCTGATTTTAAATATTTTACTAAATTTTCAGGCGGAACACCTCCAAATGAATCGAACACAAATGCCTTATTTTTTAAATATTTAAGATAGCAAATCCAGTGAGTGCCCTGATTTTTGTACTTATCCAAATTAACAATGCCACACTCTTTGTTGAGTGGTTGTTCCGGTAAAGAATCAGACATGTACACACCTCTAAAATGTTTGATGCCCAGTGGCTTGATTAAAGCTTCAATATCTTGGTTTGTAAGCGGCTCTTGTTTTTTTTTAAACTTATTCATGGCTCTCTTAATACCTTTGCCCTGTTTCTCCATTGCCAGGTTATGGCGCCTCTGCTCATCTAATTCTGCCCTATTTTTCTTGGCATCTATTACTGTTTTTGCTATGGCGGCTGATCCCCCAGCCAAGCTCCCAACAGCCCCGAGGGCAGCTAAGATGGCGGGGATGGTAAATATGAATCCCCCTACATGTGATTTTTTTCTTGATTGCTGTAATTTTTTTAATTGGGGGGTGCTAAGTAATAATTTCATCCCATGACCCTTTGCAATACAAGAGCTTTTTTTCTTGCGCTGCTTTTTGGTTAAAAAGCTGTCAATAGTTTTAAGAGATTTGAGACCTGCATAAGGTATTTGATACATAACACCCTTAGCCTTCATTGTAGGTTTATTATATACATATTCACAACCCCCACCCCAGTTTTTGTTTGGTGTTCATAGCTATGGTGGTTCCCAATGCTGCTATTTTTTCACTCAAAGATGCATCTTTGCTTACAAATCTGCCAAATGCAGCCTCTTCTAATTTCTTGTCTGCAACATGTCTCTTGTCAAGATCAGAATGCGTGTTGTATGCAATATCATGGTCTCTGCAAGCAGCATCTAAAGGATTAACACCAGGATCACCTCTGTTTAATCTATGATCCAATTTTGTGCCTGGACCACAATACTGATAGCCTGGAATATGTAGTTCAAATGGCAGCTTGTTTATAATATCATTAACAAGGCCCCGACCCTCAGAAATATTCCAAAATTTAGGTGGTAGAGTATTAATAATTTTTATGAGATATCCAATCCCCTTAGTGTCATTCACTATAAAATTAGACAATTTTGTGCTTATCATGTCCATAATTCCAACCTTTTCATTGTAAAAATTGTGGTTCCCTGCATTTTCCTCCCCAGCTATCACCAATAACCTATCTACAAGTTTCCTGACATCATCAACCCACACAAATTCTTTAGGCAGGGTGTTGTATTGTTTGATCCCACTGCCAGTCTTGATTTGTGACCATATGGGCTTGATTAAATTGTTGTATTTTGCTCCACTGCTCGACTTGACTCTTTTTTGTGTGGGATCATTGTTCTGGTATAGAGCATCTGATTTTATTAATATTTCTTTGTAATCCTCATAATCCTGATCTGTATAGCTGCCAGGTCTCTTCCTAGTTATCAATTCCCACAATCCAGGTGTTCCGGGGTACTTAACAAAAGCACCTTTTTCTCCGAGACGAGATTCTGAATATACAATTATATCATCTCCCATAAATGTTACTCTGAAATTGCCAATTCTATGTATGATGCTCCCATCAAGCTCTGTGTCAGCATATAAGCCAAAAACCTCATCTTTGTTGTCTTTAGGTGTGGTTAAATATTTTTGAGCAAGAAGACCCAATTCAATAGGATCCTGAGTAGCTTCAATTCTTCGAGGAGCAACAGGACTAGGTGTATGAATACTGGAAAGTGGGGTGAATGGATAATCTAATATGTTCCTTGCAGCTACAGGTACAAGCTCTGTGATCAAATCTTGATTTTGCTCTGTAACAGTTTTGATATTTTTACCTAAATTATTAATAGCATCAATTACAGGCTGTTCTGTTTGTTTGTGTTTTTCATAAATTCCCCGGTTCTCTGATTTCCATCCTTTAAATCTTTTAACAAGATAATCTCTTAACTTAAGATCGTCAATGATTGGCCTTTTCATGGTTATTTATATACGTCTCAACGTCTAGAAAATCGTTGATTTTATTTCTGTATTTGCCAGTATTGGGTGTTCTTGTCATATCAATTGTGACAAACCCATAACCGTCCTGGTTCCAGCAGCTACTGCAAAACTTGGAAAAATCATTGTAGCTCAAGTCCCCACCTACATATTCATCATGTATGTGTTTGAGGTTGGTATGATCTTGATGAAACACACATATAAAATTGCTGTTGTCTCGGATCAGTTGCTTGGGTATTTTTGAAAAAGTCTGTGCCAGGTAGAAGCAATCAATGTTCTTGTGCCGGCCCTGTGTAAAGAAATTTCTAACCTTGTTTTGATTATCCAGTATAACGTCATCAAACACAACAACAGAATTATCGAGACAGTCATGAAGTGGCTTAACATCTGGTTCAAAAGTGGCAATATCCAGTCCATCATATAGCCTCATCAGTTGCTGATATTTTAATTGTTCCAAGCTCTTAGAGAAGATATACAAATGCCTGTTTTTCCAGTCTAACCAGTTGGGTGCCAATAAAAAATTATCAACCATTAGTGTAGTTTTACCACAAGCAGATGGCCCAACAATAAGACACCTAATATTATCAGGTAGCAAGTTGCCATTTCTCTTATTCTGTTGTTCAGCTTCTGGCAGCCTTTTTATAACATCCCAGGTGCTCATATTATCACTTTGTTTGCATCGATCCAGCTGTTTTCCGGATGACCCAGCCATTTGACAAATAACTTGTTGCCTTTTCTGCGGATAAATTTTTCTATGAGATATGTGTCAGGCTGTTTAGTTTTGCTCAGCTCTTGTTCATAAAACCTGCCTTTGAGAATTTCTCCTCGGTGATCCCTTATTATATATGTGTTAAGGGTCCCGGGTTTAACCTGAACCACTGTAAATAATTCAGTGCTCCAGTTTCTTGTAAAGCCTCTCTTGAATAAGTGCTTATATTTGCTTATTCTTACTTGATCCCCCACCTTGTATTTGGCCTTTCTTATTGTTGGCTGATATCTAGGATAATAAACAGTGCTGATCAATTTTTGCTCATCAGATGAAGTTACTTCAGAGGGTTTCATGTTGATTGTAGAATGGACCGAGTTGTTATATTTATGTAGAAGTTCTGGAAGAATATTAATCCATTTATAATTACCTTGGAGGGTAAATTGTTTATACATAAGATTTTTTAAGGTTCTGTTGAATCTCTCTACAATTGAGGCTTTGAGATCACTGTAACTCGAATAATGTTTTATTGACTGGCTTTTAATAAATTGTTGAAACACTGAATTATAAAATTCTTTGCCATTATCTGTTTGCAAATAGCGCGGGGATCTTCCACTCTGATTGATGATTGTCCTGATGGCTTCTGTAACACATGTTCCAGTCTTGGATTTGAGTGGCACAGCCCAGGCAAATTTTGAAAATGTGTCTATCACAGTAAGTAGATACTTGTAGCCCTTGTTGATTTTGTCTAAGTTTTTCAACTGTCCACTTGCTAATTCAATCAAGTCGCTCTGCCATAAATCATCTATGCCCTTTGTGACTACTGGCAGTCTCTTATAATTATGTCTGGCTTGTCTGTGTAATTCATCAACAATAATTTGTCTAGACATAATATGTAAACAAGAATATTGCAACTATGGGGTGTTCAGCAGCTGAGACTGCAGGATTTTCTAAATATAATTTGTCTCCAATATGTATTTTAAATTCCAGAGAGCCATCATCTTCAGTATAGGCTGTTTCTAATGTATTGGGGTCTGTAAAATCCTCCAATTCTACACTGGTGATTTTCACTTTGTTCTCAGCATTTGTTATTGATAATGTAGGGTAGTGGTGTGCCTGTGGCTGATGCCAATATTTGATCTTGATTGGTCTCAATGTGCCCCCAACAAAAAATTGGTAATAAAATTGTGCAGGGGACAGCATATATATTTTGCCACCTGGTGTAAATGGAGAATCATATTCTCTGTTGGGGATGCTGTACAATTCAAGAATTACTGTATGTTTTGGATTCTCGATTATGCCTGTTATTTCTTTTTCTGCTGTAAGCAATCTCCTTGTTACAGATTCAAGGTGCTCATTGATGGTTCTAACAATCTCATCGTGCCCGGGCTTGATTCTTATGTCCACAGCAAGTTTTTTGTATTGTTGCACAATCTCTTGTAGCTGCGTGGCAAAAACAGACAAAGCACTTGCTTGATTGGATTCCATGGTCCCTAGCTGTTGCTTGATATTAGCTACAATTTGTTGCAAATTTTCAACAATTGCCAATTTTGAATTTTGAGCAGTAAGATCATGGACCTGTCTTCTGATATCCTCAAACAGGGCATGCAGTTCATTAATATGTTGATTGGTTGGTAGAGTGGCCACTGTCTGAGTGAGTTGTTTGATCTCTGCTTGGATATTCTTGATATCTTCTGATTTCAATATCCTATTCACTGCTCTCTTAATATTTTTAAGTTCCTGTGATGTAGGCAAATTTGACACTGTATTTTGCAAAGATTCAAGTGCCAATTTCACATTATTTAATTCAGAAGCATCAGCCACATTTTGCATAGCATTTTGGAGCAGGGCTATATCTGCCTGACAGGGTGTGGATTGTTGTAAAATTTCAAGCTTTGTTTGGATATCATCAATCAAGTGATGAAAATGAGATAGTTCAGATTCAGTGTTAAGGTTTTCAAGCTTTGTGATTTGTTGCTGGACACTGATGAGGGTATCTACAATCCCGGGCAATCGGGATTCTAGTACATTTGCCAAATCATTTTGCACTGCTGCTATTGTACCTTCAAGATGGGTTATGGAACTTTGAATTTTTCCAAAATCTTCATATGTTTCAAGTTGCAGCTTAATATTTGCCACACTCCGAGTTATTGCATTCAAAGCATCAGATGATGGCAAGTTGTTCATAAAATTTTCAAGTGTCTCAATTTTTTCTTTAACCTCGGCTATGGCATTGTTCAGAGGATCTAGATTAGGTATTTGGAGTGATTGAATCTGTTCCTTTAGAGTGGAAATCACTAGATCAAAATCTTCTTGTGATTTTATGCTTTTGACAATTGTTTGGAGCTGTGCCTGGACATTATTTATTTGCTCTTCTAATTGTTGTTTCAATTGCTCAGAGTTGTTAGCCTGGGTCTTAAATTTGGCTTGAAGAGCTGCTACGGCTTCTTCTAAACTTTGAAAATTATCCAATGTGGCAAGGTCAGTATATTTCTGAAGCAGCAATTTGAGTTCAGAATCAATTTTAAGAAGAGGGTCCATGCATTGTGATTGCAAATTTGTAATTTCTAATTGAAGACTGGCATTGAGTGTTGTTTGTAAAGCTTGTAAATCACTTCTTAATTTCTTGACTCTGACATCAAGCATCAGAATCTCATCACTGTGATCTTCATGCCTTGTATGGCCAAATATATCATTAGGCATTTTGATTATTGGTTATTTATTATAGAGTATCTGATTCTTAATTCTATAAAAAAGGGTATAAGCTTATCATAAGATCCAGGGACCTCAATATATAAGCAGTCACCAGCAGAAACAGTATAAACAGTACCAGAAACCATGTTTGAGTGCTTAATTCTATAAATATTTCTCCCTATTGAAATCTTGACATCACCCTCAGGAGTTGTAATAAATTGCAATTGCCCACCTACAGGTAATTGGTAGTGATTTAAATTATTGTTAAATATGTACAATGTTTTACCTGTTTTATCATCAACATCTGTAAGTATGCTGTTCAGATGAATAATTAACAAGCCACTCAGTTTAGACAGCATATCAGAAGAGGGTTGTGGTGTTGGCAGCTCCATAACAGCCTGTTTTTTGAACCCAAATAAGTTCATAGGCATGTTTATTTATTTCAAATCATGCTCTGTAATTGGGCATTGATTGCCACTTCTCAAGTCACAATGACCCCATGGTAGAGTATGTATGCCACATGATAAAATACATCTCTTATCATCATGTGGGTCCAGAGCCACTTTTCTTACAATATTTGTAGTCAACAAGTGATCTTTACTCTGAATTCTGCATTCTGATGTTCTAGTGGTGCTACATGATTTGAGGCAATTTTTATAATCTTCAAATTGGAGCTCTTTTTCCACAGTTACTCTGCCAATGCCCTTGGCCTTTTTGACAACAGCACTACATGTTTTAAAACTGTACATCTTGGCACTTAACCCAGCAAATTCCACAATAGCATCACCAAGTGTTTCATCTTTTAACTTGCCAGGCACCTTTTTGTTGTGGGGTTGAATCCTTGTATGTTCACTGGTGTCAAAGTATTGAAACAATTCAGGCTGGGACATATCTTGATAAACATCTTCTGTTTGAATATCAAGAACAAAACTATCCGTGTCCATGTACATCAATTTTATATTATCACCATAAAAAGGTTTCAACACATCATAATACAATGTTAACATATGTAATTTGGCCAATTCCAATATCACAGCCCCTACATAAATAGGTTTATCAAACTTGATCTTTGTTTTCTTCATGTTGAAAAGTGCCATGTGCTCATCATAAATTCTTCTGTAATTGAAGTTGGGTTTTGCAACCAATTTTTTGCTCAGGCTGGGGTCAGTAATTAATTTAACATCGGTATGTTTTCTGACATTTTCAATTGTTTTGCCATACACTGAATTCACCATCAATTTAAACAAGCCCTTATCAAATTGGCTCTTTGCAGATGTTCGAAGCTCCGTATTTGTATCAATATATGCTTTCAACCATCTTGAGTGCCTGAATCTCAAGACTTTGCCAAGTTTGGTTACTTGAACACCATGATGCATCAGGAACTGGAGGTTTTTGTAATATACGACATAGCCTTGTTTTGGCTCCAGTGTCATCATGAGCTTCTTCTGTTTAGAGCCAGGTGAGCACTGAACCTCAGGAATTGGGGGCAGATCAGAAAATTTGTTGTGTAAATCATCAGGAATTGTCAGATCAACCTCTAAGAAGAGGCCATAGTCACTGTCATCAAAATCCTGAAGATCTTCAATATTGAAATCTTCAACCCACTCAAGCCCTGCATATGGCAGTTTTTGCATCATAGCGTGACCATAGAGGCTGTTTGCATCCACATACAGTATATAATTTGATGGCAATTCTGGATTATAATCAGGCATGTATTTGTTATTTGCTCTGGCATATCTCTGGGAACATTGCACCATCCCTCCTCTTATATTTTCCTCCATAAACAGATACATATCTTGATCTTGGATCAGATCCAATGGCTTTTTGGTGTTTAAAAACATTGCATCCCATGCTAGGCCCGGGGCACTGAAAAAATACACTGGATCCAGTCCATACTTTTGCATGCAAAATTTTCTGAACGCCTGTATTACATCGGCTAAGAGAGCGACATCAAGTTTCAAATATGCCATGTGATATTCACGAAATGTCTGGCATTTTAAATTGTTCCACATCAACTGAGCATGGTGATAATCATCATCAGTGATTCCAGATCCTCTGATTTTGCTGTAAAACTCTTGTTTGGGTGGCAGAGAACGCTCATCAAATTTAGAAAAATCTGTAACATAATCATATGGATATACACCCTTCCGCCTAATTAATTTCAGGTCCTGATTTGGAAACAATGCACGTGTGATTTTGAATTGATAATCAGGTAATTGAGTGGTCAGTGTACCCAGGCTAGCAGGTAAAAATCTGTAAGAATCAAGAAATCTTATGTGAAAAGAAACACCATTAACTTTAATTATCTTGCTAATAGATATATATTTCTCATCATTTTCAGCTAGAATATTTAAATTCTGCTTCTCAAACCCCTCGTACCTGATCAGATGATGATAATCATAATTGGATGCTCCATGGCAAAATATGGGGACAAATCTTGGTCTCTTGATCTTAATATTACAGCTATTACACAGGGCCATTAAAAATTTACCATCTGTATGAGAATGGTGATGTACCTTGATATTTGTATCTGAAAATTCAGAATCACATACCGGGCATTTTTCTGCATTGTTGAAATCCTCAATCTGTTTCTCTGTTAAAGGCAACATGGGCTTTGATTTTAATAAGATGTTAGATGCTATGTCACGGCACTCATTTTCTATTCTATGTGCAAATATTTTGATGGCATCTGGTCCCAAGTATGAATCTTCTTTAGTAACAACACCACCCTGTACAACCGCATAACAAAAACTGGAAGGTTCATGTAGCTGGTATGGTGTAAATGAGGATTCTTCAGGATCTGGATTGCAGAATGCAAGAGGTTTGAGGTTTGATTCAAAATCACAGAAAATATATGCTGGGTGTTCCGACCGGGCTTCAAACTTTTTGAATTTTGCTTTTTCACTTGGATTAGGCATCACCATATGAACAGGTTTATGGTTCCCACAGTATTTCAGATGCTCAATTAACTTGTTTTTAGCAATTTCTGCACTCTCTTCCCGAACCCCATTCACCATTTTTTGACCATAAAATACAGTCAAACATCTTCTGCACAACTTGAATATTGTCTTAGATTTGTCTAGTTGTGTTCTGACTAAGGCTTCAAGATTACGTATCAGAGTGTAATGATATTTGCCATCCCCTCCAATTAAGAGCAGATCAATCGGAACAGCAGAATCATCATCAATTGTACTGATTCTGAGAGGTTCTATCAAGCAATTGCCAGTGGAACAAATAAATACATTAATAGATAATTGTTTGCCATTCATATCCCGGGCCTTTTCTTCAAATTTATCAATATTCTGAACAGACATTGGATATTCCAAACCCTCCATTGCATCGTCAAAAAGATGTTCATGTTGTTTGTAATAATTTATTCTCTGAGGATTCCTTGAAGCTGGAAACAGAGCAGCTAATATACACCACAAAAAGCATTTCTGGTCGGTATTTTCTATATTGACCACGGCTTGTTTGTTTTTAATATTGGCAGGTAAAGGCAGATATGTAGATCCTCGTAATGGGCTGAATTCAGAAATATTAACATAGAGCCTGTGTGAAGAGCCACATAGGCTCCATCCACTCTCTTTTGCCGCAAATTCAGAGTGTTTAATATTCAATTGTTCTATTAAACTGCTTATTATTCTGTCTGAATTTGCGTTTGAATATACCGGTACAGTTTCTGTTATGTGGGGCTGCGTAAATTTTGTGCCGTTTGGTTTCTTATATTGAGTATACAATTTGAGGGACAGCTTATAAGAGCCATTTTGTGCATTTAGAATTGCCTGCAGATCAGAATTTATACTGTTCAAAAAATTCTGAATGCTACATCTTGGCTCTGATATAAACCGATAATCCCTAAGTTGGGCATTAAAACTGCTATGGATGGGTTCATAGCGTGGCTGCTTTGCTGCTCTGGCATTAAGAGGTGCTTCATGATTCCTTTTCAGACCAGATGTGGATGGTTGTGGGGGCAATGTTGATGACTGTGCAGAGCAAGTATCTTTATGTTTATATCTGAAATATTCCATGTTATATTTTCTATTGCATTTGGGGCATATTTTTGTGGGAGTTCTGTATTTGTTTGGGTTACAATTTCTTTGGTGTCTGGCCCAATTAGAGCTAAATATATTTTTTTTGCATTGATTACAATATTTTTGATTCGGCATTTTTGTTGTTGTTTATTATATACAATTTCCTGGGTTTCAATTCAAAACTTTATGCTGGATCAGATGGGTTCAGCAGTGTGATTTGTGTGTATGTGTGTATATATGTATATACACTTAATATTTTTGGCTTTGGTATTTATATACAATTTCTTGGGAATCAAGTCAAATCTCAATCCTGGATAAGTTGGGTTCGGTACAGACAAAAAAACTGCTTAGCTCTATGTCAATTAGTTCTTGATTCCCGAGCGGGAATATTAAATCCCACAGCGGGGCGAGAATCTGAAACTGCCCCAATATTGATCGCACAACTCCGCGACGCGAGAATAGAACTCCCCGGTGCGGGAAACTGGCCGTACCGTAGCCCCTCGGTGCGGGAATTTGAGGAACTCCCTCAAATATTGATCCGTACAGTAGAACTGGCCGTGGCACAAATCCTTTTTCCCCCTCTTTCCCTCTTTTTGCCAAAAAAAAAAAATGGCTTTTATGGTATCAATGTTTATTGTTTCTATGACCTTACTTGGGTTATTCCGCCAAATTATATGCTTCAAGTCTCCTATACTTTGGTGGAGCCTGTTCAGGTTCTATCCCCCGCGATGTGGGTTCCACTGCCGATCCAGCAATGGTGAAGAATCTGCACTGTGCCCTGCCTTATATACTCTTTTTGGACCCGACCAAAACCTTGCTTGCTTTAGCCGACGATCAAAACCTCTGTTTATTAACTGTCCAATCTTGTCTATTCTTGCCCTGTCTTGTCCAATCTTGTCTGGACTGGTCCAATCTTGTCCAATCTTGTTCTCTCTTGTCCAATCTTGTTCAATCTTGTCCAATCTTGTCCAATCTTGTTCTGTCTTGTCCGATCTTGTTCAATCTTGTCCAATCTTGTTCTGTCTTGTCCAATCTTGTTCAATCTTGTAACCGGAAGTAGGCAAACCGGAAGTGGACCGGAAGTAAATATGTGTGGGTGTGGGTGGGTGTGGGTGGGTGGGTGTAGGTGTATCGTGGCCTAGCTTTAAGTGTGGCCAAAAAAAATATCAAGAGGGGCATATTTTTAACAAATTTATGGACAACAATCTCACAGAAGTAGCTTTTATAAGTGTGGGCACATCAATCTGAGGAGGCTCTTCCTTTCTCATGGAGTCCATGAGGGATTTTTTACAAAAATCTTGGATTATGCAGGGTTCCACACTAGAGCAAGAAGCTCATATGGGCATGTTGAGCTTGTTTTAAGTATAGCCAAACCTGCTTGAGGGGAGCTCTTCCTTTCTCGTGCTGGTAGTACAGTCAATCCCACTACTGAGGTTCATTACACAGTGATTCGGATCTCACTTTTAACTGTAAGTCCAGTCCCGATTAGCCTATCTGTGCATAAAGTGGACTTAAAACATCAATTCAGTTCAAATTTATTTGTAAGTGAAACCGTAGAATCTATCTGTTATAAAGTTATAATAGAATTATCTTAAAAAAATTATGTTTCATTCATTTCCCAGTATCTAGTTTAGTAAAAAGGATTTTTTCAAGAAAGTCGACCACATAACTCATAGGGAACGATAAAGAAATCAAAATTACATTATTATATCTTTTGAATTTAGATGAGAAAATTGATTACTTCTTTATGAAAATCAGGAATTATTTTGTTTCTATTATTGTGAGTCGAATTTTCATATTTCCTTCCCCGCATTCTTCACCTTAATCCAATCCTCCCACTCCGACCGCCCCATCCTACTATCCTCCAAAGAAAGGGACCGCCACACTTCCAAGTTCTGTTTTAATGACCAATGTTGAACAACTTTCCTAATTGCCATTAATAACCACAATTTGTGTTAGGAAACAGTTGTATGAGGCAATCCTTGGAGGCGGACCTTGTAAGGAAAAGTACTAATGCAGCAATTAGAAACATATATTTTTGTCTCCGGGCAAGTTTCTTTGTTCTTTTACACCCTCTTTCATCCTTTTTCTTATTACTCTTCTTCTCTCTCCCTCTCTCTCTTTCTCTCTCTCTCTCACTTTCTCTCACTTTCTCTTCCGCTGCTTGCCTTTGCAGTATAATTAATATTAAGAAGGCAGTTGCAGCGTAATAAGTGGGACTTCTTCTTAAATGGGAAAATAAAGACTTTCATAATTTCGTGTAATTACGGGAGAAACTAGTTTGTCTTGTTCAGGTTATTTTTCCCCAGACGAGAGGGAGTTGCTTGTCACAGTGGCTGCACGACAGACATAACAATTACAGAATAAAGATGGAAATCGCTAAGTGACGTTATTTAATTGGTGGCATCCTGTAAACAACAAATTTTGAAATTATTTTAATCAGCGTTGAGTGGAGGGGCATCTTGCCCCTTCTCCTCCCTTTTGGGTGACTAATCCTTCCTGGGTTTACTGACACTTACCAAATTGAAGGGAGGGTCGTAGGGTTGTGCGTTAATTCTGGGAAATGTATTTTCTTCGATTAGGGCATCGGTTATAGAGGGGAAGGGAGAGGGGAGTACATTTTGCGGATATTAAATTTAGCGCCCTTCGAGAACGTTGTAGGTGTCGGAAAAATATGTGAAATCCTACATACTGTAAAAACTTTACTGGAGAAGTTAGTTAGTGGCTAAATTAGTCACCTCTTCACCTCTTGGATTAATCGTGTCGATGAGAATGAATCAGTAGCACGTGAGGGCGATGATAAGACGAACGAAATGATGCAATCAAACCTTGTGTCTGTTTCAAAGTCAAGACTTTTGAATACCTATGTAAGGTCAACCTGTACGCGCGCGCGTGTGTGTGTAAAGGTAAAGCTACCTCCTACACGCCGTGAAAGCATCTGCGTGGGTGATGTGATCAGCACCACGCTCTGGCCGTTTTTAACCCTAGAGTTGTCCCCAGTTACGCGTTTATTAGAAGCTGGGTGGACCCCAGGGCTGCTTCAAACTGGAACATTACTATGAAAAATACAATCTGAAATCACCCATCCCGGAATCGAACTCAGATCTTCAACCTGGCAGTCACACACCGTACCGACTTGTTACTTTCTTCCTGGACACTTAAAAGCATCCCTCCGTTCCTGCTGTCGGGAGCACAGACTCTACTGCTGGGTCTACTCTTAGACCAGTTCAGGAACATGGTAACAGAAGGAACTCGAACACACTGCTTCAGTACACAGACCAGTTTCTTTGGAGAAGACAACTTACATCCATTAGATAGGATAGGACAGGACACGAGAGGATTAATCATTACTAGGCTAAGTAAGCTACACCTGATCATTTCTATTCTATTACATGTATTTGCTTTTGTCTTTCTTCTGCCCTTGTCCTAAGTACGTAGTTTACTCAATTTAGTGTTGCTTATTGAACCTGATATTGCGATGGCCACCAATCCGAATACTGTCCAGCGAAGACGCTGCATGAGTTGTGTTCCATTAAGCCGGTTGCAGTATATATTATCTTATGCTACTTCCTACTTTGTGCATTTGTTACTATTAAGTTAATCTAGACTCTTGATTTTATAAATCCGCTTCCTAGGATCCCGTTGACCGATGTTGCTGACGATTGGGTTGATATGATGTGGCTGTTTTCTTCCAAAATGTTATCCTTTCGCGTTGCATGTAGTCGTACAACGTTTCTTGGTGTAGTATTTCGCGAATATACGTGTTGGGAACAAATCGATCGGTACCAAATATTATTCTTAAAGCTCTCTTTTGTACACTGTTGCAGCGATCTTTGGTATGAAGGCGCGCTATGCTGCCAGACCACGCTCAGCACTGCTCTGATTGATTATCACATTGAAAAGCGTCTTTCTGTTGTTGTTAATGTGGCATTTTAAAATAACGGGTGCAGTCCAAGACGCGTGTTTCCCTTATATGCAAACTTTTTTATGTGTTCTTTAAACGTAAGACCTTCATCTAGTAATAATCCTAAAGATTTGTTTTGTTTCCTGTAGATAGTGTCCTGCTAGCCTTAAGTTTAAAGGATGTCTTTTCCTTCTCTTTGTGAAAAGGACGGGTGTTAATTTATCTGTATTCACTCTTACTGGGAATCAGTGCCGGATCTACAAATCTTGCCCTCCCCCCTGGAAAATATTACCAAAGGCCCCCTCTACCTACCTACCTTTAGACACACACACACACAAAAATATAAATGTGTGTGTGTGTCTATATACAGGGTGTCATTTTAATGGCGCCCACGGACCACTGGAACTTATAGAGAACATCAAAACAAACAACTTTTCTCAGTAAAATATTTCTGGTTGGTGCATCGTTTCAGCGCTACAGTTGTTAAAAAAAGCCCGTTTTGCCGCCTGAATGCTGGCAACCACACACAACATTTGATTGCATTTGTGACGTCATATCCCGTCGTGAAGC
The DNA here is from genome assembly GCF_977018435.1 of Lepisma saccharinum. Taxonomy (NCBI): domain Eukaryota; kingdom Metazoa; phylum Arthropoda; class Insecta; order Zygentoma; family Lepismatidae; genus Lepisma; species Lepisma saccharinum. The sequence goes on along the minus strand of NC_139239.1, from coordinate 29,732,232 downwards.
GATGCGTTCCAGGGTTGCCAGGAACACACATATTCTATAAAAAATGACATAGCTACAATCCGCCATATTATGTACCGTAAAACAAAACGAGAAAACACGTTCTGTAACCTAACAGGAAGTAAACAAACGATACGAAAAAGGGTAGAAAGGAAATAGAATTGAAATTGAAATGGACATATCGAATTTTGTCTCGGCTTAGATGTCAAATATTTGCAAATCTAGTTACTAAGTTGGCATCTACAATTTAATCTATCCAATTCGTCCTTCTGATACTAGTTGTCTGTGACACACTGAACAGATAACAAAATAGGAATGAAAGCACTCAAAATTCCAAAGATAAGTAACACATAATATAATGTATATTCAGGGCATTATGAGGCAAGTGGCAAAAATGGTTGAAAATACAGGGATATAAGTAGTAGTAATACAAGCTCTCCGAAGACTGTGTTTATCTATGCACCGGATACACATGTAATAGTTTGCAACTGTGAACAGGGCAGTATATTCGCTACTGATTCATCATTACATTGTTAATGTGGTTGTACGTGTTTTAGTCGTAATGTAACAACGTGAACCTCGGATACTTCCGCTATCAGCACAAAAGCACCACAAGGCATCTGGACACAAACCTGCAGATATCAACCTTGAAACGAGATTTGCAATTATTTGACATGTAACTGGGCGTAAACAGCCACATGTAAGCTGTAAGTGCAATAAAATGTATTGTTGTTGATATTTGATATGTAGGCTGAGACAAAATCTGATATTGACACTTCATTTTGAATACGTATTTTTACCATTCTCCTATCGTTGGTTCCCTTCTCCCTTCCCCGAAGATGACTGCTGATCTTCTGGCTTGTAGGCTATGATGTTCTGTCTACTGGACGCGTTTCTCGCTTCGTTTTACAGCTAATAATGTGGTTAGTAGTTAGTCATTTTTCACAAAATTTGCGTGTTACTTGCAACCCTGCCGTGTGCTGTTTCGCCGTAGGAAATGACGTCACATATACGATCAAATGTTGTGTTGGGTTGCCAGCATCCAGGCGGCAAAACTGTCTTTTTTGAACGGCTCTAGCGTCGAATCGACGCACCAACGAGAAAAATGTTACTGAGAAAAGTTGTTTGTTTTGATGTCCTCTATACGAGTCTGTGGTTCGTGGGCGCCATTAAAATGACACCCTGTATATATATATATATATATATATATATATATATAGTGGATCGAATTTCAATACTTCAACATAAATTTGATCAATCGAGCCAAAACTATGCACTACATTTGATAGAAATAAAGCGTTAGACTGTTAAGAAATCATGGTTTGTTCTGGTAATTTCGTTTGCTGCAGAGTGTATGAACATCGTCCAACTTTATCTTGTAGAAATGACATATTGAATCATTAGCAAGATTCGTCTTTCGAGGAAACTTGTGTGAAGTTTGAACTGCTTTCACAAGTGTAGTTGTAACGTGCTGCCATTCACTTCACCGTGGCTGTAGCACGTACTGACGAGATTACAAGGTGTTGTCTGCCAAAAGCGTTCGGAAGAAAAGCCAAGAACGTCGCACCCATTAGCTTTAATTGATGCATGTGTTTCCGGACGGCTCTGAAAGTTTGGAACAATTCAGGATTAACTCCAGAACTACTGTAAGAAAGCTCTGAAAGAAGTTTTGCGAGGAGAGCAGGAGGAGAGGGCGGAAAAATGACGCATAACAATGGTGCAAATCAATTAAGAGATACCGTACCTTCTCTCATTACGCTAATGGAAGGTTGGATCAACTTTGAGATTGTGTAAGGCTTTTTATTGCTCGTCTTTTGTTTCCATTGTTGAAAAGGCTGCTGGTACGGGAGAAGGGGGTTCCGGGATGGAGTGGAGGCAAAACAACATAAGTCTTCCGACAACGACCATTGACCTTACTTCCAACCCCTTGAGTTTGGGGGATGCTTCTTGCAATAATGACATTTATGCGTTCCTCCACTTCATGGCTAAATCACTTGGCACCGGAAGGCAAGTTTTGGAAGGCGCTTCCCCTATTATCTCTTCCCTAGCTGTGAGAAAAATGAGCACGACGCTTGCTGGCTTGTTTCGGAGTTAAACGTTGATATTCTTTGGAAACATTAAGCACAGTTTTGCCATCAACTTGATGACACAAGCAACCAATCGACCATTAAGATTTCACCCGGAAATTAACAAATGAAGCTGGCGTTTCTGGAGCAGTTTTACTTGTAATAACGTAATTGCCGTGGGTCGTCGTGGTGTCTAGAGAGCTTGTGAATCCATAGTCGATGTCCAAACTTCTGGCAAAGGTACATAAGGGAAACTGATTGCTGTAACATCTGAGGACTTTGCAAAAGTACACTTATCGAGACCACACAGTCATATGTAGGCGACGATGCACTGACCACGCTTCACCCAAGGAAAATAAACTTGGCAGCCCTTAACCCTCAAGAGAGTTTAGTTTCTTTCCATCATTAGGGCTCGGACGTTGATGACCTGGGATTTGAAGACAATTCTAAATCTGAAAGAAGTCAGTTTCACTTCAGTCAGAACCAGAAAACGTTTGTATTTGGAATTTCTTTTAATTTTCCAGCACTTTTTGGCTTTTAAGTCGTTTTTCAGTAATTTTTTGCCGTTTTTTGTTGCATTTGTCTTCATTGTTGAAGTTTATTTTTCTTCTAGCCTGTATTTTTGTGAATTTTAAATGCATTTGCATTACTTACATATTTAAATTTTCTGCCATTATATTTTTAGCAAGTACGTTATTAGTCGAAAATAGGGTCAATATAAGAGTATAAGATTATTTTTAACCAAAATATTTGGCAATGGATTAAATAATTAATTGTTCTTAAAATTTAAAATATTTTGGCTGAAGCTTACCTACTTTGATATTCCCTTGGAGGTCACTATTATCGATTTAATCTGTGATTTTAAAGTAGAATTAGTAACAACATAAAAATATATAAGCTGATCAACACGAAACAAAACTGCATTTTAATATACAGACTGTATCTGAAAGGAGGCGAATGACATACAGAAAACCCTTCCGGTGTATTTTACGTAACCTTGAAGTAAAAATATAGAAAACTGCATTGACACTTAATTGCTTTTCCCCCTTTGCTTCGGTAGTTTAAAGCAGCAAACAATGGGTTTTATCAAATTATTCAACTAGTCTTTTGTAATTTATGAAATAAATAAATCAAGCTTTCATTTTCAGAGCAAAAAAGATTTTTAAGTCATTTTTTTAAATTTTGAGATCATTTTTTGGATAATTTTAAGGTCATTCTACAGGCCATTTTTGAGATTTATAGGTCATCAACTTCCGAGCATCATTATCTTGGCCTACCGTTTTGGCACTTTATATGTAAATATCATAATTTGATTTTGATATTTTCTTCGTACAAAAACTAAATAGCTATGTTGCATAACAAAAAAATCACTAACATATACGTGAAAACATGAAAACCATTAAATCTTTGGAAACACATGTTTCTGTGTGAGGAAATGAGTAATCAATTGCGTAGCTTTGCTTTATATAATATTCCTAGTTATTTTTCATTATAATGTTAATTTATCTCCTCTCAAAAGAGAGTAGATTTCCTTGTAAATATATTTCCTGTTTACACATGAATCCAGCAGAACGATTAGCTTCTCTTAATCACACTGTCAGATCTACACATATGTGCTGTCAAACCACTACTAACTAAATTTCTGTCCCAGGGCTGGTCTTTGGAGACACAATTGGGTGCGTTAAAACCTTAGCCGTGCCGGATTTCACCTCTGTATTTGAGGGTAGGAGCCGTTGGCCACCGGGTGACGAGTCAGAGGTAGAGCAAGTAATTAACGTAACACAAATTGAATAGCTATTTGACTGAGTTTTATTTAGTAAGCTATAGCACTCCAATAGAATAATAAAAGGGAGAAGTTAGGGGCGAAAGGATTAGCACCATAAAGGGGCAGGAACTTATCTTGGGATTGTCTTGACGCTGGAACGGTTGACTGGGTGCTGGTCCCGTTGGCTGGCTTGGGCCCCATGGCTCTGGCGGCCCTGTAGTCGATTCTCCGCGTCCGGCACTGTCGCGCTCTCGCAGCCCTATCTCGATCTCTTGGCGGCCTCTTGGTGTTCACGTTGGCTTCTCCTTCTGAGACAGGTTGATAACCCCATTTATAGTGCTCTTGGGAGTTGGTCAATAGCTGTGATAGGTTTCCGGATATGGCCGGCAACGAAACCATGCAGTGGTTGCCACCTCTATTTGGTGCAAGGTGCATAAATCTTAACCTTCAACCACAGCTAGAATATCTACAGGGTAGGCTTCTTTGAAGACAACGAAATCAGACAGGGTGCGTTCCAATTTAGACGTTTAAACGAATATATTATATACACAAGGATACATGGAAATAGAATATTTACATGATGAGCTACTTTTCTCTATAATTCTCATTTACAGTCGATTTTTATATTTATATATCTTTTATTATTTTTTCCTTCAATTTGTATATTCTTCTATCTGGACTTCCTTCTTAATGGACGGTCTGGATCTGGACTTCCTTCTGGATTTCCTAAGTGGGCTTCCTTCTTAATGGACAGACCTGGATATGGACTTCCCTCTTAATGGACGGTCTGAATATGGACTTCTTCCTTCTGTATTTCCTTCTGTTTCCGCTTTTTGACGATTTATGAATTCCTATATCCTTTTTCCAGCTTTTTCCCCTAAGCTTTGGGAATTATACTAATCTCCTCCCTTGCGGCTGCGATTGAAACACGCCAACACTAAATATGTGCAACAATGTGTATACTTGGTGCTAAACGACTGACACGCTCATCCAAGTAGGTGCTACGGCTGGAACGCGCAACCAAAAGTGCTGTGGAGCTTCGACTGGAACGCGCCGCCACTGATGCAAACAAAATTCCCGCTATGGGAATGGTAAATCAATCAGACAGATGCAAGATCTGTTCAAAGACACAAACTTTGATAATAAACCTTTTCGAGCAAGGCCCCATCTCCAGGAAGCTATCAACTCGCGGCAAGCCACGGCACCTAGCGACCTGTTGGGCGAGATGAGTCAAGGCAAAATTGATAATAAACTTTTTCCTGCTCCCACAAAAATTGGCAATAGTAGTTAGGCTGGAGAGTTCAATAAACTAAAGTTCATACGAACTAACGGATTACTGATTGAGCTATAAAATAAAGACTACTTCTTGTATCAGTGCTTTGACTTCTTTAATTTTCGTATTAACTTATATATGATCACTGATTTGATTTATCAAATATATACATATTTTATTTATTTTATATTTATTCTTTATCTTCTTGTATTCGATTTTAATTGTTTTCATCTTTGCCATTCGTTTTATTCGTATTTATATATTTATTCACGTATATTATGTTAATTCTTAATCTTGTACATCTGGTGCTGCCATCTCTATTCCGTTTTGACAAACAATTTACATTGGTTAGTCCTATTGGGTACCTAAGATGGTGAGTAACATTGAGTCGGAGGGCAGATGCGCAGAGCCTTTTTGTCGCATCGAGGTACCGCGAGACCAAATCTCCCGATCCTGGTTTTTTTGTCGCATACCGTAGAAACATGACTCGAGAGTCATGTTAAACGTTCCACAAGTCGGTTTGCAACAAAAATGACTCGTCGCGTCGTGTTGTGTCGGATCCAGTATGCGACTGGCCTAACCAACGAAAAGTTAGCAAATATCCATAATTGTATGATTCGTTGACGTTTCAGGAAGAACAGTCCAACCCGTAAATATACCACTGGCTGGGGCATCAGAAAAGTGGTGCATTTGTGTTTATTAATGTTTAAGAATTTGTCCACAGCAATGAGATTGGTACACGAATGATGGGATTAGTCGATAAACAGAATCGTTCTTATTGATTCATTTTTTTTATTCATTTCGTTTATTTAACTTCGCATTTGCCCCACTTTTGGCTTATATGAAAGATGAGGATGAGCGATATGATGAAATTAATGAAGGAACACTCACAAAAACACCCATGCAAAGCACTGGATTCGAAACTAGGACCTCTGGCGTAATCTTCATTATTAGCAGTGTTTGATATATTTAGTTGAACATTTTTTTAATGTACACCTTGATTATCATCTTTTCTTTCGAGCCAATTTCTCGCCCACGTTTTTCTTTTTCTTCGTGAACTTTTAATTTTGCTAATTGTAAGGAAAATTGCAGCAGTTGCTATTCCTCAAGGACGTTCTTCCCGAAGTCGCTCGTCCATCTTGTCTTCTCTGCGCATTGCCTTGTGGGAACAAAAGTCTACCAATAAGTGTTGTAACGAGTATCCTCTGAGGCAAAAACTGTGCTGATCGCGGGCCCAAATTTCGGCTGACCTACGTACCGCCATCTGTACGTCAATCGTCTTCGGTGGTATGTGACTCGATGGATGTCAACAACCTTTGTTGTGAAGTAAGAGCTGTAAGGTAACATCGCTCTCTCGTTACAACGTTGCCAAGCGTATGTCTGCTTTACCCGTTATTTTTATTAGCTTGTTTGTACCGTGTTTGTGTATTTTGTGTACTAACTTTTCGTGCTTTGTGTATTATTGTACAACTTTTATCCAGTAACGGCGATGTTCAACTCTCCTCCTCCCCACGTTTTACAGTACGTTTGGCAACATGCGGTCTATCAGACGCTCATTTGTTTCGTCCCGCCAGCAACATTCGGGTGCCTTGTGACACGATAATACCCGATGTCAGCCGATCGCTGATTCGTTGTTTCCCAGCCGCCAGTTGGATATGCGATCAGTATAGCATGCGAGAAGGTAGCGCAATACCAAGCAGCAAATCCAGTAGTAAATCTAGCCTCGTGTGATTCAATCTTAACTTCTCTCTTATGAGAAACTCTTGCAACACATCCTCTTTATTCCAAAAAAATCAGATCAAGTAAAGATGCTTTCTCTTCTCTCATTTACCACCCTCTGACTCTGTGACCATCTTGAACTGTTTGATGGAAAAAAAGGGGAAAAAGAGAAGAGTACAAGAAAAAAAAAGAAAGGACAACAGAGGCCTTGAGCGACTTGTAGAGAAGTGGTCCTCCTTAGACAATAGCGAACGGCAAATTGCGATCGTATCTCGCCTCTTCTTGTCTTTTTCTCTCACCATGGAGAAGCACTGTCCCGACAATCCGGCACGTCCCAAAGTCGGAAGGGACTCCTTCCTCTACTTCGGCGAGATAACGAAATCCAGAAGCACGATTTTCAGGTCGTTCCAAAGGACAACAATGGTCGCGGGACAATGAAGGATTTAAACACCGGAAGAAATAAGGCTTTGGAATACAATGGAGGGAAAGGAAACCTCAAGAGTTGAACATAAATTGGATCAAAAGAATTGAAACACCGAGTTTGTGAGGGAGAGGAACCCTTATCTCCTGCTGGACTGCAGAACGGCTAGCTTCTTATTTTGGCCGGCAGAAATTTGGAGCATGGTCCTTTAAGTTGCTCGAAGCTGGGTTTCTTTCGAAGCTACAGCCTAATTCAGGACAGTTTGCGCACCCATTTCAGAGAATTGGATGTTAGACAACAAGTGGGTCGCATAGTGGTTGAGACCCCACTTTTAACTGTAGGTCCAGTCCTGATTAGCCTATCTGTGCATGGAAGTGGACTTATAAACAAACTTTTCTCCTTTATTCTTCATTCCGACCCCAATTTCCGAAGCTACGATCTGATTGGCTACGGAAGAACAAAAAGTCGATTTCCTAACTACAGGGTTCCCGAGAAGTCTCTGTACCCCTACTTGCATATATCCTGTTGCAACCGTGTTGAAAACTGGCCGGTATTCGGTTGCTTCGGAATGATTTCGTTTTTGTGGTTAGCATACCTGCTCTGAAGGTCACATGGAACGCTCACTTGAATTCGTATGTCAGTTGTTGCACCGTGGCTGATGTGAGCGGGCATAGTTGCAGTGCTAAGGAAAGGATAGTGACGTGTGTATGTGCACGAACTACAATACACAGAGCAAACAATGTGCTGTAACGTAATGTAAATTTGGGAAGTATGTCATAATGTTAAAAAATATACATTTGTTATAAATAAATATGTAATCTATATCTAGGGGTAATAATTGTACTATGTAATCTAGGAGAACGGGTACTTCTCGGACACCCTGTGTATGGGAAAGTACACAACAGTTTCGTGTATGCACAAAAACAATTAATTTTGAAACTTCGCCGATAACATTTACCAACGGGAAAGTATACAATCCAGAACCTTTTGATTAAGAGGTACAACGTTACCGCTGCGCCATCTGGGAGACGCTGAGGAAATCAAAAGATAAAGAAAACGAGAAGTAGTACTATGTAAAGGGGAACATGATCAGATATAGATCAACGTTATATTGGGGAAAAAATGGTGCAAAGAAAATTAATTATATGCCATTAAAACATAAAACCAAAATATCCCTGTATACGCACCCACTTCTTGTACCATTTTAAGTGTTTAATATGTTAAATGTCTATGATGACGTAATTTGTTTTGTTCAATTGGGTAGTCTGTTATGGTTATGGACTAACCTTAAAACATTTGATTCTGGGTTGTGAGGTGAGAGATATTATGAATGTTGCTGGATGATGGAAGTGATTTTGGAAATGTGAATGTGTTAATTTGTGTAGTCAAAAACATACCCGTATCTGTTTTCCCACAACCTGAGGGCTTCATAGTAGGCTGATAAATCTCATGCTCGCCGTAGAGGAATAAAAGTAAGTAGATCCATTGAGAATAAACCGCGGAACGTAACACCCTGTTATTCTAATATCAGAAACTAAAGATACGAAGGTAACAGTTTCATGCATCGGAGACACATTTAAATCGGATATTTTGTCTTTCTCGTGGTTTGTACTTACCAATTATGTATTGCGGAACATAGTGGAAGGTGCCAATATGCTTTTTGCACGAAAACAAACACTTTTTCTGCTAAAATAAACCATTTTCCTTAATGCTACGGAAAGCACGTCACGGTGCGATATCGCTTGCTTTGCGAATTGTAACGCTTCTTTTGTTTTCGAATATCAATGTTTCCAGCTCTATTGTGCATGAAAGTTGTAAAAAACCGGGGATCAAAAACCATGCACGGGTAGCCCCACAAACCATTGACGTTAGCCCCAAAAACCATCCACGGGTAGCCCCACAAACCATTGGCGTTAGCCCCAAAAACCATCCACGGGTAGCCCCACAAACCATTGACGTTAGCCCCAAAAACCATCCACGGGTAGCCCCACGAACCATTCACACGAGGTTAGGTTAGGCCTGTTAGGTTAGGTTCCATTAGCACCCATTTCACCCCTAAATTCATCGAAAAACCATTTTCCTTTCTCGACAAAAAACCGCGCGTTTCTCGAAGAAAAAAAATTGCGTTTCTCGAAAAAAATCGCGCGTTTGGAAACCCTCATTCCACTAGCGAGATCGCGTGACTTCCGACGCTAGAGCCATCTGCAGGTACATCTTGGAAACAACGGCATGATGTTGTCGATTTTCACAAAATGCGCAATATTATTACATGAAAAGTGATTATTTATTGTTCTGCTGCATTGTAGGATGAAGTTTTAGGAAGAATATATATCGACGGAGGTTGTAAACCTTGGAGAAACTCATTTCCGTAAGTAGTTTCTTGTGTAAAATTGAAGAAATGTGTCTCCGATGCATGAAACTGTTACCGATACGAAAAACATGAAGGAAAATATTGACTAGGATTGCAATAGATTAAAAGGAAACCAATCAGGAGGATAATTCGGATCATAATGAAAGGAAAAAAAAATGAAAATTCGAGGGTGTAGAATAGGGTACCCGACCCGACAATTCATTGAATTGGCTATTTTAGGTCCTTTTCTGTCTCTGTGGCTAATCGCGACTATGGCGATGAATTGCGATAAGATGAATGAAGGGACAGTCACAAACACGTATCAATATGACTCAACTCAAGCCCCACAGAGTATTAAACTGAATGTGGATCCAAACGCCCGAGCCTCGTTAGTCTGAAGGAATGCAGTCAAGGGTGTATACTGCGTGGAAGTGAAGTTGACATATGAGTACCCTAACAGGTCACCCTTTAAGCCCCAATCATAAGAATAACTAGTGATGTTTAGGATGTAATAAAAATAAGAGCGATCGTATCAGAAAATGCAAAGGAAAGATTTATACAGCATTTCTACAGCCAGAATCTCATAAAGGCATTATACGGATGAACCCAATTGAAAACTGAATGCTAATGCCTTACAATTTTGTGTGCCACATAATGACCCACTTTGTTCAACAGTTTTTATTTTCCAAGTTTCAATAAGATTATCTCGTCTCAATGAATAATAGTATATTCAAATCACGAAATCACTCATTTCAGAAGAACAAGTTGACATACTTTCAGTTTCTTACAGACAGAATTATTGGTCCTGATGCAATTAAGATTTTTATATAAGGGTTACCGAGTACCTTATGGCTTGTCCCCCCACTCCACAGCCCTCCCCAAAACTTTGGTTCGGTCCTGTCTGCCGTTGCCAAAGTCGAATCTGCACGATTACTCCACAGTTTGGCCTATTACCTTGCTTATACCGAGGCGAGTTTCAGTCATAAGTTGCTGGTCTGCGGACTTTATTACACCGTGGCGCCATCTGCAACGGTACTTAATTCCCCTCCTCTCCCCCAACTTCTCCTCGGCCACCAGCGACGCCGAGCGGGGAACCTCTTAACTAAAGCAAACTAATTAATCGTCCAGTGTGTCTCGTATTTTTCAACTCTTCCCCCGACGTGTGACATCCTAGCGTCGACAGCCAACTGGCGGCCATCTTGTCGCTGATGCTTCATTAACTGGCGGGAAACTACCATGTCGTGCATTCTCGCCATAGACTCATTAATATTTTTACTCTGTCAAACTTTTTTCGCAATATTGTTCCTCTACGCTTTCGGTACTTGCCATATGCTTCACGTCTACCATCCATTGGCGCCACAGGGAAGGTCAAGGGGGTACTTTACCCCCTCCTCCTGAAAATGGAAAATTGCTAATTTATTTTTCCCCCTTCTTCACTTATATTTCCATCCTTTTAGCCTTTTCTTTGGGTCTTCAGGTTTTTTGTCTTAATTCCTCAGTTTTAATACTTCTTCCTTCTTGCCTGTTCTCTCTCTTATTAATCATTTCCTTTACTGTCCTTTCTGACCCTCTTCTTTGGTATTTGTTTTACTATCCACTCTTTCCCTCCCCTCTATCTCATTCCTTATATTTCACTTCCTCTCACTCTTTTCTTTGTTTCACTTTTTCCCTCTCTTTTTCTGTCTTAATTCACTTAGTTCACTGTTCAACAAATTTCAACCAAAACTTTGTAAATGTCGTCAATTTAGTTTTTTTACATTCATAATTAGATGAAATGTGAACATAATCAATTTCATGATGTAACAATATATTCCAAAAAAAGTTATGGATAATAATACATAGATGGTGGTAACATCCATCATTATTTTGAATTATCCAGTTATTGTTTATTAAGAATTGTTGTCAAAACACATTTCATCTTTTACATCATTTAATTTTGACAAGATAATAACCAACGCATCTACTTTCAATATCAACCAGCTTTCATCTGAGTCTTTCCACAAAACACTTAACCTCGTTTAAGTTCACTGAAAAATACACATGCTACTATACTTGCAGTATAAAAAGCAGAATTAAGGTTAGGAACCGAGAAATAAATCTGACTCCATGAAATTTCGTACAGTGTTGCCAACTTGAAGTAATTTCCTACCTTGGTTCAAGTTTTCCCGTATTTTTAACCACCCTGTTAAATGAAAAATAAGAGCTATTATTCAATTTTCATTTCCATATTCACCATCAGCATCACCAAACTAATAAGAATTTACTACTTTGATTTAATTTACATTTTTTTATTGTTGAAGAGTGAGTAGGTGGAACCCAACGTTCTGGGCCCACCCTTTGACCTACTTTTTATTTTACGACGTTTTACGGACTAAACTAACCTACAATGAGAGAAAAATGGACAGAAAAAGCTCTGGCATCACTTTTTAAGCTATTTTTTACCTCCTGCAAATTTTGCTCTTATGCTAACTCGCCCTTTGACCTACTTTTGAAATGACTTACGACATTTTCCTATAAGGAGGCTGTCTCCTCTTACTGTAAGGTCCCTCAGTGTAATCTACCACGACCTTGCTCTCAGCGTAATCTGCCACGATGTTTTTTGTTTTTAAAACTCTCAGGTGTGATCTTCTACAATGTGTGTGTGTGTGTGATAATCAAAATTTATTTTTGTTAAGGAAACCCCTGGCCCGCAAAAAAAGAAAATATCCCCGCCAGGGGTGCGTGGTGCCCAACACAGTTCTAATGGCTACGGCCTCTGTAGAGTTTCATGGGTTCTTTTTTTTTTAAACTCCCCCATGACTCCCTACAGAGGACCTCCGTGTGTAATGTGTGTGTTTTATGATTGAAGAGAAGAAAAAATTTTGGTTAAGAATGGAATGTGTAAGAACTAAAAAAAGTTTTCGTAGGGTGCAGCATCTGAAAGAAAAAAAAAATATCCTCAAAATAGTGTACATAATATGATAGAAAAATATAAAAAAAAGTGTGAATGCAAAAATTAGTGTGAATGATTGTTTTTTTTAAAAAAAAATGAGAGAAAAATGTAAAAAAAGTGTGAATGCAAAAATTAGTGTGAATGATTGTTTTTTTTGTTTGTTTTTTTTAAAAAAAAAAGTGGTGCAAGAAATAATACGTACTTTTTTGATGCAGAAATCTAATGGTGCGAGCAGATTTCTTCCTCGTCATGGTATCCCCATTCTCGGGTGTGGATGTTGCAGTCCAGTAGCCTCAATTTGGTGTCGTGGGGATCAAGCGCCACTTTGTTGATCGTGGATGTATGCAACTGGTCGATGGTGCTCGTGATCCGATGTTCGGTCATGCGTTTGATTTTTTTGATGAACAAGCATGACTTGTAATCTTCTACGGTTAGTTTGTTTGTGCTCGAACGCCCCACCCCCTTTGCCTTTTTTATTTCGGTCTCATCCTGAACTTTGATGGCGTACATTTTCGCTCGAAGACCAGCAAACTCTGTGATGATGCGGCCGTTGACTTCATCCTTCATCTTCCCGATCGTCATTTTCTGGCTGTCGTCGAAGAGAGCGTGATCTTTCGGATAATTGGAGAAATCGAAATGCTGGCTCATGCTTTTGAGATCTTCGTATAGATCATCGGTGTGGATGTTGTACACGAAGCTGTCCGTGTCGGTGTACGCCACCTCGATCGCCTCTCCATAGCGTGGTTTCATGATGTCGTAGTGAAACTTGTACATGGCCAGCTTCGACAACTCGAGGATCGCGACTCCCACGGCGATTGGTTTGTCGAATGTTATGTGGCGGAGAGCACGTTCGATCAATACCAACGTGTCGCTCAGTATCGTGAAGTTCTTGTACGTGGGCTGAGCGACGAGCTTGTTTATTTTCTTCGGGTCGGAGACCAAGTTGATATTTCTTCTTTTCCTAGCATCTTCCATGCTCTTGCCGTAGATGCTGTTGTTCATCAATTTGTATAGGTCTTTGTCTGCGGAAGAAGACGCTGATGCTCGACGTTGAGTGTTGCCGTCGATATAGGGTGCTAGCCACCTGGTCTGTCTAAACTTCAATCCCGAGTGCACGCGCTTCAAAACCAATCCATGCTGGAGGTAGAATTGTAGGAGACGATAATGCACCACGTAATTCTCTTTGCTCTTGAAGGTGAGCATCAGCTTCTTCTCCGGAGCCGATTCCATCACAGGTGCCATAGCAAATCCATGGTGTTCTCGATGAAGCGATGCAGGATATTCCAAATCTACTTTCAGGAAACATTCATTTTCATGATCTTCGCTCCATTCTAAACAATCTTGAAGTTCCTGCTCGTTCATCCATTCGTATTCTCCGATGGGCAGAGTCTCGGACATGGCATAACCATACAGGTTGTTCATGTCCCAGTATGCCAAGAAGTTTGTCGGTTTCCCTGCATCGAAATCGGCAACATATGGATTGTTGGCCTTGACGTATCGAAGGGGACACTGGACGATTCCACCACGTTTTGCCTCTTCGACAAACAAAAGTTGATTGACGTCCTTGATGAGTTCTATCTTCACCTTCGTGGATTTTAACATCGCCTGCCAAGAATAACCCGGTGTGGTGTAGCTGAAAGCGGGGTCCAAACCATATGCTGCCATTCCTCTCGAGCGATGGAGATGAAAACGGTCGCTCAATAGCGTAACATCCAGTTTCAAATACAGATCGTGATAGTCGGCCATGGTTTGAGAAGAGAATGTAGACCAGACAAGCTGAGCATGATGGTAGTCCTCTTCGGTGCAACAGGTGTCGCTAAGACGACTGTAGAATGCTTCTCTCGGTGGTAACGATGTTTCTGAGAATTTGGAAGCATCCGTCATGTATTCGTAGGGGTAAACACCCTTGCGTCTCAACAGTGCTAAATGTTGGTCGCCGAAACATTTCCTGGTGGCGACCAAATCATCGTCGGTGAGTTGAGACGCAAGTGTCGCCAAACTCGAGGACAGAAAGTTGTAGGAGTCCAAGAAGCGAATTTCTACGTGATTGCCATTTCCAACGTCCACCTTCTTGCCGAATGAAATGAATTTCTCGTTGGTGCGAGCTATGACGCTAATGGGTTGAGCGTCGCATCCCATTTCCTTTATGAAGATTTTGGCGTCGTAGCCCTCCAAATTGTGAATGAATACAGGAATAAAATTCGGTTTCTTGATTTGTAGATTACAGTTGTTACACAGGGGGGCCACATATTTTCCCGTGTGATGATTGTGGTGGCGAACTTTGACATTTTCGAGGGTGAAGTTACTTTCGCACACACCACACTAAGAGGCAAGGTCGTATGCTTCCTTCTCTTCCTGGGTAAGAGGCTCCATTGCTTTGTCTTCTCTTAGTAGAGGAGCGAATTGTATGGCCATCTGTTTCAAGGTTTGAACGAATTTTTGTGGAGCATCATTGCCACGATGTAAAATAACATTGCCTGTGTTGTTGACCATCAATCCAAAAGCGCAGGCTTCGTGATGTAGAATTTCGGTGGTGCTCGATACGCTGGGATTCGGTTCGCATATGGCGAGTGGAAGTTGGAAACTTTCAAAGTCGGCGCATATCACCACGGGATGCCAGAGTAATGCCTTGTAGTTGGAAAATGTCATGTCTCGAGACGGCATTTTGATAGCCGTAGCCGGATGTTTACTACACATTTCATGATGATCTCGGAGTTCTTCATCAGCATTCTTTTTTCCTTGACCGTAGAATATACTCAGGCATCTGTCGCATACTCGAATTTTATGGTGATGTGTGGTAATTTGACTTCTTGTTAATTTTGGAAGATTCTGGATTAGACAATAATGATAATTATCATCATCTTCGATCAGGAGTAATCTGATGACACGATTACTTTTAATGTTGCTGTGTCTGAGAACGTAGATGGTGTTGTTTTTGTCTAATCCGAAGATGTGTACTGCTATACTTTCGTTTTTATCTGTCTTGTACTGTGCCTCAAATTTACTAATGTCTCGTAGATTTACAGGGTAATTAATGCCAGCCATAGGTTTTTCAAATTCTGAGAGATATTCTGGCTTGTTGTAGTGGTATAAACGATGTTTATGATTATTGGCTGGGTGATGATCGGCAATGATGCACCACAAAATGCATCTGTTATCCTCATTTTGAATGTTGATGATGGCTTTCTTACTGGCTATTTCCGGGGGCAAAATGATGAAGCTGGATGCTCCCATCGGGTTGTATCGTGCTACCTTCAAAGTTAAAGTGTGAGGCGAACCGCAAAGTGTCCAACCCGATCCACGTTTTTGGAAAGTCTCGTGCTTGTTCAACAAAGCGTCAAACATCTGGTTGCAAATGGCATCCACCTCATCGACGTCGGCGGCGTGGAGGCTCTTTACACCAGTGTAATGATGGAAAGGTTCTCGCTTTTTTTTCACGTTTTCGTAAATGACGGAAACGATGAGGTGGATTTTCAACGAGCATTGCAACAAGGCTTCGGTGATAGACGAAATTAACTTGTTTTTGACCGAGCGAAAAAAGTTGTTTAGATCGGATGTTTCTTCAGATCGGAAAGTCTCCTCGGTTAAAATATTTCGAATACTTTCGCTGGCACTCTTCTGCTTCTTTCGTGGCGCTTGATCGTCAACATCAAGCTTTCTCTTACTTGATCCTTCGCCATGCACATTCTTCCGATGTCTACTCATGTGAGAAATGGATATATATTTCCCACATTGGTTGCATGCACGTTTCGCTTGCTTCTTCTCCATTTTTTGCTAAGAAAAAAAAGATGAAGTTACTAAAAATTGCACATTTTTTTTGTGCTGTTATTTATATTAGACACCAAAACCATAAATGATCTACCATAGATGAAGTTACTATTTGTGGTGTTATTTATATTAGACCCCCAAGCATAAATAATCTACCATAGATGAAGTTACTATTTGTGGTGTTATTTATATTAGACCCCCAAGCATAAATGATCTACCATAGATGAAGTTACTATTTGTGGTGTTGTTTATATTAGATACGATCTCAATTTTTTCCTAAATAACCAGCATGAATCTCTTTGGTTTCTGAAAGCAAACAAACATGGAGACTGTACACCGCACGACGACAGATCTACCTTCCATGTTAACTAAACTCAACGGTATACTGATTGTACACCTCAACAGTATTTGGACGAAATTGGATGACGATGTGGGCAAGATTTTTTACGTCTTCAATAACAATTTACATTTCTACGAAATTCCGATCGACGGGAAACTTCGGATCTCCGTGAATCCGGAAAACGTAGGCGAAATCAAAATATCTACCGGCAAGAACATTTTTCGAATCAAGCACGACAAGATGCTTTCTAACATTACGTACGATGTTTCAGCAGGAGATTGCCTTTACGTGGAACTCCTCGGAGATTACGACAAATTCATTCCTCTCTTCGTAGAATTACGAATCGTCTATCCTATTATAAATAACCGTTAACAAAAATGCCTAACGACATTTTCGGCCACACCAAGCGTGTGGACCACGCAGAAGAGATTCTCATGCTCGACGTTCGAGTTAAAAAGTTGAGGAGCGATTTGATCGCTTTGCAGGAGACCTTAAACAAAAGTTTGGAGTCGGAAATCGCTACGCTCCAAACGCAATGTCTCGACCCCATTCTGAAAATCGATTCCGAACTGAAAACGCTCATAAAAAATTATGTCGACGTACCTTCTTACGACAACGTTCAAAATATACAGTTGAGCGTGGATTCGCTTCAAAATGATTTGCTCAAATTACAGCAATTTCAATCGAAAAATGAAGATTTGGAAAAATTGAAACTCGAAATCGAAGAACGAACTTCCGCAATCGAAAAGAATTTCTCTGAACTTCAAACCATCGTGAATGATATCGATGCAGAACGCTTGCATGTCGTCGTTTCCAAATTACAAGAAGAATTCACCGGCACGTTGGAAGAAATTAAATCCAAGTTACAGACTTTGGAAGATACCATGACGAACCTACCATCGTCAGACGAACTGCAGGTCATCGGCAAGAGCGTCGCGAACATAAAAATTCAATTGGAGGCTTATCAAGATTTCGAACACATTCAAACCACCATCGCTACGCTTCAGGTGTCTCTGGAGTTGATCAACGAAGAAATTAAAAATATTCACGCTCAAGCGAGTGCGTTAACGAGCATACAAGACACGTTGAGCACGGTCCAGCACAAGATCGAATATTTGGAAAATTTGAACGTCGAATCCAATCTTGCTCATTTTCATCACGTACTGGACAACATACAGGGTGACTTGGAATCGTTACGGACGAGCGTGCCTTCGAACGAAGATTTGGAAAAATTGAAAACGGCGGTGACGGCACTATCCGATTCGAGCTACATCAAAAGTTCGTTGAGCGATCTCGAGAGTAGGGTGGCCAATCTTCCCACCTCCAAAGAATTACACGCTTTGAAAAGGAACATATCTCGAATGCTGAAACGACTAGCAACGGAAACGGCAAACGTGGAACAGATTCGAGACGAAATTAGTTCGCTGGTGTCGACGCTGCCCACTTCGCAGAGCGTCGCGGATCTTCACACGCAGTTTACCGAGATGCGAAGCATCGTGAACGATCTTACCGAGAAAAGTTCGAAATTGAATCAAGTTGAGAACCTTCAGAACATTGTCGTCAACATCAGAGATCAAGTTGGAGTGCTGGAATCCACGCAGGAATGGACGCTGGCCTCTTTCGGTGCCAAGTTGCAAGAACTGAACGAAAACTACAAGCAGTTGAACGTGGAAGTGAAAATCAAACCGTCATTTTCTGCCGTAACGGATACCATAGTCGAGCATTTGCTGCCCATCGAAAATAAACTCGGACACGTTCACAGTAATCTGCTCGGCGTCGACACTAAATTCGCCAAATTGTTCACCTTGCAAGCCATCGAAATCAACAGCGTACCCAATCAACAGAGAATCTCCACGTTCGTCGAAGGTAACAAACTGTACATGTTACATCCTTATCATCCGTACTACAAGTTTCTCCTCGATGGCACGATTCAGGTAAACGAATTTTCGTACTGGTCTCACGGCAGAAAAGCTAGCGTTCCCACCATGACGTTGATATCGAATCGTGGTGTCCAGAAAGCAGGAAACATTCCTCTGGCACGTTGGAACGAAACGCGCAACATATATGAAATACACGAAGACGAAGATCTTACCGTTTTCGACGTGAGTGCCGGCGATAAGCTGATCGTTCAAAACACGAGCGAGGTGCCACCCTCTTTGAATCCCATCACGCTGGTGCTTCTCTTCAAACGTAATCTCTAAAAAAAAAATGTCTAAGCAAGCCATCGTCGAAGAATTGCATAAACCTGCACGCCGCAACTACGAACGTTTAGCGGTGGTAACCAAGGGCATCGATGACCTCTGGGAAAGTGACCTCGTGGAGATGAGTAGCGGCAATCTAAAAAACGTACATAAATTGAACAAGGGCAACAAGTACCTCCTCACCGTCATAGACACGTTTTCGAAATTCGCATGGGCTCTACCTTTGAAAGCCAAAACAGGAACGTGCGTCACGGAAGCATTCAAGACAATTTTTCGCGAAAGCGGCGGCAGACGACCTCGGTTTCTGCACACGGACAAGGGGAAGGAATTTTACAATGCCGTATTCCAAAAGTTTATTCAAAAACATGACATTCGACATTATTCGACCTTCAGTCACGTCAAAGCCAGCATCGTGGAAAGATTTAATCGAACCTTGAAAACACACATGTGGAAACGATTCACGCTTCGGGGAAATTACAAATGGATCGACATCCTGCCGGAACTCGTCGACACCTATAATGATTCGGTACACAGAACGATAGGCATGAATCCAGCTGACGTTACGAAATCTGACGAGCAGCGTTTAATTTCTACAGTTTACTGTCCAAAGTACACTCCCACGACTACCAAGAAATCAAAATTCAAAATTGGAGACCAGGTGAGGATCAGCAAATTCAAACGCACCTTCGAGAAGGGATTCACAAAAAATTGGAGCACGGAACTTTTTACGGTGGTTCGAGTTTTACCCGGAAACCGACACACGTATATAATAAAAGATAGTAGCGGCGAGATTTTGAAAGGAAGATTTTACGAAGAGGAACTCTCTAAAACAAAACACCCCGACACGTACCTCATCGAGAAAGTATTGCGTAGGAAAGGTGACAAACTGTTTGTCAAATGGCTGGGACTTCCGGAAAAGAGTTGGATCGACGCGAACGAGGTGATCTTGTGAGTACGTGGAACGTGGTGAAGCGTCTACCGGATTCGGAAAGTCAAACGAAAAAAAAGAACGGCGAGTTGCTTCCCGACAGCATCCGCTGTCTAATCGTAGGTCCTTCGGGGTGTGGGAAAACGACACTGCTCGTGGACAATTTTCTCCTCGCACCGAATTGGTTAGATTGGAAGAACAGGCACCTGTACGTGTTCTCGAAAAGTTTGGAGCAATCCAAATACCAGCAACTGATGAAACTGTACGATGGTCTGGACATTGCAACGTTCGCTTCGGAAATAAAACCACTCGATGATTGTCGTGAAAATTCAGTCGTTGTGTTCGACGATGTCATCCTGGAAAATCAAAATGAAATTCGCAACTTTTTCACGCAAGGTCGTCACAAAGGAATGGATTGCTTTTACCTAGCTCAAACGTTTTCCAAAATTCCAAAACAGTTACTACGCGACAACGCTAATTTCATATGTTTGTTTCGTCAAGATCACACCAACCTCAAGCACGCGTACGATGGCTACGTAGGCGGAGACATGAACTACAATCAATTTTCGGAACGCTGCTGCTCTTCTTGCTGGAACAGTGACGATTTCGGATTCGCGACGATCGACATGACGAGGAAACCCAACGACGGAAAATACAGGAACAAAATCAACGACTTTCTAAACGTTGCAACGTCGTGAGAAACGACGTGTATAAATAACGTTATGACGAAACGAAAAATCGAAGACGAAAATCTTAAGCTTCGCGATTACCTCGCGAAACGCTTCAAAGGTTGGAAATCCGAGAATCGCGGATTCTACGAAGAGAAGAAACGTCAAGATCAACCTGTGATCGACGCCATCAGCGATCTAGGTAAAGAAATTAAAGGTGTCACGGAACAAAATAAAAATTTGATCAACGAACTCGTACCACTTGCAGCTAAAAGTTACGCTGTACCCACGCCCATTTCGAGCATTCCTTCGACACCGTTCGAACTGAAGGACGTACCGGCACGACGTCGAGCCATAGGTAGCACGTCGTCTTCGGATAAGATCGAGTTGGGACCTTTGGCACGAGACTACCTGAGCACGGGGAAATTCGACAAGGATGAAGTGTTCGGATTGTATCCGAGCATGGAGAGCAACGAGGGTGGCGTGGTGTGGAAGATTGGAAAATCGAAGGTGACCTTCGAAGGCAACGACATTAAAGTTAATTTAGGCGATAAGTATAGTTGGACCAGGTATCCGGGTACGGTGGGACTGTGGGAACTCGTTGCCAAAAAGCAGCCGAAAGATCACACCGACGAAGATTACCAGAGTTACAGGGAAATTTTGATCATGACGGATGCCATGTACCAGAACAACGATGCCTCGCAGAATAGGGTGAAATCGAGCAGTGGTGAGAAGTACAGGAATCTCATCAAACCTATTTGGAACGAGGTGAAGAGCAGAAGCGGCGTCAAACGCTACAACACGTTACCCAAAGAATTCGTTTGGGTGGACGACGTGAGGAAGCTCGTGGACCGATTGTTGGTGATAGCCGGCGAAGAGAATGCAGGCAATCGTAATTTCTACAACGAGAAGGTTGGCATCGTGGACATGATCAGCACCAAACTTTCCAACTTCATCGTGAACGACGACAAGGCATAGGTTACCTCATCAAAATCATCAACACGCTGCCTCCGAGATTCTGGAACGTGGCCGAAGGAAAGAGACTCGTGAACGACATCATCAACAAGTTACCTTTCGAGATGCATTTACCTGGCTACCAGTACTGCGGACCGGGTACCAAACTCGAGAAAAGATTGGAGAGAGGAGACAAGGGTGTGAATCCGTTGGACGCCGCATGCAAAGATCACGACATCGCTTACAACACCACTCGCACCGATCTGGATGCACGTCACGAAGCAGACAGAAAGTTAGAGCACGCCGCTTTCGAAAAGTTTGTCAGCAGAGACGCATCGCTGGGTGAACGGGTCGCCGCACTGGGCACCACCATCGCCATGAACACGAAACAAAAACTTGGGTGGGGTATATAAATAACATACAGTAAAAATAAACATGTCTCGTATAACTGATTTGCCGCCCGAGCTAATATGTAAAATATTCAAACACGCAGTAAACGGAGATTGTGAGGATATAGGGAAACTTGTAATCATAGCAAGAACGACGCCGGAATTTCGCATCCCTTGTGAAATGGTTCTCAAGGACCATCTTCGGGAGATCAGCGGCCTGAGGTGCGGTGATCTCGACACTCTTCTTTCGGCCGCAGGGAAAAAATTAAACGAAAGGTTGGACACGGATGATTGGTGCAAGTCTGAACAGAAGATGGCAGATATTATAACGCACATCATCTCGTTTTCCGAAGCACGAGCTTTCTTCCTCTTACACACACTGTGAAAAAAATAATAATATACGTGTCAAAAAAAATGTACGTGTCAAAAAAATATGACAAAAAAAATATACGTAAAAAAAATGTACATGTCCAAAAAAAATTGTCATGGAAAAAATTTTTATCGTCAAAAAAAAATTGTCTCGTCAAAAAAAAAAGTTGACGTGGACATCGTCAGAAAAAAAAAGTTGCCTTATCGTAAAAAATTTTTATCGTCAAAAAAATGTCTCGTCAAAAAAAGTTGACGTGGAAAAATTATTACCGTCGGAAAAAAAGTTGCCTTATCGTAAAATTTTTTTATCGTCAAAAAAAATTTGTCTCGTCAAAAAAGTTGACGTGGAAAAATTATTACCGTCAGAAAAAAAGTTGCCTTATCGTAAAAATTTTTTATCGTCAAAAAAAATTTGTCTCGTCAAAAAAGTTGACGGAAAAATTATTACCGTCAGAGAAAAGTTGCCTTATCGTAAAATTTTTTTATCGTCAAAAAAAATTTGTCTCGTCAAAAAAGTTGACGTGGAAAAATTATTACCGTCAGGAAAAAAGTTGCCTTATCGTAAAAATTTTTTATCGTCAAAAAAATTGTCTCGTCAAAAAAAAGTTGACGTGGAAAAATTATTACCGTCAGAAAAAAAAGTTGTCAAAAAAATGTACAAGTAAAAAAAAAAAACTTGATATATAAATAACACACATCGTGAAAAAAAAATCTACGAGATCTCAAAAAAAAATTCTTCGGTATATATAAATAACACACATTGTGAAAAATTAAAAATTCTCTAACACACACACACCCTGAAATTTCTCTTCGATATGACGATAAACATGTCTTGTATAACCGATTTACCGCACGAACTGCTATGTAAAATATTCAAACACGCAGTAAACGGAGATTGGGAGAATATAGGGAAACTTTTGATCATAGCAAAAACGACGCCGGCATTTCGAATCCCATGTGAAATGGCTGTCAAGGACCATCTTCGGGAGATCAGTGGCATGATGTGCGGTGATCTCGACACTCTTCTTTCGGCCGCAGGGGAAAAATTAAACGAGAGAATGGACGAACTGCACGAGGCGAGGCAGGGGAGAAGACGATACACGGATGATTGGCGCAAGTCTAAACAGGAGACCGAAGAAATCATCACGCACATCATCGCGTTTTCCGAAGCACGAACTTTCTTCCTCTGTTAAAAAAATAATAATATATATACGTGTCAAAACTTGATATATATAAATAACACACATCGTGAAAAAAAAAAATATCTTCGGTATATATAAATAACACACATTGTGAAAAAAATAATTTCTATAACACCCTGAAATTTCTCCTTCGATATGACTGAAAAAAAAATGAGTGACCTCCAAGCATTAAAACAAATGCTGAATTTGTCAGTCGAGTATGTAAAAATTCAGGAATTGGAAGTCGACAAATCTTACACGATAACTTCCGGTTCAATCGTTTCTACCCAGTTCGGTCCCAAGGTGCGTCTGTTGCTCAACGGACAATACAGTCTATTTTTACCAGATCGATACGCTATCATGTTATCCGACGAGAAGCTATCTATTTTAATCGAGAACAAAACTCGAATCGTGTACAAGGGTACAAAGGAACTTCTTCGTAAGAAAACTAACGTAATAGAATTTGTTTAATCACGGACACCCCAACCCCCGGAATATATATATATATATAAATAACATACCATAAAAAAATGGCAACTTCTATAACTCAACTTCCTCCCGAAGTGTTGCACAAAATATTTACGTTCACGTTCGACGGGATGTAACTAAACTCATAGACTTGTGTAAAGTAACGCCAGAATTTCGTTCACCGTGCAAAATGATTTTCATGGATTACCTTTGAGAAATAAGCGGAATGAAAAAAATGTTCCGATCCCCAGAGACTCTCTTTCGAGCCGCAAACAAAAAAATTGACGATAGGTTAGACGAGCTGCACGAGTGGAGGCAGGGGAGAAGAAGATTTACCGAAGACTGGTACGCGTCGAACATTGAAACTGTCGATCTTGTAAACTACATGATAGCATTAGGCGAAGCAAAAACTTTTTTCTTTCCCAGAATACATATATATATAAATAACACACCGTCACAGTTGTTTTGAGTGAGACGATATAAATAACACACATCGTAAACCTAACGGAAAAAAAGTTGTTCTCTTTCCCAGATAACATATAGCATCAAAAAAAATGAAGCCCAAGGGTGTCGTGTACCAGATACCATACTCCAATCTAAAAAATCTAGGTGCCCTCGATGGCTTACTCACCAAGAAACAACGCGAGAAGAAACGTTCTTGCTTGACGAAAGGACATGGAATGAAATTGCTGCTCAGCACTCCACAATTGAGACGCTTGCAGCGTTCGCGGAAACAGCAAAAAATCGGAGGTTTCATATTCAGCATCCCGGCCATCCTGGCAGCATTGGGGGCCGTGGGAAGTTTGGCCGGCGGAAGCGCCGCCATCGCGAAAACCGTCATCGACTCGAAGAAGAACAAGGCCGAGTTGGAAGAACAGAAACGTCACAACCTGGCCATGGAGAAGAAAGGGGGGAAGGGCGTGATGAAAAAGTTTAAAAAAAAGAAACAGCACTCACCAACCGAGACATTGAATCTCTGATCGAACCATTACAAATCGAACACTTTAGAGGCGTTTTCATGTCCGACTCGTTACCTTCAACCGTTAAAAGAAGAGAATGCGGCGTAGTCAACTTGGACAGTCAAGAAAATTCAGGCACGCATTGGATATGTTATCACTACGCAAATAATAAAGCATTCGTTTTCGATTCTTTCGGAGGTGTTCCACCTACAAATTTAGTTCGATATCTGAAAACGAACAATCCTATATACTACAACGACGAACGCATTCAAAATTTCGGAGACGTGAACTGCGGTCATCTCTGTCTCTCCATGCTCGCGTTTCTCTCTAAAATAAATAAGCCTACGATGAAAGATTTCCAGAAAGCATTGTGGAACCTGAAACAGCATCACGACAATGGGCGTGTTCCATCTCACGAGCGAATCTTCGATCTTGAAACTCACGCTGCACGACGACATCGTCTATCCTAAATCCATAGCTCTGCGTGCATTCTACAGCATGTACCTCATATCTAACGTCACGCAGCACAACAACAAAATTAGCGTCGGAAGTGAACATATCGTCGTCACGCCAGGTCAATACAATCTTTCTACTTTGCAAGCTCAATTACCCAAAGG
Source organism: Lepisma saccharinum (assembly GCF_977018435.1). NCBI lineage: Eukaryota > Metazoa > Arthropoda > Insecta > Zygentoma > Lepismatidae > Lepisma > Lepisma saccharinum. Next base: position 29,706,867 of record NC_139239.1, on the reverse strand, counting down.
CACGTACCTTTCTCAAAATTCGGTCACGCACAGAGTGGAAATCGTGTCCGCGACGGAGACCGTGGACCTGGGCACCATGGGAGAACTTTTAGGTTTCGAGAACGACACAAAACTCGAAGCTGGCATCAAGCACACGGCAGCAAACATTCCTAAATTTCTAGCCATCGAAACTTTGAACGTACACTGCAACGTGGCGGAAGGCATGATCACGAAATCCTCGGACGGGGGGTTACTGGGAAGTCACAAGCAGACGGGAATCATAGCCACGTTCAAACCAAGTTCCGAATTCATGGAACCGATCATCTACACACCCTCTTTGCCTATCTATTTTCCAGTATGTCGCAACCGCATAGACGACATAGAGTTGGTGGTGACAAACGAGAAAGGAGAGGTGGTGGATTTCGCAGGTGCAACGACCACGGCCGTCGTGGAGATCAACGTATAATAAATAACCATACACATCATGGAACAAATCGAAAGTTACGAATTGCAATCTTTTCCTCCCAACCGTCGCACGTTCGCCAATTTGAACGAAGCGAACCGGGAGATCGAATACGACGTGGACGTAGGGGATGGGTTCGTTCATCCTCACAGAGCGGACCTCTACCTTCAATTCGACGTGGTGAAGAAAGAAAGCGGGGAAGCGTTTCCACCCAATGCCAATTTGATACTCGTGGACAACTTCGTACCTCACCTGTTCTCGCAGGTGGAGGTGAGGAAACACGGTACGGTCATCGACAGAATCGATTATCCAGGCATCACGTCGACGCCAGTGGGAACATTGAAATTATCCAAAACGGACGCAGCATACTACCAGGCGGGAGGATTCGAAGCGGGGACGAAAATATCGACGAGAAGTCACACGGTGCTCTTTCCCATGCGTCTGCTGCCGGGATTCTTCTCGGACTACAAGGAGATCATGTGGAAGGGTGGACTGCGCGTCACCTTTCGAAGAGCGGCCAACGACAACGACGCACTGATGCGATACACCAACTTGAACGCAGACGGCACGCCGATAGCCAACACTTTACCCGAAGCAGCCAAGTGCGTCATCCGGAGCATGGAGTTTAGAATGCCGATCGTGGAATACGAAACGAACTACGCCCTCAAGTACAAAGCGGAGATATTGAAAAGTCCACAGGTGCCGATTCACTTTCACGGTTACCAGTGCGTGCAGAAGTTGGCGTCCGGAAGTCACATGGAATTCGACGTGACGACGCAGTTCAACAACATACAGTTCGACATGCCAGATTTCGTCGTAGTGCTCTTTCAGACCGGGAGGGACAAGAATCAGGAAAAAGATTCCAGCAAGTTCGACGACTGCAAGATCAAGAACGTTTATCTCAAGAATGGCAGGAACGAAGTCTTCCCGCGCGAGAATTACAACCTCGACATGACCAAAGATGATTATCTCAAACTTTACGAAGCGTTCTCGGCTTACAAACGCGTGACCGAGGGAAGCGTGGACATGTACTACACGCCCAGCGAATTCAAAACACGCAGACCCATGACCGTCATCAACACGACAAAGCGGAAGCAGGTGGTGGTCAATGATCGCACCAACATCAAGGTCGTCTGCGAGTTCAACAGTCCATTGCCCGAGGACACCGTGTGTAGCGTCATCCTGATCGCAGAGAAGTCTTTCGCGTACGACGTGAAGAACGAGAGGGTCACAGAGCAGTTTTAAAATATATTGCCTTCGTCGAGCAAGAATGGTTTTTCTACAACTCATTACAAATTTTTTAATCTAAAAAACGCCCAAAGCACTCCAATAGGATGCAGAGATTTTTAGGATCAAATCGAATTTCTTAAACAAATTGAGGGGGGGCGCTTGCTTGTAGTTGAGTAGTTATCATCAAAACCTATCCAACAAACCCACAATCATCATCCTAGCTCAATTAGGAGCCGAGAAAATCAATGTCTTGGAAAACGTCTTAAGATAATTGTCTTAAGAAAATTTTCTTGACAGACCGGAAGTCGACTTTCTTAAAGATTAAGATATTTGTCTTAAGACATTAAGTATCTCGACTCCTATGGGACCTACAACAATATAACTTTTTGGTCTATTGCCTTCACGGATCTCTCCAATAACGCTATCGCCTTTGGATTCAGAACAACTCGCATATGTGATGTGGTCAGCACCACGCAACCGGTCATTAGCCAAGAGAGACACAGCAGACAGGGCCTCCCCCATGCCGCAGTGGTAGCGTCATTGCCTTGTAATCGGTGGGTCCCGGGTTCGATACCCGGTGGAGGCACAAGTGGTTCGGATCCCACTTTAAACTGTAGGTCCAGTCCCGATTAGCCTCACTGTGCATAAAGTGGACTTAAAACAGCAACTCAAGACACAGCAGACAGCCCCTGCAATCATAGTAATAGCCTTTGAGCTGAAAATTCACATTCATAAAAAATCTATAGTCGCCACAGTCGACCATTTCGTAGTACCTCTAAAGCCATAAGCTCAGCAGGAAATTGGGGCCTACAGTTTTTTGTTTTTTTTCTGAGCACCTACAGTTTTTTTTATCTGAGCACCTACAGTTTTTTTATCTGAGTAGAAATGGGCCTACTGTTTTTCTCTGAACATAAAAAATGGGTCTACAGTTTTTTTTTCTTCTGAACATAAATGGGCCTACAGTTTTTTTTATCTGAGCAGAAATGGACCTACAGTTTTTTTTTATCTGAGCAGAAATGGGCCTACAGTTTTTTTTATCTGAGCAGAAATGGGCCTACAGTTTTTCTCTGAACATAAAAATGGGTCTACAGTTTCTTTTTCTTCTGAACATAAATGGGCCTACAGTTTTTTTTATCTGAGCAGAAATGAACCTACAGTTTTTTTTATCTGAGCAGAAATGGACCTACAGTTTTTTTTATCTGAGCAGAAATGGGCCTACAGTTTTTTCTCTGAACATAAAAAATGGGTCTACAATTTCTTTTTCTTCTGAACATAAATGGGCCTACAGGTTTTTTCTCTGAACATAAAATTTTGGGTGTACACTTTTTTTTCTTCTGAACATAAATGGGCCTACAGTTTTTTTTTCTGATCATAAAAAGTTAAAACAGTTAAGATCCGAACCACACTTTCCACTTGATATCAAACGCAATAAAGAAATGGCCTAATAATGTGTCCCGCACACACATTTTTTCCTATCAACAAACGGTACACAAACAAAAAAATGCATGCTAAAATGTATGTGTAGTTCTGCGAGTGTATTTTCTTCCACAATATGTTAAGGGCTGTTTGGCTTGTTTCATGGGAGTCCCATCCACAATCCCTTTCACGTCTGTTTGGCTAGTTTCAAGAATCAACTCGCAAGAACAAACATCATCATGCAAGCTACAAACTTTTTATCTGGCAACAAAGAGAGAGAAAAAGAGAGGAGAGAAAGAGAGAGAGAGAAGAGAGAGAGAGAGCCAAGAAAAAAAAACTTTTATACTTTGTGTTCTGCGAGTGTATTTTCTTCCACAATACGTTAAGGGCTGTTTGGCTTGTTTCATGGGAGTCCCATCCACAATCCCTTTCACGTCTGTTTGGCTAGTTTCAAGAATCAACTCGCAAGAACAGTCGCTCTAGATGATATGGAAGTTTCCATGGCAGAGCTTCGGATTATAAGGGGATGCGAGGAGTGATATGTTGAGCAAAGTGGCGTAATCCGCATCAGAAAATAGTCCCTCAATTCCATTGTCTGAACTGAACATCATCGACCCCCACGTTTTCGATGAAAAGCCAGGAAGTACTCTTCCGCTCTCCTATTGTTCAGTGAACATGAAGATTTTTTCCCCCTTCACACACCACAGTCGATTTCAAATATCGCTACAATACCATTTTTACATCATGAAGAGTAAATTTACAGAAAAATATCGTAACAGGGGCCCAAAACATCGTAGGAGAGGTCCCGTTAGGTCGTAGCAGGGGCCAGGGATTTCCTTAACAAAAAAAAATTTTGATTATCACACACACATTGTAGAAGATCACACCTGAGAGTTTTAAAAACAAAAAACATCGTGGCAGATTACGCTGAGAGCAAGGTCGTGGTAGATTACACTGAGGGACCTTACAGTAAGAGGAGACAGCCTCCTTATAGGAAAATGTCGTAAGTCATTTCAAAAGTAGGTCAAAGGGCGAGTTAGCATAAGAGCAAAATTTGCAGGAGGTAAAAAATAGCTTAAAAAGTGATGCCAGAGCTTTTTCTGTCCATTTTTCTCTCATTGTAGGTTAGTTTAGTCCGTAAAACGTCGTAAAATAAAAAGTAGGTCAAAGGGTGGGCCCAGAACGTTGGGTTCCACCTACTAGAATGTTATTAGGCGACGTCGTTACCACTATGCCATCGGAACTGCCATACGCAGAGGAGGGGCTGATGGGTCTGTAGCTCCTCCAGAAAGTTTGAGAAAAATATTAGTTTAAAAATTAAAGCTGTAATGAAATCGGGAGAAAACAAAGTGCATCCTTCCCCTACCTGGAACGTAGTTATGTAATATCTACTTTTACAATTCCAGTCCGAAAGGAAAATCTTGCGTACGCTGGTGGCTATCGGAGTGGCCTGCAACAAATGTATTAATTTATGAGTTAATTTAGCCACTTTCTACTTAGTTGTTACGATGAAATGGAAGGGAATGGTTCATATGGAGCATATGTCTAGATACCTATTTAACTTTAAATACCTTGAGTATATCTCTTTCGCTGCATTAACATATTTATCCGTACAAATAATAAATACTGCGCTGTCTTTGATTTTCAACCATATTTATTCCAGTTATGTAAACTTGGGTTATAGTGGCATTCACTTACATAACTATGTGATTCTGCTGTATTGTTAATTTAGTTAGAATTGAGAAGATCATTAAAATTGTGACACAACATGCCTTTAATCAGAAAGTGTATTACTAGTGCCATCTAGGAAATGCTTGTTTATTCTTGCTGAAGATGTAAAACACACTCCCGAGATATGTATCTGGCACTGTAAATACTGTTTAAAATAAATAAAGTTTACATACGGTATATTACACATATGTGTGTCAAAGCCCTCCCCGAGTTTTTCTAGACACTGAAATCATCGATTTCTTCAATTCATCATTTTCCTCGTCGTCGCGAATAAACTAGAGAGTTAAAAATATACGTAATATAACCACAGCAGAAATGTAAAAATATTTAATGGTAATTGAAGAGGTCGTGAGAGGAACATTGTAATCAACGTTTTTGGCGACAGAGATGTGAGATCAGATTATGGCAGTGATATTAATTGTGTTATTTGCGGATAGATTGAAGTGCCTTCTTGATCATGAAACTTAAACTTCCGGTTCGAAGGAAAAAGAAAGAAATATGTATTCTTGTTGGTCTGTTTCTACGAAATATTGTGTTTTCTGGTTATAATTTTGTTCCTGTAATCATTTAATCTAATATGTGGAATCTTAGATTGCAATACGCTTCGAGGGGATGATAAGGATGTTTTTTATAGATGTTAGAGGGAAAAGAAATAATAGTTTCAATTCTTATTACAAAATAATTGTGAAATAATGTTTCAAGCTTTTCATGTCCGTGAAAGCATGAATCGATAATATGGTTTGATTACACTAGCCAACAGTCAATTTGCGGCTGAAGTGAAAATAGCGAATTCTTACTAATTCTGGGGTGATAAATATGAGAATGACAATAAAAATCGCCGATTTGCTCTAGTTTGCTAGAGAGGCACATTACATGTATGCCTACTCGTTCCGCATAGGATACGTAGCTATGTATCAAATGGCAACGCAGTCCTTTATACAGTAAAACCTCTTTAATCCGGACTAACGGGGGATAAGTTGACCGGTTTAACGAAAGTCTGGATTAACTGAAGCAACCTAAACGAACAGTAGAAAGTGCATTAAAGCTTCGTTTATAGCAACAAAATACGTTTATTATGGTGTGTTTAACGGGCATGGGCCTAAATACACTATACAGTAGGCTACAGTACAAAGTCTGCGGGAAACAGAATTTCATCAGTGGTTGACTGCCTTTCCTTTGGGAAGTTCTCTTGTTGACTTTTAGCCACATTCAAAACCTTGCATTCTGCTTTTCTTTTTGCCTTTTGCCTGTCCGGATTAAGCGAAGTCAGGATTAAGCGAAGTCCGGCTTATCGGGATCTGGATTAACGAGGTTTTTACTGAAAAACTCAATATGCTGACCAAGGCAGAAATTTATTTTATTTTAAAGCATAATGTAAAAGTAACGTTTCAACCTTCTAGCAAGGTCTTCTTCAGACTCTGTACCAAGTACAAAACTAACTAACTAACTAACTCTCTAGCCTTCTTAAACCCGAAGGTTCATGGCTGCAGAAACACAGGCCTTCCATCTGTCCCTATCTTGAGCAAGATCTATATACTCTTGTCCATCCCTACCGATTTCCTTTAGGTCCATCTCAACGTTGTCCCTCCATCTTCGTCTTGGCCTTCCTACAGGTCTCTTACCATCAGGTTTCCCAACAAGAATCCTGTAAACTCCTCTTTCCTCTCCCATTCGTGCCACATGGCCTGCCCACCTAAGTCTTCTTCATTTAATTATTCTAATAATATCTGGACATGAATACAAATTATGTAGTTCTAAATTATGTAACCTTCTCCACTCACCTGTCTCCTCATCCCTTTTAGGTCCAAATATTTTCCTAAGGATCTTATTTTCAAATACTCTCAATTTATGTTCCTCTTTCAATGTGAGGGACCAAGTTTCACACCCATATAATACTACAGGCAAAATTACTGTTTTGTATATTTTAACTTTTAGTTTCTTAGATATTAAACGAGAAGACAAAAGTTTATGAAGAGAGAAGTAACATGCATTTCCTGAATTAAGCCTACTTTTTATTTCCTCTTTAATATAATTTTCATTTGTTAATATTACTCCTAAGTATTTGAATTTGGAAACTGGTTCAAACGAGTTGTTATCAATAATTAGATTTTGATTATTACCAAACACTTGGTTTCGGCCTGTAAGCATATATTTAGTTTTCTCTTTGTTAACTTCCAAACCTATCTCTTTAGCAGTTTTGAAAAATATTTTAGCATTATTCTTAATTGTATTCACATCATCCCCCAGTAAGTCTACATCATCTGCATATGCTAACAACTGAGTCACACCATTTAATTTTAGTCCTTCTTTAGTTACTTTTACCTTCCTTACAGCATATTCTAAGGCAAAATTAAAGAGCAATGGAGATAATGCATCTCCTTGCTTTAACCCATCATGAATTGTTAATTTGTCAGACATATTATTACCCACACGAATTTTACTTTCTGTTTCACTGGTGCATATTTTTATCATACTAACAAGCTTCTTAGGTATTCCAAACTCTACTAATATATTATATAATTTATCTCTTTTGACCGAACCATATGCTTTTTTGAAATCAATGAATAGCTGATGGACATTTTGATTATATTCCCATTTTTTTTCAAGTGTCTGTCTGATGTGAAAAATTTGATCTGTAGTTGATCGGTTACGTTTAAATCCACATTGATAATCACCTATAATTTCATTAGCATATGGGGTTAGTCTTGTTAAAAGAATGTTAGACAATATTTTGTATGTTGTTGAGAGTAAAGAAATTCCACGGTAATTACTGCAGTTCATTTTATCACCCTTTTTAAACACAGGAACAATTATGGATTCTTTCCACTGTTGAGGGATTTCTTCTTTATTCCATATTAAACAAATTAATTTATGAATTTGACATATTAATGAATTTCCACCATATTTAATTAACTCAGCTGGTATTAAATCAATGCCAGGTGCTTTGTTATTCTTTAGCCTTTTAATAGCATCTTTAACTTCAGTCAAGTTAGGTTCTGGAACTAAAGGTTCTGCTGTGTGGACTTCATTTACTTCTGATTTATCTCCTACATGGACATTTAAAAGGTCATTAAAGTAGTTCTTCCATCTATTTAGAATATCGCTTGGGTCAGCTAGAAAATCGCCGTCTTTATCTTTTATCAAGTTTACTTTAGGTTGCCACCCCTTTCTAAATTCATTTACACCTTTATATAAATCTCTGATATTTTTATTTTTGCTGTTTGTTTCAATTTCGTTTCCAAGTACAAAACAGGATACACAAAAATCACTTTCCTCCAGACACAAGATTATTAGAAAGTTGTTTTTTTCTGGATCATTCCAGCAGGTGGCCTTCCCTTGTCAACTGTACTTTCACCTGACAGGCGATTTAGCTAAACATTTCCTATCATCTGGAAAGTGGTTGGACTCTTTATCTCACTCTCTTTTTTCTTTCTTTCTTCATTCCTCTTCCTTCTTCTTTCGCTCTTGTCCTTTCCACTCTTTCCAACACCTTCTTCCATTCTTTGTTTATCTTCAGTCCCCCATTCCAGTTCATTGTGTCTTCTTCATCTTTCTTCTCTATTTCCTTGGCCTCCTTCCATTTTCTCACTAGTACTCTCTTCTCCCTTCCTATCTGCTTAATGTTTTACTGTGCTTTGTTAACGGACAATGGTGCGATATACTAATTAGACTAATAAGTTACAACACCCTCATAAGCTACTGGATCATAAAACTGAGTCAACGAAACCCATTGTTGACATAAAATGATGCGATTGATTAGCATAGAGTGAAGTATTGTATCGTGAGCACGTTATCTACACTACTACGATCCTGAGCTACACTGCAAACAGTCTTGTGTATGAGTTGTAAGTGAGCGTTGCAGTTAAAATCTAGCTGTTGAAGTTTGTTATTGTTCTGTGTGTATTTTGTATGTCTGCACATAAGTAAGAGGAACAAACGCCACCCAGACTGGGGCGACATGATCCACGCTATTGAGAAAACATGCGACACGTGCAGCTTGTGTTACTTTGGTATTTCCTAAGGTTATTTGGGCCTCCACGATGAAGTAGTGGTAGCGTCGTCGCCTTGTAATCAAGGTGTCCCGGGTTCGATACCCGATGGAGGCACACAGTGGTTCGGATCCTACTTTAAAATGTAAGCCCAGTCCCGATTAGCCTTTCTGCACATAAAGCGAGCTTAAAAACAAATCAATTCAAGAGACAGGTGTCGCTTCGATCTGGAAACTGCCTTGGCATCAAGCAATCACAACGTCTATTTCATTAAAATTTGGTATGCTCCGGAAAAAACAAATTCACAATAGAATCACTCCTACGATTTAAGGTCCCCCTGAATTACAAGACGAACCATTGACATCACATCAATCGTCCCGCTGCCTCCGGTACATCCTCTCGACATCTTCTTTTCACGGTAAACATGAAAAGAAATGATAAAATGCGAAACTTAATCGGGAAGGAAGTGGATTACGGACGACACGAGAGCATATTGTGATTGGAGTGAAAACGTATCCCAATTGGCAGATATTGGTATAATAAAAAAGGGGAGGCTCTGACGGGGGAGGTGGGCACGGTTTCTCAAGTGGAATGATGTGAATGGCGAAGTTATTAGATTTCGCAGGCTGTCAATTTAATTTCTTCTCAGGCGTTTTCTCCCTATCTTCATTAGTTCCATTCTTTCCCATCTCTATCATTTCGGAAGGGGTCATTTAATTTTGATCAGATTTTTTCCCTCTCCTCCCCTCCCCTTTATCCCTCTTCCTCTTGCTCTTCTTCTTCGGCCATGTCTTTTCTTACTCATTGCTTCCTTTCAGACACGAACTTTCTGTTCTGCCTCATTATCCACACAGTTCTATTTTTTTCTTCTGCCTACCTTTCAGTTTCTTTATATTGCCTGCACCCTCCTTCGCTTTACCGTTTCCCCCATCCCATTGCTTTCTTCATGTCCTGTCGTCCCCCTGACTTGTTTCCAAGTCTGACTGTCTCTCCTCCTCACTCTCCTGGACCCCCCCCCCACCCCATGCTGTCTGTCCTTGTTGGATTGGACCGCATACTTTCAGTAAGGGACTGGCATTCATCATAGTCTCTTCTACCCACCCTACCGCGGCACACGTACGAAATTGGAGAAGCAAGCATTCAGAGGTGGGGGAGGGGGTTTCTATTGGCTAAATAAGAAAGTGTTCAGCGAGTCGGAGAACGGGCGTAAGGTTACTGTCTCGGTATTTCTAATCTTTTCTTCAAGCGCTCTCGTACCTTTCGTCTAAAATACGTATAAATGTATTGAGTTTTGTGCATTGCTTATTTTAAGTCGTTTTCCTGCTTTATCATACTTCTGGACAAAGTTAAAGAAACTTGGGGCTTTATCTTTGATGTTGCGAGTCACACCTTGCAATTGTCCGGAAAATAAGGTGCGAGTTTCTTTAAATTTGTCCGGAACTATTAAATATTATCACTTTTATGACTTTATCTGACAGAAAGAAAGAAATGTTAGTGGAAACCATGAAACTGTGACGCGTGGCTGCATACGTACAGGATAGAAAATATCGCCTTAACGAGCAAAGAATGCTAGAAAAGTTGTTTGTTTGAGTTTTTGTTTGAAGTCCACTTTATGCATAGATAGGCTAATCGAGACTGGACCTTCAGTTTAAAGTGGGGTCTGAACCACCGGGTATCGTATCGAACCGGGGATCCCTTGATTACAAGGCGACGACGTTACCACTATGGCATCGAGGAGGCCTGGAAAGTTGTTTGTCTTCACGTAGATTTTCTTCGACCTTGTATGCCGACATCTTGAATAGTTATCGAGCAGATAGGAAGCACGCTGTTGCATTCGTGTTAATCACGAATCGAGACTAAGGAATGTTTTTCCTAACAGTTTAACGCTTTAGATGGAAACTAGAACGGCTTTATTGTAGCAGTACAAACATCGATGTACATAGTAACAACCTTGAAACGTTGAATCATATCAGGAAACATGCGCGGACTAATACTCACTCTTTGAAGACACCTGTTCAATTTCTTTCTACTTTTGAAAGATGTTAATCATTTCCAAAATTACCTTTGTGTCGCTTCTTCTCACTTCTCGACAATGTCAACTCTCCCTAAAGACCCTCTCTTCTCAATTTTTGTCAATATCTTTCTCTAGGAAGTTGAGCATCTTCTCTCCCTGCCTCTTCCTCTCTCTCTCGCCCTCTTGGCGCCCCTGAAGAAAAGGAAAACCGAGTCGTCTTGTTGAACTATTATCTTTTTCCAAGTCTACAAGGAATCATGGTAGAAACAGCTGGGAAGAGCATAGCGTAGTCATGGCAACAAACCTAACGACGCTTCCTTCATATTCTCCGTATTCCCCGAAGCACTATAAAATAGCGGAACAAAACGCCCCTGCCATCAGTTCTTCCTCAGGTAATTGGCAAGACATGGCGCTGGTATCATACTTCAATTGGTTCTTTTATGTTCTTCGAGTTCCTTTGTGGCCAAGTTCCTTGCGCGTTAATCATCTTCTACGAGCAATGAAAGGAAACGGAAAACTTTAAACGGGTTGAATATTTATATACGTTCATAATTTCTTGCTCTCTTTAAGCAGGAAATTCATTATGAAAGGAGTTGACACTGTTTGGCACGACTCGGCACTGTTCGGCACTGTACGGCACTGTTCGGCACTGTTCGGCACTGTTCGGTACTGCTCGGCACTGTTCGGTACTGTTCGGCACGTCTCGGCCAGATTCGGTATGCCACCAGACCAGCCCACAGTTCCAGAATGTTTGAGTTGCTGTTTTAAGTCCAATTTATGCACAGTAAGGCTAATCGGGACTGGACGTACAGTTTAAAGTGGGATCCGAACCACTTGTGCCTCCACCGGGTATCGAACCCGGGACCCCTCGATTACAAGGCAATGAAGCTACCACTGCGCCATGGGGGAGGCCCAGTTCCAGAATGTGACTACGGTGATATTGACCTTGTAAGGTAAATAGGCGACCGTGTGTGCCGATTTTCTACGAAAGTTTTTAATTGTCAGGGAGACATTCCGGCCGTTTCATAAGCTGAAGCAAAGTGTACAGAACGGAACCGGGTAGTCGTAATACAAATGTGTGTGTCGTGATGTGCGACTGCGTATAAATAACGGTTGTCTACTTTCTACGTGTACATGTAAACATTTCAGACTATGTAAACTACATGAGGACGGGCGTGAGCTTGACAACGAACGTTATAGAAATAGAATTGTCGTGGTTTTCAATTATTGAAGTGGTGGGAGAAGTAATTTTTATTCTTCTTTACACATACAAACAATTTTCTACTAAGTTTCAAAAAGGATGTATGAAATATTCTCGTGAATAATTGAAAAATGCATTACTTTTGTTTCTGGCTTGCCACATGTTTGTTGTCTACATTTGACTTTCCCCAGTAGATGGTGCTTGGAAGAGAATACTAGAAGATTTTATCCTAAATAGGATTGTTATGATCTATGTGTAAACCAGCACTATTAGAAAACGCACTTTCTTTCTGCACAGTGTCAAAAGTTAATTTTAGAGTTGTTTGTATTGTTTACGTAGACTGTAATCTGTAAGCCAATGTAATCTACGGTATATTACACGTAGATACGCTCTCACAATGGCTAGATAGATTCGATGTGTTGTCTACGCTGAGACTATGTGGGATGAACGACCCAGAAGGGAAAGAGTCATCAGTGCACCAGAATGAAATCTGTTCTGCACCTGAGCACAGATGTATGTTGCAACCAGTGGCGTAGCGTTATACTAGTACGCCCGGCGTTCCCAGATTTAAAATTTCAAAAATGCTTAAATGCTGTGATTATAAAGTAAAACGTGACTAATTTCATATATGTTTGACCTTCATGGCATTATAATGGCTATTTCTCGCGATCCGCTTGCAACGCTCCACTCTCAACACTCGTTCTAGCATCTCTTTTCAATGCCTTTCCCGGCCGGACGCCGAGCAGGTTCGGCGTACAGGACTCCTATATTCCTTGCTGCCTTTATGGAGGGAAAGCTTCCATTTCTACAGCACGCGTGTAAATGGGCTCTCTTACGCCAGCGTACGAGAGGTCTACCGTGATTGGTTCATGTGACCCTTCCTGCCTTCTGAAGCAGACGACAGCGGCAGAATTCCTACCCGGTTCTTCGCTCTTCGCGCTCATGCAACTCGTGCTCTGTGATGCTACAATACGCAATATTGACTGACGTAACTTTACCAATCTCAAATATACTGCTTCTTAATGGCCACTGCATTGTATAATTTATCGCACGAACAGCGATGTGTATTAGAAACTAAAAGATCAACACAGTTTTTGTCAAATAAGTTGGTGAAGTCCTCGTGATAGAAATTCAGCCTGTGGCTGCTCTACCACTTAACCCGCAAAACTATTATTTTTTATTGTATTTTTTCGTTATTATCTAACTACTTAATATTGTGTGAATGGAAATGTTTAGAATTAATTTGAAAACTCTTAACATCGAATGGTCTCTGGAGAAAATTATTTTAAAATGTTTATCAGCATTCTCAAGATGTAATAAACAGTGGTCTGAATTACTAATCGGCACTGTTACGTCAGTAGAGTGTACGATATTTGGATCATCCACTCTGCTTTTCACAGTGCGCCAAGACGACAGAGGTCCCTGGTTCGAATCCCGGCGTGAGCACGGGTGTTCTTTGTCAGTGTCCCTTCATCAATATCATCACTCATATTCATATTCGCAATTAACCAAAAGTGGTAGAAAAGCGAAGTAAAATAAACCAAATCAATCAGTAGTTGGATCGCCCACAACAATGACGTCTACTGTTGTGCAGAGGCGCTTGTGATTCAGGTAGGTTTTTAATGACTTGCGTCGTGCAGAAAGATATAAAAAAAGGTATAGAACACCAGAGTTCAAAACATCTGTGGCATACTGAGGCATCTAATTTTCTAGCTAAAACATGCAATGATGATGTTTTATTGAAAACCCAGCTTACTTCAGGCAAATAATACCTGTGGCGACTAATACCATAAGTAAATTATTAAGCAAGAAAGGGCCGACTCTTCCTTCGGACTTGGCGTTCCCAGCCGAAATGTGCAACATGACAATACTCGACCCCATACTGCTAGTTCGATTGTTACAATCATCCAAGATCTGTTTTTGTCTTCTGCATCCACCGTATTCGCCAGACCTCGCCGCCAGGTATTTTCACGTCTTTGGATCGCTCAGAGGGCGCTATGGAGCAATTCCCACGACAAGGTTAAGCCGGCGGTGCACGTGTGGATACACTCACAGTCAATGAACCTTTTTTAGAAGTATCCATGCATCCAAGGTGCTGGAACACTTAAACAGGAGATTACGTCGAAAAATAATGTAAATGTATACCTTTTGCATTCAATGCCTTTCAAGATAAAATTACTTAAGTTTTTCATTTGATTCTTCTTCGTACTTGGCAGATTACAGAAAGTCTCGACATCGTATCTCGTAAGGTAATTAATTAATTAATTAATGCTTGTCTCACTTGGTCTTGCATAGGAATCCGATACTAATGCAACTCATGAAATCGTCTCCATCGATCCGACATTAAGTAATTTCAGTACCTCTTGTGGTATCGTGCAGTTTCATTTTCAGAGACAAAATCTCCATTGTGCGCGCAACTAGAGAGAGATGCAATCTACACTAAATGAACACTGACAACCACAATCGGCTTAAACGTCTGCAAGTTCTTGGCTTAACAGAAACATGCGGTAACACCCGTCCGGTATAATTCCTAGGTCTTCGGTACAAGATTTCAGATCCGATTTGTAACTTCATTTTTTTTATTTGAATGTCAAATTTTGTTCCTTTTGAGGGAGGTTTTTAGTAGTCCTGTTGCTATGACTGCTACTCCTTTGTAGGTGGCAAGTATGCAATGTCGTTCGAATATATTTTTTAAAAAAAATAGATATGGTGCTTAAGTTTTGAAACATCTTAGCTGCAAGTCGTTACGGCGAAGAATGGACCTTGTGGAATGGATAGACAAAGCAAGATATGAAACATCGATGGGAAGAGTTGGTGAAAAGAGATCAGTGATGGAAGTGATCAAAAAGAGCAATTGACTGCAACATGTCTACAAGATGGACTGGAAGCAATGGTTAACGGATAATATATTAGTAGATCCTAAAGTGTAAGGTGCTCGATCGGAAAGCTTGCCCATTCAGCAGAGAAAAACGAAAATATGAGTTACCTGTGTTTATGATCACACCGACGTGAGAAGCGACACGTGACATATTACATGCCAACTGGTATGTCGTTAGAAAATGCACCTTAAAAAATACGTAGATTCTACGTTTTGCGTTGTGGTCGTACTGACACAAGACCCAATGATCTATAAAAGCCACATGAAAAAATTAAACATTTTTTCTATGTATGCCTGTGTAGTTGAACTTGGTGAATGTAATTATTATTAAAAGATCGTTACTGTTAAGAGCAGGGTCGTCAACCGTTCCAGAGTTTGAGTAATGTGTCCCGCTTTCGCTCCCCGGGACGTCAGTTGTCCCGTACCTGAAATTAAGAGTTTTCCCCGGCTATATCAATGTTTCTGAAGAACAATATAATCTACTTTCCTTTCACTGGTGGCAGTGCATTGTGGGACAGATATTGCTTCCAGATCTGCTTCCCCACCTATTTGTAACCTCTGTCTCATCTTTGCTTTCTCTACTTTCTTCCCAGCGTGGAGCTTGAAAGTTCTGTTCAACGTGTTGCAAGATGTATGGTAAACGTAAAGTACAGCTTCCTGATACAAAGAAGAGAAGCAACTACGTAATGTTCGCAAAACATGATTGGCATTGGAGCAAGATGATTTTCACCTGTGCTTGACAGATATTGGTAATAAATCTAATGCATGTTGAAAATACGGCAACAAAGAATTTTCAATAGCACATGGTGGTCCCGGTGAGATAATGCACAATACTCGAAGCAGCTACACCGTCTATTAATTGATATTTTCATGAGAAGGAACTGTTCTGAGAACGAAAAGTTGATTGGAATTATTTATGACGGCTATATTTTCTAATATTGTAATTGTGTCTCTTATCATCAGCTTTCGATTGTAACTTTGTCCCTTATTTTCAACTTGTTATTTCAATTCCAACCTTTGTTTTTACCTTATTTTCAACTTGTAATCGGAATTTTGTCCCTGATTTTCAATTTGTGATTGTAATTTTCCCCTTATTTTCAATTTATTGTAATTTTGTTCCTAATTTTCAACTCTTGATTGCAATTTGTCTATTATTTTACCTTATTTTTAACTAGTAATCGGAATTTTATCGCTTATTTACAACTTGTGATTGGAATTTTGTTATATTCAACTTGCAATCGGAATTTTATCTTTTTTTTCAGCTTGTGATTGTAATTTTGTCCTTTATTGTCATCACGACCACCTGGCAACCCGGGTCAAGGGTCTAGTGAGTGACGAATTAATTATCTTCTCCCGTACGGCCAACACATCAAAAATAAACCCACTATTCAAGATATAATATGAGAATACATTATAAAACGCTGCTTAACACAAAGTAAGTAAGGTGTTTTGTGAAGTGAAACACTCATTGGAAACAAAAATACTAATTTATTATGAAGACATGTTCACTAGTGTTAGTTGATTAAATAAGTGTAACCAACAACTAATTCATATTGCAATGTTCTAATTACGCACCCATCGAGCATACCAGAATTACACAGTAAACGCCGCTTGAACATTTGAACAAAATTGCTTCGTTGTAATTCGTGGTAATTATTTCTTTATACTGAATATATTCGAAATCGGTGAATACAACTTTCGTTTTAATGTTTTCCACCATATTTTCTCTCTACGGTAATATTACTTTAATGTATTGATAATGTTGATAGATATTGTTCAAAGATGGCAGTGAAGTTCTATCTTGATTATTTGAATTTTTTCAACAAGTATTTGCACATTTAAGACATGTATTGTATAAAGTAATTACAATACTCTCTCTGTCTAATACAGTCAGAATTCGTGTAGTATTGTCTTCACATTCTGGCAATTACTTTACACATTTTAGCCATAATCGCTTTTAACTCTAAAAACATTTTCTTCAAAACTAGTTTAAAAATTTCTATTCGCATGATGTTATATATTGTTTGTGTATCTTCCTCCTTTTTCTGGCTTCCAATATGATATATATCTTTCTTGTCTTGTATCTATTTCAACTGATCTTTGTACGCGATCCGCATTCTACCTTTAACATTCACCAGCCATGTAACTTTGCTTTTCGGTGCTATATTTTTTCCCTTGACATACCTCATAACATTCCTTTTGTCCTTAAATAGTAGCATAACCCATACAAAATCGCCTCTTAGATTCAACGTTTCTTTTGCTTTATCCCTTTGGTAGTCTTCATTCATTATTTCTTCCATTTGGGCATCAAATTTATTCCTGGGAATGTAGGAAAAGATCATTTGCTGTGGCGTTTTTTCACTTGATGCGTCACATTCGCTTCTCAAAGCCACCAATGCTCTCGGCAATAATTCTTCAACGTTTACATGCGAATTCTTATTCAGTTGCTCCCGTACAGCACAGTCTGGGTTTGTTTTCACTGTCTGCACTTAGCGCTCTACCTGGCCATTGCTTTCAGATGTTACGCAGAAGAATTATCCAAATTGATGTGACGTTCATCACAAAATGCTTTGAATTCCGTACATGAGAATGGGGGACCATTATCCGCCACAAAACACTTTGGTAGTCTGAAAATAGCAAAATTTTTGATTAGATAACTCTTTACTTCTTGAAATGAAGTAGATGAAACTCTATTACAATCTACCCATTAGCTATAAGCATCCACTATTATAACATAAGTGATTCTTCTGTACACAAAAA
The DNA here is from genome assembly GCF_977018435.1 of Lepisma saccharinum. Lineage (NCBI taxonomy): Eukaryota > Metazoa > Arthropoda > Insecta > Zygentoma > Lepismatidae > Lepisma > Lepisma saccharinum. Next base: position 29,689,206 of record NC_139239.1, on the reverse strand, counting down.
ATCGATATGCATTCTTTTCCATGGATGTCTGCATTCAGTTCATGCACTATACTTCTTAGCGCTTGCATTTAGCTAGGCAGCCGCACAAACTTCACATTTATTTACATACTCTTCAATAGCCTTATCCATTCCTGGCCATCAATATCTTTCTCTGAGCATTACTTTCATTTTTACAATTCCGCAATGATCTTCATGGGTTCTCTGAATAATGTAATTTCGCACTCCTTTGCGAACAACCAATCTCCGATCCTAATACAGTAACTCATCCGCAATACTTAATTCTGCTTGTCTTCTCTTGTACGCCAAGAGTTCCTTGAATTCATCTCCTCTGAGCCCTTTAACATCTTGCAAGAAGATTTCGTTAACTTAGGAATATCTTCTCGCTGACAATAAGTCAAAATCGCCTGCTTTGCATTCGGCGTAAGCGTAACGTGGTACACAAATTCTTCTTGCCTGGGATCATCATTATGTACGTATGTCAGGAACTGCCAATCTTGATACATGTCTGCAACTTCAACCTTTTTAGTACAAATCAGTTTATATGTGAATTAAGCTAAGAATAAAAACAAAACTTTGAAAACGTGGCGACGCCATAATAGGAATTAGCTTTTCCATAGCTAACGCTGCTTAGCTGGCATTGAATTCGTTCATATTTCAAACGACATACCTTGTATGTATTTTTGGAATATCCTTACTCCATATAGGATACACAAAGCTCACTTGAACCATTTTTTTCTAAAAATGTTTTGCTCAATTCATTTGTCTAATTTATGCTTAACTTTCTCACGTAAACCTTACTATATTTTATAAAATTTCTTGAAAATTGGTGTAATGCCTTGTTTCATTGGAATCGTGGCAATAAAATGCTTAATTGGCTCTGACAAATAATTATCGAACAACACTTTACGCTCGTTCTTAATAAATTTAAATAATTCTTGTACATCACACGAAGTGATCAGATTTTTACATTTGACCATCTGCGATTTAATCAGGGTTTACCCTTGCACAATTTTCAACTTGTCAGCTATTAACACAGACGAAATATTAGTCGTATCTTTAGACGTAACCAAAGTTTGCCTTTGTACACATTTCAATTTGTCAGATATTAACACAGACTAAATACGAGTAGTGTCTTGATACTTATTTAATGATGGCCTCAGTTGAGATAAACCAACTTGAAAATTAGGCAATAACTGCTTAAACCATTGTCTTTCCATCAATGGATATTTTAATTCACATGCGACCACATACAAATCTAGTATTTTATCTACTGTATATGTTCATAACCAAGTCTTACAGTAACCTTCCCAACTAACGGCAAAGTCATACAGATAGCACATCGTAAAACAAAGTCAGCTTCCAGATATTACAAACCATGTAGTTGACTGTCACAAAATGTTTTACTTGCAATTGAAACTTCTGAACCTGTATCTATTTCAAAGTTCAACACAGTCTCATTAACATTGAGAGCAATTACATATTCGGACCAATAAACAATCTTACTAGTAGCTTTATCACAATGAGCTATTTTCATAGGGAATGAAGAATTGTCAGATGTAAGATATGGTTGCGACGAAGCTGAATTGTCATTACATTGAAATTAATCACATGTAACCAATCCTTTGCGCATAGAGCTAATTTTTATTTTTAATTCCATGGTAATCATTCAACCCTTAATTCATTTATACCAAACTGTTTACATCATCCGAAGTAAGAGGTTCAATAGCATGCACAACATTAGCCTTGTACTTACTTTAAGGTTTACTTCTATTAGTTTCTTTATTGCGCTGCAACTTGAAACACTGGGAAACATCATGACCAAACTTCTTACAACATCTGCATTGCTTGAAATATTGTTGCTTTCTTTCCCGCTCATTTTTACTTCCCTCATTATCTGCTTTATTTTGTCCATATATAAGATTGGATTCCCCTTGCCTAATATTTTGGAACTTCCATCTATCCTGTTTCGGATTAGAATGGGCACTGGAGCGGAAATGCGTATCGCCCTTGTACATATTTACTTTTGTACGATTAGTGTTCATAAAATTTACATTCGCTGGACTTAATATTCTTTCATATCTGCTGCTAGTGTAGTAGAAGTTTGAGAATTTTTATTTAATCTCAGAAAATCACTATTCTACTTCACAGCAAATTATGAAATAACAGTAAAGCATATATTTCAAAATCACAACACCGTTCTCTGGTGAATGTACTTATTATTTGCACTAAATAAATACATTAGCTTATGCTCGATTTGAAGTGACTCGAACTACTCACAAACGTTCTTGTTATCTCTTTTCAACTGTTTTTTAACAACTGGTTGCTAAGCAACAAAACAGCATACTGTTAGATTTCTTTCTTTACTTTCACGCATAAGAAGTGATTACAATATTTACACAATTTGAAATCAGTCACACTGCTTCTAGTTTTTCCATCTGCTTTGGTACCTGAAAAGCTTTGTGAAATTCCATTACATTATCAGCAATGAGTTTCGTCTTTATAGGCATTATTTTATTGCTAAAAGCAAGAAATTCTATTTTCATTTTTCGCGAAGTTAATAGTTTTGTTTATTTATAAGACACGTCTCTCTCTCGCTCTCTCTCATCATGGTGTTTGCCTGTCACTTCGAAGCTCAGTCTCAAGTGATAAGCTTGAGAGATGGGCAAAGAGGGGCATTTCGCATCTTTTGCTCTTCTCATGCACTCCTCTCTCTCCTCCCACTTCCCCTCTCCCTCCCCTCCCCCCCTCTCTCTCTCTTCAGACTTCAAAATCTGGGCTCCGCTGGTCGACATGTTGCAACTATCGATTCCCCAAGTAATCACACTCTCTTGATTAAATCATTTCAAGTTACAAATTACTGTCGAGCCAGCTTTGAATCAATACATAGGGAGAGCTAGAGAGTGAGGGGGAGGGGTGGGAACTAGAGAGGAGGGAGGGCAAAGAGAGTGGTTGGGGGTGAATAGCCGAACGGAAGTCTCTTAGGACGGGAGGCAACGATTCTGAGACCAGCTCCTGGGATTCTCAAGAAGGAGACAGATAACAAGATTACGTTTCTTGCCTGCTTCGTAATGGATAACGACGCCTGTTTTAATAACCAACTCGGAAAGTCCTGCTAGAGGAGAGAAGAGGGGGCAAAAATCTTGGATCTGCACTTAAAATAACACTTTCTACATTATCCGGTTTTTCATTTAAATCTCTCTCCTTTTTTCCCTCTCGAAACCTTCTTAATTACATTAGCAGCACGACGCACCCTTTCTATAAAAAATATACTTGTAATATTTATTTCCCTATTAGGATATACCTGTCGCGCTTACAAGCTTTTGTCTATATCCATCCGCCAATCCGTACAGTCATTGAGCAAGTTAATGGTCCATTATCTACTGTCACAGAAGTATCAATGTTTCTTGGTTGCAAACTCAGTGCAAGAAGCTGCTACATAATGAGTGTCTGTCTCGTTGACCATTTAAGAGAAAAGTAAAGATAGAACTTTAGAATTACAATTAGACAGGCTAATTCTGCAACTTCCTAACAGATTAATATATATTTTAAAAATGGATAATTAATTACACAGACTATAGATTCCGCTACACGAAAACGCAAGGTGAGACAAGAGGAGTAATAATTTGTACATACGTATGTAGTCATAGCCTGGAGGTAAGAAACAGATATTTCAACATTCCGTGAAGACATATAGTTGAGGAAGTGTGGAGGAAAAGCACCACGCATTCACAATCTCGGGCATTTGTGGAGGTGATGTGATCACCACCACACTCCTGTCCCTCATACCCGCCAAGTACCCATTTATTGAGGCTGGGTTGAATCTCAGAGCCGCTCACTGTATGAAAATTGTTGGTAAAATCCAAACCTGAAATGAAAATTAGTCGACTGAAAACCATAGTCGAGTCAAATTAATCGAATTAATTCGATTGAATTTGACTAATGTTATTCAAAGTACTCGTTTTTCTGGTATTTGTCGCCGACCTCCGCGACAACAAGGGTCCCGGGTTCGAAATCCGCCATGGGAGTTCTTTATGAGTGTATCTTTATCAATTTCATCACATCATTACTCATCCTCATCTTCGCGATTAGCTCAGAGTGACAGTAAAGCAAACTAAAATATCTGATAGTCGAACCTTCCAGATGGTGTAGTGGTAATACCGTCGCCTTGTAATCAAAGGATACCGGGTTCGATATCTGATGGAAGCACATATTGATTCGGATTTGGATCCCACTTCAAACTGTAAGTCCAGTGCGTATTAGCCTTCCTGTGCATAAGGTGAACTAGTCAATATATTGATCAAAGTTGTTCGATCATTTATCAGTCAAAACATCAGTAACAGCCATATTTTCTTCCCAAGTATTTTATTTTTCTATCGAAAGAGAGTAGAAAGCAGAAGAAGGACAAGGAAAGAAAAAAATAAATGCGTCACTGCGGTGTGAGGCTTTTAAGAGGGATGGTACATCCATAGAGTAGCATTCATCTTCCAATAAATACTCAAATTCCGTGGTACAGTGGCGTCTCGAGGAGAAGTTATCAGAAACTTAAAGGTTAAGATTTATTTGACGGTTAAGTTTGTAGAAGCCTCAGGAACGGGCTAAGATCGTTTAGTTCGTATGAACTTTCCAGCCTGATCATTACCAGTGCGTAGTTAGAGATCGGTTAGTTAATTGAACTCTCCAGCCTAATTATTGCCTACTTTTGTGGGAGCAGGAAAAGGTTTATTATCCATTTTGCCTTGACTCATCTCACTCAACAGGTCGCTAGGTGCCGTGGCTTGCCGTGAGTTGATAGCTTCCTGGAGATGAGGCCTTGCTCGAAAAGGTTTATTATCCAGCCTCAGGAACGGGAGGAAATACAAGAAGAAGAAGTTGAAGGGTGTTACAGAACTTGAATTAGTACGTGGCAGATTCTTCAACTGCAGGGGTAGATGAGTGGTTAAGGTTACGCACTCGTATTTCTGAGCCGCGGTAGCTCAGTCGTTAGGGCGTCTGACTACCTTGCGATAGACCAGGGTTCGATCGCCGGCGGGAGAGAACCGGGACTTTTTCCACCTGTTGAAGTGGCTCCGGCGCCCACCCAGCGTCATATAAAGTGGGTACCTGGAGGAAACTCTGGGGGGTAAAGGCGGCCAGGTGCGTGGTGCTGATCACATCACCCGCACCTTCGGCCGTGATCAAGAATGTGTGGTGCCCTAACTCCATATCCCCCTATACGCCTTCATGGCGTGGTGCAAAGCATAGGGGAGCACTTTACCTTTTTTACTTTTTACTAGTATTTTAAAATCAAATTCTTTATTTGTGTGAGCGAGGTTAAGCCTGAGGTTGTTCTGGCACCTAACACACTACCTCCTCCTTTCAATTTTATATCATCACACTTACGTCGCCCTAAATCTAAGAGTGTAGGCTAACATCAAAACGGTCATTTACGCTTGTTCTGAGATTGCATAAAGAAAAACTGCGGATAAATCTAGGGTCTACCAATTTGAACGTCAGATCTTTAAAATTAGATAGAATGACAACCACAAGTGATAATGACACACACACACACACACACACACACACACACACACATATATATATATATATATATATATTATTTTGAAGATTAAACAATGGCATTATGATTTGAACAATATGTCGTTCAAAAGTCCTCCTCTGCTTCGGTGGGTGGAATGGATTCTGAATGTCCAATTTTCCAGCACGTCTGCACACTTATTGAGCGGTATAGCCTCAATGGTTCGTTAGATGTTCCGTTTCAGGTCACGAACTGTGTGTGGCTTAGTCTCATAGACCTTAGATTTGACATAACCCCATATAAAATAATCCAGTGGGGTTAGATCACGTGATCTAGGTGGCCAGTTCACATTACCCTTTGTCTAGCGTCGTCGACTTGTAATGAAGGGGTCCCGGGTTCGATATCCGGTGGAGGCACATAGTGGTTCGGAATCCATTTTAAACTGTAGGTCCAGTCCCGATTAGCCTTACTGTACACAAAGTGGACTTAAAACACCAACTCAAACCAAACATCACCCTTTCTGGACAGAACTTGTTCGGGGAACTTTTCCTGCAATAATTCCATTTTTGGCGAGCTGTGTGGCAAATCCTGTTGGAAAAACACATTCTTGATGTCAAGATTTGCCAGTTTAGGCCCCAAAATCTGCACCACCATATTCCTCTATCGCTCCCCATTGACAGTCACGTGATTTCCATGTTGGTCCTCAAAAAAATAAGGCCCGATCACGCCATTGGCCCAAAAACCACACCACACAGTCACTTTTTTAGGATGAAGGGTACGTTTAGAAACACTTGCGGATTTTCATCTGCCCAAATCCTACAGTTTTGTTTCTTAACGTAGCCAAGAAGAAAAAAAATGTTCTTCATGGGAAAAGATGATGAAATTCCTCTCAATGCACGAAATGTCTGTCGAACTGAACACGAATTTTGATAATGAATTCGAATAATTTCTATGCGTTATTGCATTGTGTATCTCTCCATGATAACTTGCCACAGACTACTGCACACAGATGTCACAGTTAAATCTCGTCATTCCAGTCAGTGTTGCCATAACACTCTTTCAAAGTTCTGACGTTCAAATTCGTAAACCCTTTACATAGGACTACATTTGGAATGGGATTTCTCCTTAGCAGTGTAGCGGAGATTTCCTCCCTCTAAGTATGGAAACAGCAAATAAGACAGTCGCGTCTAATATTCATGAATCACTTGAAACCTCAGAGGGAAAGTGAATAACCTGTTTCTTAAACGTGTGTTCCTAGGGGTTGCCACACGTGGAATAACGCTGCAGGGATAAATTTACGAGATTTCGCTCTTGGTTTGAATTTAACAGCCCTTCCTCGCACAATCGTAATTTCCCTTTACGCGTGTCTTGAATATTAACAGACTTAAGGTTATTTTGTGGCCTTCTCTCGTTACTCTGCAATATGGGGCGTGTTAACATCAGCAGTGAAGTCAAGAGTCATAATGTGGGCAGTATTTCAAGGGAAACTCTTAACGTTAATTTATATTGGACCTGCAGAAGGCCAATAGAAACGCATTACAACTGCGATTTGTGACGTAATATCCTTACACATTTTTAATATGCAGGTAAATTCCTGCAACAGTATTGGAGTAAAAGATGAGAGATTGTCTCCACTCGATAAATCGAGTCTTTAATTACGTTCTTTCTCATTCTTTCTCTATCTATCTCTTTATCCCTCTCCTTTCCACTGTCTCTCTATCTCTCTTTCTCTCTCTCTTCTCCTTTTAGCTCTCTCACTCTGTCTTTCTTCCTTTCTGCCTTTCTCTCTCCCTCTCTCTACCACTATTTCTAATATCTCGTACCACTATTTCTATTATATCGTAATAGAAGGAAGGTCCGAAGCGTTTTTCGTGTATTATATCGTAATAGAAGAAAGGTCCGAAGTGTTTTTCGTGTATTATATCGTAATAGAAGGAAGGTCCGAAGCGTTTCTCGTGTATTATATCGTAATAGAAGGAAGGTCCGAAGCGTTTTTCGTGTATTATATCTTCATAGAAGGAAGGTTCGAAGCGTTTCTGGTGTATTATATCTTCATAGACGGAAGGTCGGAAGCGTTTCTCGTGTATTATATCTTCATAGAAGGAAGGTCCGAAGCGTTTCTGGTGTATTATATCTTCATAGACCGAAGGTCGGAAGCGTTTTTCGTGTATTATATCTTCATAGAAGGAAGGTCCGAAGCGTTTCTGGTGTATTATATCTTCATAGAAGGAAGGTTCGAAGCGTTTCTCGTGTATTATATCTTCATAGAAGGAAGGTCCGAAGCGTTTCTGGTGTATTATATCTTCATAGACGGAAGGTCGGAAGCGTTTTTCGTGTATTATATCTTCATAGAAGGAAGGTCCGAAGCGTTTCTGGTGTATTATATCTTCATAGAAGGAAGGTTCGAAGCGTTTCTCGTGTATTATATCTTCATAGAAGGAAGGTCCGAAGCGTTTCTCGTGTATTATATCTTCATAGAAGGAAGGTCCGAAGCGTTTCTCGTGTATTATATCTTCATAGAAGGAAGGTCCGAAGCGTTTCTCGTGTATTATATCTTCATAGAAGGAAGGTCCGAAGCGTTTTTCGTGTATTATATCTTCATAGAAGGAAAGTCCGAAGCGTTTTTCGTGTATTATATCTTCATAGAAGGAAGGTCCGAAGCGTTTCTCGTGTATTATATCTTCATAGAAGGAAGGTCCGAAGTGTTTCTCGTGTATTATATCTTCATAGAAGGAAGGTCCGAAGCGTTTCTCGTGTATTATATCTTCATAGACGGAAGGTCGGAAGCGTTTCTCGTGTATTATATCTTCATAGACGGAAGGTCGGAAGCGTTTCTCGTGTATTATATCTTCATAGAAGGAAGGTCCGAAGTGTTTCTCGTGCATTATATCTTCATAGAAGGAAGGTCCGAAGCGTTTCTCGTGTATTATATCTTCATAGAAGGAAGGTCCGAAGCGTTTTTCGTGTATTATATCTTCATAGAAGGAAGGTCCGAAGCGTTTTTCGTGTATTATATCGTAATAGAAGAAAGGTCCGAAGTGTTTTTCGTGTATTATATCTTCATAGAAGGAAGGTCCGAAGCGTTTTTCGTGTATTATATCTTCATAGAAGGAAGGTCCGAAGCGTTTCTCGTGTATTATATCTTCATAGAAGGAAGGTCCGAAGCGTTTCTGGTGTATTATATCTTCATAGACGGAAGGTCCGAAGTGTTTCTCGTGTATTATATCTTCATAGAAGGAAGGTCCGAAGCGTTTCTCGTGTATTATATCTTCATAGACGGAAGGTCCGAAGCGTTTCTCGTGTATTATATCTTCATAGACGGGAGGTCGGAAGCGTTTCTCGTGTATTATATCGTAATAGAAGGAAGGTCCGAAGCGTTTCTCGTGTATTATATCTTCATAGAAGGAAGGTCGGAAGCGTTTCTCGTGTATTATATCTTCATAGAAGGAAGGTCCGAAGCGTTTCTCGTGTATTATATCTTCATAGAAGGAAGGTCCGAAGCGTTTCTCGTGTATTATATCTTCATAGACGGAAGGTCCGAAGCGTTTCTCGTGTATTATATCTTCATAGAAGGAAGGTCCGAAGCGTTTTTCGTGTATTATATCTTCATAGAAGGAAGGTCGGAAGCGTTTCTCGTGTATTATATCTTCATAGAAGGAAGGTCCGAAGCGTTTCTGGTGTATTATATCTTCATAGACGGAAGGTCGGAAGCGTTTTTCGTGTATTATATCTTCATAGAAGGAAGGTCCGAAGCGTTTCTCGTGTATTATATCGTAATAGAAGGAACGCTGCACATATTTCTTCTACTGCTTAGCTTCTTGAGCACTCCAAGCATACACACGATCATTCTGGCGGTTATAGGATCCCTCTACGTCAAAACTTTTCTCGTCCGTAAAAAGAATTCTTCTGTGGCCGTTTTGACCACGCCGGCGAAAGAGTGCCTTTGCTTTCAGCTGTCGCTTACGCTTTAGGTCTGCTGTGAGGAAATACCCAGTTGTTCGTCGATAACCTTTGAGTCTAAGGTCTTCGTAAATGATGCGGCACATTGTTCTCGTCGACATATTCGTCTGCTTTGCAAGGAGAGGCTTCTTGCGACAGGGATTCCGTCGAATTCGCTCCCTGACGGCTTTGACGAGAGCTGGTGTTCGGACTGACCGCGGACGATCACTTCTAACACGGTCAGAAATTCCATTGGTCTCAGCAAACCTTTTGATCGTGCGATAAAAAAATAATATGTTAATGCCCAGATGTTTTAGGTCCTTGAAAATATCACCGGGCGTCTTCTTTGCTACACTGCTGCACGCTTTTGTTCGATGTCCATTTTACACACTTTCGTAGCTCTTACTGACTCCACAAAGCTTGAACAGGCAACACCTACGCGTTTGTTTCTACGTGTGTTTTACTATCTTGCCACTAGATCGTGCTACGTTTACAGTGCCAGTAGATAGGCGGTCATTTTGTATCAGAACTTATGGCACGACTGGGTATTCAGAGGTAAAAAGTGGTTTTTTTCTACAGCAGTTGAGAGGTTGAGGACTTAAAATTTGTAAGTAGAAGACTTGTATAAGCATTGCACTGTAGTCAAAATTAAGTCTAATTATTAAAAATTTACAAATAAGTCCTCTCGTGTGTAGATATATATTTGTAAACAATAACTAAGATAGTTATTTCCATATGTTACAATGTATTTCTTTTAAGAATTGCCTATTTTTAAAATATTATTATTTCCCTTAAGTAAATGTGGTCATACAAATAATAAGCACTATACGAATTTGAGAAAATTATGAAGGAAAACACATAATAGGATAAGAATGCAGTAGAAAGAAAAGTGCCACATCAGACACAAAAGTTAAAGACAAAAATATTTCATACAAAGAGAAGTTGCACATTCAAGATTTCGTTTTGAAAATGTTTAATGTGGTATCTTGCGTAAGGCATGATTTCAATAATTTGAATTTAAATGTATTTTTTTCAAGTGTATGAAAATCTAAGTGTTGCACTTTCATAAATGTTTTTTTTTTCGCTATCGCTGATGCGGTGAGCCCGATAGTGAGGAGAATCGCCTGCAAAGATTATAACACCATTAAGCCTTGTTTCCATGATTATGAAAAACTAAATATGCTGACCAAGGCAGTAATTTATTGTATTAAAAACATATACTAAACTGAATTGGTTATGAATGAATGGGAAAAGAAAGTGATAGAAAAAGGAGGTGACAAAATAATTCTGTTTTGCAGATATGTGGACGATTGTTTTGGCATATGGAAGGGAACGAAGAGGCAGCTTGATATTTTTGCCAAAGAAATACAAGATGAAGAAAAAGGGATATTATTGGAACTTGAAATAGAAGAAGAAAACAAGTTAAGTTTTCTAGATATATTGATGAAAAGGAAGAGAGGACAAGAAATTGAAACCGCTTGGCATCAGAAGAAGTGTGCAGCAGGGGTATTCTGCCACAAAAGAAGTGATGTAAGTGAGGTGACAAAAATAAATTTTATAAAGAATATGGAGGACAGAATCAAGAAAATATGCATGCAAGAATGTGAAAAAGAAGGCAAAATAAATAGCCTATGGAAACAGCTGGAAAAGAATGGCTATGAGAAGCAGGATAGACTGGACATAAACAGAAGAAGGAAGAAAAGAGGAAGGGGAGAATTGGAAGATAAAGAAAAAGAGGAAGAGAAAGAAAAAGAGAGAAGGTTTGGAATAAGGAGTATGGGGAAGACCACAGAAAAGATATGCAAAGTGCTTAGGAAAGCGGGAATTAAAACTTACAGGAAGGGAGGGAGAAGCATCTTAAGAATAGCGAAGAATGCAAGCAAGAAAAAGGAGAACAGAGAAGAGGAAGAGGAAGGGATTATCTACGAAGTGAAATGTAAAGAATGTCAGAGTGTGTACATAGGGGAAACGAAAAAAGGCTGAAAGACAGGTTGAAACAACATAGGGATGATGTACGACTTAAAAGAGAGAGAAATGCAATATTTAAACACACGAGAGAAACAGGACATGACATAGAGTGGGATGAGACTAAGCAGATAGGAAGGGAGAAGAGAATGCTAGTGAGAAAATGGAAGGAAGCCAAGGAAATAGAGAAGAAAGGTGAAGAAGACATAATGAACTGGAATGGGGGACTGAAGTTAAACAAAGAATGGAAGAAGGTGTTAGAAAGAGTGGAAAGGACAAGAGAGAAAGAGGAGAGAAGAAGGAAGAAAAATTAAGGAAAAAGAGCGTGAGATATTCTATATGAATATCTCTTCACATTCTATTTGAAAGTAATTATGTTTAGCCTTCTAGGTGAAAGTACAGTTGGAAAGTGAAAGCCACCTGCTAGAAAGTTCCTAACAACTTTCTAATAGTCTGGAGGGAGTAATGTTTGTGTATATATAAATGCCCTTTTGTGTATCTTGTTACTTTTGTACTTGATACAGAGTCTGATGAAGACTTGCTAGAAGGTTGAAACGTTACGTTTAGTTTATGTTTTTAATAAAATAAATTACTGCCTTGGTCAGCATATTTAGTTTTTCACTGCAAAGATTGTTTGTTGCCGTGCTAATGCTTAATGATAGGTGGGCACCTTCTTTCTGCTGTCTTAAGAACGCCACTATACAATGTACTGTAACAATATCTAATTTTTATACCTTCATAGAAACCTTTCAAAATGAATATCGATATAAATATAACTACTCTACATAATAGGGGATTCAAATATAGTTTAATCCAGAGGTGCTTGTAGTTTCAAATTAAGCACAAGAGCAGAATTGGTAGCAACATTACAAGTTACTATTTCTGAGATTGATATTGATAATTTCGTGATCTATTAACTAAGGACCAATCTTCATGTTCGAACAATATGCAATCATTGATTAGATTCACATTCATGTAAATTTCTATTAATAAAAAACATAGGCATTAGTATTCAGTTATTAACAAAATAGGTATGTAATGATACAATATTGAATTAACTACAATAATATGCGGGTTCTGAATTAAATGATGCACAATTCATGCCTTTTACAATATAATGATACGAACATATACTATTATTTATTTACGCTGGGGGCCCTGGGTTTAAATCCCGCCTGGACGACGTGGGTCTTCTTTGTGAATGTCTCTTCCTTAATTTCATCATATCATCACGTATCACCATCTTCGCGATTAGCCAAGAGAGGCAGAAAAGCGAAGTAAAATTAACCAAATCAATCAATCAATTATACCAATGGTTCCCAAAATATGCGCCGCGGCCCCCTGGGGCGCCTTGTCTAGGTTACAGGAGCGCCGCGAAATGTTCCATTGTATTCAATCAATGATATGATTGTTCCAAATATGTGCTTATTTAGTACTTTTTACACATACAATATTTCTGAATTTGAAACATGTGTTTATTTTTTTAACTTAAGGCAAGCAACCTAACCACGCTGACTGAGCGTTGCAAGTGTTAAATAGGCCTACATTCTGACTTGTGCGTCGCGGAAAAATCTTGAAACAGCAAGGGCACCGTGGAACGAAAACGTTTGGGAACCCCTGAATTATACATATATATTTATTATACATGTATTTACACTGGATAAGAATAGACAACTTTCTTTCGACAGAGCTACACAGAGGCAGGATAACAATGCAACCTGCTGATTACATAATTCGCTCTCCTGTCGCTCTCATAGACTTGAAACCTTGACGACATCTCCAAAGGGTTTTTCTCTACGTGGCGCAGCTGGATGTACAGGTACATAGTACTTACTTTTTTCATTCAAATAAATACTCCAACGTACATCTTAGCTATTCGCACAACCAACACCTCAATCCAACACGTCAATTCGTTTTTTCATTCAACATTTATGAAAAACGTCCTGTTCTTAGATACCAGCAGTTTATAGGGAAAATATTTTGCAAGTTCAAATTAAGTCTGCCCCTGGTCTTCGAGAAATAAACTCATGCAAGTTTCTTAATGAGGTTTAATTGTGCTCCGTAATTAAGTTTCACTTTTGAAGTGTTCCGAGACGAGGCGACTCTCGATCGACCCAAGCATTGTCTCCCGCCCTCTTTCGGAGAATAGGTCGAAAAGGGAACGCAGGAAAATGGGACAGAATATATAAATTTTATGTGTTTTAGAATTGTGTGGCTTTGTATTCAAACTTCTGCGGTTTAAAGATCTTAATTTTCGGACAAAATGTTTTGACTTCTTTACAAATAGCTACCTATATTTATTTACGATATATCTGGTGATAAAGGACAGCTAATTCAGTTGATGTTGTTAACCAACTCTAGATGGCAGGGTACTTTAGATGTTATTATTATTCTTAATAATCTCATTAAGCTTTAGTACAACAGATTAAACTTTAAAGACGATTCTTTCTTATGCAAAATACAAATAGAGGGCTTGCTATTATCCCAGATTACCGTGCTTTCATAGGAATACATTTATTCTCCCGACTCTCGGAAAGCATTTTTTTAAACTCTAAAGTACTTTCAAGTTCCAGAGTAACGAGTACAAGCAAAAATTAAGTCTCAATATTTTGACTTTTAAAAATGTTCAGTAATTTTGTCAGTCCACAGTCAAACTTGATCCATATCCCGCTACGATCCTTTGCGAGCTATGCTTGATCAAACACCCATAGGTTAATGTACGAGTTCGAATAATATTTAAAATATTTTCTAATCTTAATTAATGCGTGGATATCAAATACTAAATTTTTATCTCAATTTCAAAAACTTTCAAAGATGGATGTTTATAATTTAGGATTTTTTTTTGAGTAAACGTTAACCAACGGAATGTATAACACAGAAATTAACTACTGTATCTCAATTTTTGTATTTTCATGGTGAATGAATAAGAACTTACGAGAAGCAAAGCATAAGGATCGTATCAGACTATGAGCAAAGTTACATATTTAGAAAAATGACTATAGGTGGCGCTGCATTGTTGGAATTTCAAATCTTTAAACTATTGAAAAACTTAACAAGTTAGAAATCTCCTCAAATCGAAATGTTTAGGAAAGAAAAACACGTTTTTGTTGAAAATATTTTTGCCTATATCAATTCTATGAAATTTAAGTCATTTAAAAAATCTTAACATGAACACAACCATTCGAAGAAAGGGATTTTCCATGGAAGTACTTCGTGGAAGAAGGTTCATCGTCTGCCCGAGCAGCAGCATAACTTCATAACCTCTGACTTTGTTGCCTCATCCCAGTCACAACTATCCAATGACTTGTTCCAATCATCACTGGCCTATCTACCTCTTCTTCTCTTGTGCATCTCTAATCAACCTTATATCTTTACTTATCCATCTTGACACAGCAGAAAAAGGAAACCACCACCTCTACCTAAGCATCATAAGGTTCCGCTACATCAGAACGAGAACCGACAACCTTGTGAGGCTATTGTTCCACTTAGCACTCCTCACCAGTGGCCTCACCGTTTGAGGAAAAGACTAATAGTTTCCTCAGTAGAGTTGGTGATCCTCTACAATGCCTTAGAAAAGCGTAACAAAAATATTGATTTGTTCTCTATGCCATATATACAATTTAAAAACTGTGTAATGAAAACAATATCAAATAACAGTCACTGAAGCATGTATAAAAACCTGTATCTCTGAACTCTCTAACTGGGCGCCAGCCTGTTGAGTTCATTATTGAAAATAAATAAATAAATAAATAAATAAATTCTTAAAATTAGGTAGAGGGAATTCAAGCTACCTTCTAATATACAGCATAACCTATCGCATTCCCAATCGTGGGATAACGGCATCGTCTTGTAATCAATAGGTCTCTGGTTCGATACCCGATGAAGGCCCATAGCGGTAAGGACTCTAAACTGTAGATCCAGTCCCATTTAGCCTTTCTGTGTATAGAGTTAGCTTCAAAACACACTCAAAGAAACAAACAATAGTTTGGTAGTTAACACTGTTGCCTTTCAATGAAGGAGTTCTGGGTTCGATCCAATGTACAAATACGTAGTGTTTCGGATTCTCATTTAAAGTATAGAGTCAGTCGCGGTTATCCTACCTGTACATACAGTTTAATTAATAAATTAATTGTGCTGGTCCCTTTACAAGCTTGCCCTTTTAACCTTTCTGAAGGAGCCCTTTTTTTACTTTAAGGTACGGGTTTAGATAAGAGGATGTTTTCTCGTGTACTTCAAGGGTACAAAAGGGCCATACCTACCGACGCATCCAAAACTTCTAACTCTTTCATTCATTCATTGTGCAACTCTACATGTAAAAATCTACTAGATAAGAAACAAATTAAGGTTTTCATTTGACTCTTCATCTTATTTCTTTGTAGGATGTGCTGCACACAGAACTCAAAATGCATCAAACTAATGTTGATGCACCTTTAGTGCACCAATAGACACAATTGAATGCGTAATTTTAGTTTCTTTGAAATGACGTGCTTGATCTTGTCAATCGATGCATATTTAGTGCATCACACGCAACATCAGCTGATAAAAGTACCCTTTGATGCATTTCTCTGTGTATTTTGATGTAAAAAGTGCATCATTAGCATTTTTTGCACTTTAATGTGTTATTGGAGTCAAGATATATCTACCAATTGACACGTTTTGGGCACTGGGTATGTTTTTTAAGCTCCAATACGTTTTTTTTTCCGAATTTGAAAGAAAATCTCTTTTCTGCTCGAGAGATATTTTCGAAATAACAGCTGGTAAATACTAAGTCAAACTGAGACTTTACAATAAATGGCATCGCTAGGGATGCAAATTAATATTAAAAACTCCTAGACCCATACGAGTACCAGCGGAAGAGATTGGAGAACACATGAAAGACGAAGCGAGCTTGTGAGCAGGTAGTCACAGTTTGATTTGAATGTTTTATGGCCGCGGAAAGGCTGAGATATCGCCGAGCTTTTAGCACCGGAACTGACAGGTTGTCTGCGATAAGCTTCCCTCATCTTTTCCCCGCTTCGTCTAGCCTCTGGGAACGTAACGTTTCCACTGAGACAGAGAAAGAGAGAAGGGAGGGAAGAGAGGAAGGTAAATGGCAAACAGCATTGCAATCTGATGCCAAACTTGTGGAATTTCACATTCTGCGAATCTCCTCTCGTTTTGTAAATACATGTTCGAATTCTTGAAGAATTGTTGGTGTTAACCTTCCGTGATGGCACGGCAGCAAATACAAGTAAAACATTATAGTCGAAGCAGGGTATTCACACAATATTCTCTCTTTTTGTTTAACTGCTATCGTGTATTTTTCATTTTCCTTTCATCTTATTCGTCAGTAATGACCTAGTAAAATATGATAGAGACATAAATAGTGCTGAAATACCCAAATTTTCACAGGATATACGCTAAGCTTCGTGAAACCTTATGTGTAGACTATGTTTCTATTCACGTTGGATTATTTTTGCATTAAATATACAGGTGAAGTCAATACAAAAAGTGTCATTCATGGTAGAACACTGATAACAATGATCTGCCGATAACTGGCATAAAGGAAGCATATTGAAATAGATAAGGAATGTTTAAAATTGAATATGAACGACTAATTTAATGATTTCATTTAAATATAAAGGCTACTATTTTATTTATATGTCACCACGTCAGCCCATTACCTGTTGAAGATCTCCAAAGGATTGTGTGAGGGAGACTGACAGTAGGAAGATAGGCCAAGGCACTTCTAGGGCTGTAGAGCCACGGGTTAATATTTGTTTTTGATATTGCTCTTTTGTACATTATCAGTTTGTATACCGTTAACAATTTTAATTACACTGAACTTTCAAATTTTGAAAAATACTTACTTAAAAAACACAAACTGAACAGAGAAACCACCAATTCTCACTTTTTTCCTTCTGTCAGATAAGAGCATTTATAGTCCGCCACTAATTCTTTCGGACAAAAGAAAGAAGTACGTTCATTGATAATATTTGGTTATCCTTTCGAAGGACTTGTGCATACAACAGCACAACCAATCAATCTTCATGTTTGCCAACAACGGTCCGCAGGCAACACTTTCTGGCCAATAGAAGAAGCGGATTTTATAGAATGTTTCTCTCACTTTCGAATAATTTTACGAGCAAGACTTGCCCCTCTTATCACTTTTACCTGTTTATTACGGCGGCCGTAAAAAGAAGAAAAATATACATTGGTATCATAAGAGACCCAGTTGCAGTCTACGTCGTATAAGACCACAATTTCCATCTCGCTGGTAAGTACCCTGAAAACGAAGGAGCAAAAGAATAAGAAAACTTGAATCTGACAGTTGGCAACACTTGCAAGTTTAGAAACGTGATCACAATATTGCAAAACAATTTTGGAAAGTATAATAATGTAAGCACAACATTTTGGTCTCACTCATAAGTACCTTGAAAACTAAGGAGACTCAAGAGTAGCAGATACTGTTTAAATATTCGAGGAAACTTGAACTGGCAGTTGGCAACACTTGAGAACAGGAAAAAGCAAGGGGTGAAGTACAGAATAAATTCCATCTATCCACTTCCCCCCGACCACTTCATCAATCGCCTTCGTGGATGACTTGTTCGCAACCTCGACAGCAACATCCACCTTTAGTCAGAAGCCTCAACTCTCCCCCCCTTCCTCCCCTCCCACCTTCACCCATTCCATTCCGATTTCTTTTCCAGCATCTAACCATAACATTTGCTTCCCCCGTTTTAAAATCCCATCTGAACGAGGCAAGCCTTTTCTCTCTCCGTTATGCCGCGGACACACATCTCGGCGCTGCCTACATCCACTTCTCCACCCAATCTTCCTCCAGCAGAAAAAGGCGGGGGGGGGGGGTGAAACGGGTGAAAAACCAGAGTCCATTTCAGGGAAGGAAATAACAAAACTCTGATCTTAATAGAAATGTTTCGGGATGGTATTTCTCACCGTCAGACCATCTTCTCTCGGCCTGTTCGCTGTTCCTTGATTCTTTTTTTGTTTCCCCAGGTCAACCTGACAGATGTAGCAATGCGTCAGCTTGGAAAGACGTTACGGACGGCCCAATAGGCGAGAAGGAGAGAACCAACTGGAACATCAATCCGTTGTATTAGCATGAAATAGATACTTTCAATACATCTTCCTGATTTACTATAGGCTACCGAACGACGTACTTTACTTTGAGCGTATCTGAAATATTCCATTGCTGACTCTGACGGAACGCTACGCCGAACGTGTTGCAACACAAAGAGACATTGTCCGAACCCTGGGTGATGCTTAGGGCTTGTCCTCTAATCTTTTAATCGTTTGACTGTCACGCGGAGACCGGATTCGATTCCCGGGTTTAATAATTTCAGATATGTATTTTTCCAGCAATGTCCCTTCATTGAGTGGCTCTAGAGGTCACCCAGCCTCTAATAAATGAATACCTTGGGACAACCCCTGAGAGTAAAGGGGATCAGAGCATGCTGTTAATGACATATTCACAAATATTTTGTTTTGCTTTCTGGCAACCCCATTTCCTTCTGTAAAAGTCATATTATGCAACAATAGCTTGAGCACTGTATGAAACAGATAAATGTAATACAGCGCGGGTAAGCCGTGGACTGGTCGCTAGTATTGTATATTTTTGTTCCTTTTATTATTTTGCATTAATATTATTTTAATCATGGTCACACCAGGCTGATGACATACATGGGTGTATCAAAAAGTAAGGTGAATTTGTCTGTAAAACCCAGAGTTTTTTTGTAGCTATTTAATTTTTTTGTATGCGTCAGAAACCAAGGTGATGCAAGTCTAACGGCAATTACAGAACTCTACGTCAACCCGTCTGGTACCTAGAGCAATTCAAAGATGGCGCAACGACTTGAACATTACTCCAAGGAGGAGATGCGCGGTGTTATTAGGTTTTTATGGGCCAAGAGAAAGAAACCATCTGAAATTCATCGAGAATTGTTGGAGGTCTATGGAGAGAGTTTTATGTCGCAAAAACAAGTGTATGTGTGGTGTAACTCATTTGCAAGTGGTAGGAGTAGTGTGACAGATGATGACAGAAGTGGCAGACCAGCAACTTCCATCACCGACAGAAATGTGTGAGGCGTGGATGCGATGATTCGTGAAGACAGAAGAGTCAGGTTGCATGACATTGCTGATGCATTGAAAATCTCATATGGTTGAGTAAGGAGTATCGTCCATGACCAACTTGCCTTCAGGAAAGTGTGTACGCGCTGGGTGCCGAAAAATCTGAGTGCGGACTAAAAACATCACCGAATGGGCATTTCCCTGACCCACCTCTCACGATATGCCCACGAAGGCAGTGGTTCCTATGTCGAATTTTAGTGTGATACCATGTGTCAAACATACTACAGTTTCATATTTTTTTATGCACGTTTTTCAATAAATCGAAAATTCACCTTAATTTTTGATATATCCAAGCCAAAGAGTTGCTCGAGTTGATCTTAGCGAGATCGCGAGTTGTCAACTTAGCGCCCTCGGTCATAGAGGCCACTGGCTTCTTATCTATGCCAGTGGTTCTTAGTCATTCGCATCTTTCCGGGGCACCAATCATTTACAATTCTCTTACATTGTTGTAACTTAATGTATCAATACTTAATGTCAAGTTTTTAATATTTTCTACCGTTTAAGACGTTAGAGATTTCGTTTCGGCTTGTAGAAAAGTTTCCTACTGCTTCCTGTTACAATCGACGTACTACGGCTTATAGTAGGTAGTGCTTCTCTGTCACACAAATGTCAACCAATTTTCTACTTTGTACAGCTCAGAAACCAAAATCAACGAGACTATGGCACCTGTTTCCAGGATAATCGTATGTTGTTCTGTGTTTTGTCCATGTTGATGATGAGTAGTTCGTCTTTAGATACATATTGCATTAGAATTCATAGCAATTTTATTTTATGATCTTGATATTTTATTTTAGCTTGTGAGCTCTGAGTTGTATAACTATACACACACACACACATAACGAGAGACTTCCCTGATAGCATAGTGGTTCCGTCGTCACCTTGCAATCAAGGATATCAATCAAGGAGTTTGATATACGGCGGAGCCACACAGCAGTTCTGATTCCACTTTAATCTGTAAATCCAGTCCCGATTAACCTATCTGTGCAGAAAGTAAACTTAAATGTAACGGGCTTGATTTGATTTGATTAGCATCACTTTTATGCTACCTTTGTGTAATCGCGACGATGAGGATGAGTGATGATGTGATCAAATTGATGAAGGAACACTCACAAATAACGCCCAGGCACTACATGCATGATGTAAAATAGCTACAGCGATAAGTGTACATCCTTGCTTTGCTGCAACCCACACAACTACAATGTATAACGGGTTGCGGTGTCGCCAGGCTGAAATAGTAACAACCCGTAGCGCAACAGTCCTTGAGGGCCAAGGCTAGCGACTGTCGGTCTTGGTGAGAGATCATCCAAGACTTAAGTTAGCTTCCACGTGCCAAATTATAATTCTTCTGAAAGTGAATTACATGACCAAAAGCTAAGCCTCATCTCTCAGATTATTGTAACTGATCTTATAATTATTTGCCAGAGTTGTGCTATTTTCACCGATCATAAGTCACAGGAACCAGCTCTTACAATAGCTTAAATTTAAAATATCAGAATTCAATTTAATAAAAAATATTGATAAAATATTGATAATGGAATTTGTCTTTGCAAGTGTACTTCTAAGTGATTTCTAATAATATAACTAACTAACTAATTAACTCTCTAGCCTTCTTAAACCCGAAGGTTCATGGCTGCAGCAACAAAGGCCTTCCATCTGTCCCTAGCAAGATCTATAGCCTATACTCTTTTCCATCCCTACCGATTTCCTTTAGGTCCATCTCAACGTTGTCCCTCCATGTTCGTCTTGGCCTTCCTACTGGTCTCTTACCATCAGGTTTCCCAACAAGAATCCTGTCAACTATTCTTTCCTCTCCCATTCGTGCCACATGGCCTGCCCACCTAAATCTTCGTGATTAAATAATTCTAATAATATCTGGACATGAATACAAATTATGTACTTCTAAATTATGTAACCTTCTCCACTCACCTGTCTCCTCATCCATTTTAGGTCTAAATATTTTCCTAAGGATCTTCTTTTCAAATACTCTCAATTTATGTTCCTCTTTCAATGTAAGGGACCAAGTTTCGCATCCATATAATTATACAGGCAAAACTACTGTTTTGTATATGTTAACTTTTATTTTAATATCAATAGGTACCTAAAATATATTTAGTGTTAATGAGTTTTTTTGTGGTTTCGAGTATTTTTTGGTTTGTTTTACTTAAAGTTAAGAGCGTGAGTAACTTTCTATGGAAATTTAGTGCCCAAAAAGAGTTATTTTCAGAACGTATGAGTTGGATGGCTAAATGGATTGCGAAATTCCTCTGGGGAAAAGGTTAGTGGTTTTTTTTTCGTATTTGTCGTTTTTGCCTATTCATACCAGAAAACCGTTCAAACTGTCTTCCAGGATCTTAGAGTTGGTGTTTTAAGTCCACTTTATGCACAGTAAGGCTAATCGGGACAGGACCTACAGTTTAAAGTGGGATACGAACCACTTGTGCCTCCACCGGGTATCGAACCCGGGACCCCTTGATTACAAGGCAATGACGCTACCACTGCGCCATGGGGGAGGCCCCAAGCTCTTAGACAAAGTGTGCTTAAGATGGTAAAAGTTTTCTTGCATCTCAGAAAGTTTTGTTTGTATACGAACCTAACGCAAGTTTCTTATCTCAAAACCTTCCTCAATTTTGCAAATGGTTGGGTTGAAAGTTTTCTTTCTAAGGTTACGGAGAAGAAGTTGGATGAAACTAGATCATGGTATAAACTATGTCAGACACTTTCAACTGTTTGACGTGGATTTAGTAACAATTTAAGAACCAGTCTTCGTGGCGGGGTGGTCAGTAAAGCGTTCTTTATAGTCAGGGCTTCATAGCATCATTGTTTATTTTTCTAATTATTTATTTCCTCAATTCGCCATTTACCATCATTGTTGCAACGTAAAACGAACAAAAATTACTAACACAAACAAATTCAAATATTTCTTGAAGCTTTCCTGGTGGCAAGTAACAAAGAGGTTTTCTCGGGTAGGAAAGATGAGAGTGACGTTAGCTCTCGAACGCTATGAAGCCTATCCGGAAAACAGCTGTCTGATATCCAGAGAAAACCTATTTATTATATTGATATTAACCTTGGTTTACAAACTGAGTTGCCATGAACAGGGAATACGAGTGAAAGTTTAATTTTCCCAGAATTGATAAAATTTAGAAGAATATTCAAAATATTGAAAAACCTTGTTAGAAGGGATGACAATTTCATGATAAAAATAGCAAAAGACGTCAGAAGATATTTGAATATATTCAACGCGATATGATTCCCATATTAGTACACTAATTTCAGTGGCCTTTACTCTTAAAGAAGGAAAAATACACGTATCCACTACTGGTTGTGCTCCGGATGATAGCAATTCTTCATGGTAATACATCTGCAGAAGAAGAAGGATTTTGTTTTGTTTGGGAGAAGTTTTTGTTTTCTAAAGTTCCTGCATGTGGGGCGATGCCATATGGCTTAAACACTTTTGAGATCTTCAAGGGCTCAATACCAGTTGACCACAAAAATTGTAATGCTCTATAAGTTCAATTCTTAAGTTTTCTTCAACGTTTATTATTTCGAAAAATATTAATTTTGTCACAGGCAACTTTATTTAGAAGGAAACTCCGTTATTAAACAAGTTGGAATTCATTATCCAAAATGTGCCATAACTAGAGCTCTAGATAAGGGCCTCTCCGATGGCGCAGTGGTAGCGTCTTCGCCTTGTAATCAATGGATCCCGGGTTTGATACCCGGTGGAGGCTCATAGTGATTCGGATCCCACTTTAAACTATAGGCCCAGCCCCAAATAGCCTTCCTGCGCGTAAAGGGGACTTAAAACACCAAATCAATCAATGAATCAAATATTTCTAGATACAAACTTTGAACAGGAAAATGTCAACCGACATGATTTTTCATAATTTTTATGATACATACATTTACATATTTGCCAGGATATTACATATTTTACATATTTGCTAATTTACTTTACATATAACAACATATTTCGGTAATATTTCCTATTTTGATCCATTTCCCCTATATTTTCGAACTCTGAAACATGATTTAATAAAATTTGTAGCGCATATGATGTCATATTTTCTAATCAATTAGATGCTTAGTGCTTACGGTTACCTAAAATTGACTGCCAAGTCGGAAGAGAGGCTGAAGGTGAAACAAAATTCAAAAGAGAAAAACGTGGACTGTTATTTATCGAATGATGCTGGAGTCCTCCCCCCGCCCCCCTTTCTGGTTACTTATTTTCGTTTCACTTTTAAGGTTTAGCCTAATCATCTAAAACCTAGGCATCGGTAAACAAGAAAGCTACTTTCCTGTACATAGAGAGTTACACAAGATGTTTCCTTGTACAAAAAGTACAAAGATAGCTACGTATTTTCATTCGAATGTTCTTTCTGCAGGTATTAGGTTTTTTCAAAATTTGTTTCGAAAGTTACAAATAGCTCTCTTTGCCTCAACGCAGTCGGAAATTAGACAACTGCGCCGAATTTGAAGCTGCAAGTGTTCAAAAATGCTCGCTGCTTGTAGTAGGTGGAGTAGCTCAAACGTAAACAATACTCTGATTTGTATATCTAGCAGAATTCTTGAAATTGCTTGGATACTCGATTATTATTAATTACATATTTTTCCGTACTACATATTTAGCTACATATCCTTTTGATAATACATATTTAGGTACATATTTTATGAATTATTGTTACATATTTATGAACATATATTTAAACTTTGATGTTACATAAAAATCCAGGGTCTAGTTTTAACCTTCCACCGATGGCGCCGCATTACTACCTTGATAGACGAAGTGGATTTACCTGCCTGTACTATGTGCTTGTCTAACGACGTTCAACATCGAATAAAAGAGTTGTGAAAAACATAATATGAAGTGGAAACCGAAGGACAGTTTGCACATTTTTTTGGCAAGAGCGTGTGATTGATTTCGTATGGAAACTTTCGTGGTTCGTGTTATTTGTGATCGTTCTTGTGGTTTTTGTTGATTGTAATTGAGACGATAACATATCAAAATATCCCTTACATCTCTTCAAGCATAAACTCGTATACGATGGATACACATATATTTAAGTTATTTCCACTCCTTGGAAAGGCACATTGTAGCCTGGTTGAGAACGAAACCTGCAAGGATAATGTCCGAGTGGAAGAAAGGTACGTCACAAAACGTATACCCGTTTCCTGTTGTACTGACTGTAGAACTCTCAGTGTTGAACCAAATGTACGACTTGACGCCTTATTCCTATGCAGCCAAACTGTGTTTGTGTTCGTGCCACACAAAGGTGGCGTCTTAGATAAATTTGGATCAGAATTTTTGTCTAATAATACTCATGCAAAACTACTATAATCAGTTCAAATGTAACTTTGCCTAAACAGACCGCAACTGATATGTTTCTCAAGTTTCCTGGGTTGTCTGATGACGTAACAGTAGAAATCCTCAATGGTTAAGCTTTGGAGCAATATCATCCTGCACGAAGAAGGACTTATTCTGCACCGTATCGATTCTCAGACCAATAACTCCATTAATATAAATTTTTTTAAAAAAAATATATGTGCGTTGTAGTGTCCTTCGGTCGGTTACATGTCACGACGCCGGACTTGGTGCGTTCAACGCACTGTTAAAATTAACAGCGCTCAGAACCATAGGAATAGATAGGAGCTTTTATTTCATTTTTGTTATTTAGCGTCGACTTTCTTCTAGTTTTAGCTAGCCGCAACGTTGAGGATGAGTGATGACATGATGAAATTGATGAAGGGACATTCACATCACACCACACACAAATAACACCCATGTCCAGGCCGGAATTCAATCCCGTGACACCTGGCGTCGTAACGTGTAGTGCTATCCACTAGGTAGGTAGGTAGGGAGGGCTTCACACATTCAGAAGCTCAATTATTTGTAAGGATGATGTGATGAGCACCACACACCGGCCGCCTTCACACCAGGGTTGCCGCCAGGTTAGAGGCTGGGTGAACTCCAGAGCTGCTCCATTAAGGAGCATTGCTGGAAAAATTTCCGCTTCAAGTCACACATCTTGGGAATCAAACCCGGGTCTCCCGCATATCATTCAGACACCCTAACGACTGGACAATATACCATCTCGTTGAAATTATTATTATTATTATTTTGTTAAGAACAAAACAGGCAGATGCTCAATTACAGCGTTCTATGAACTGAAGTGTGACAATGCAATTAACACAGGCTGAGTAGTTACAGCCTTTTTAGAACTTTTATTTACAGTTTTCAAATACTGAATTCATTTTTGCAGACTCCAAGATAAAAATAATTTATTAGACAATAGTAATATATCCAAAATATATTTACTATTAAGATAGCGTTCATAGCACTTTTTGTACAGTTTTCAAATACTCAATTCATTTTTGCAGGCATCAAGATAAAAATAATTTATTAGACAATAGTAATACATCCAAAATATATTTACTAATAAGATAGCGTTCATAGCACTTTTTGTACAGTTTCTCAAATACTGAATTCATTTTGCAGGCTCCAACATAAAAATAATGTATTAGACAATAGTAATTTATCGAAAACATACTAGCAATATAGCGTTCATAGCATTTTTGTACAGTTTTTCAAATACTGAATTCATTTTTGCAAGCATCAAGATAAAAATAATTTATTAGACAATAGTAATATATCCAAAATATATTTACTAATAAGATAGCGTTCATAGCACTTTTTGTTCAGTTTTCAAATACTGAATTCATTTTTGCAGGCATCAAGATAGAAATAATTTATTAGACAATAGTAATATATCCAAAATATATTTACTAATTAGATAGCGTTCATAGCATTTTTTGTACAGTTTTTCAAATACTGAATTCATTTTGCAGGCTCCAAGATAAAAATAATTTATTAGACAATAGTAATTTATCCAAAATATATTTACTAATTAGATAGCGTTCATAGGATTTTTTGTACAGTTTTTCAAATACTGAATTCATTTTTGCAGGCATCAAGATAAGAATAATTTATTAGACAATAGTAATATATCCAAAATATATTTACTAATGAGATAGCGTTCATAGCACTTTTTGTACAGTTTTCAAATACTGAATTCATTTTTGCAGGCATCAAGATAAAAGTAATTTATTAGACAATAGTAATATATCCAAAATATATTTACTAATAACATAGCGTTCATAGCATTTTTTGTACAGTTTTTCAAATACTGAATTCATCTTGCAGGCTCCAAGATAAGAAGAATTTATTTGACAATAGTAATATATCCAAAACGTACTAACAAGATAGTTAAGGAAACATTTGTATCACAATTTCATCCGTCCAAACGCCCCACAGAAACCCTTTATCCAGATGGCATTGCTATGGAAGTGACGGTGGGGAGGTGAAAAAAGCTATGTGGGAAATTCGATGCGTACCGCATAATGAAAGTCCGAAGATGAGCAATTATTATTCCCGCGGGAAGTGAAATTGCGTTGAATGAGTTGTGGGGCAATCGTATATAATCACCGGAGGAGACATTTGCAAATCGAAGCTGCCGCCCCCTCGTCGGTGGACCCGCGAGTTATTGCTGTCACGCGGATATTTTGTCAAACACCACATCCATCGCTGCAACCACGCAACTAGGAGTCGTTATTGCGACCGAGGAATTCGCATCCGGAGGTCATGCATTGCAATCGCACCGTTTGATGGACGCCTAGGTTGGCCAACAACTGTGGTGGAGAGGGCAGTGTTGCCTCGGAAGAGAGTTTGTAACTAAATTAGGTTTCGATAAACTGGTGCTTGTTGATAGTTTCGTTCTTACTTCTTCTATCTTTGGTTCGAGAGGCAAGTAACTACCAATAGGAAATTCTATACCATATTTCTATGGCGAGTCTATTTCGGATATTTTATATAATCTTATTTCCACAGCTCCTAGCAGTGCTGTCATGTACATGATTCTGTTTCGGTATCCAATTATTTTTTTCTTTAAACAAATGCATATAATTTTGTTTTGGAATTATATATTTTGTAGTGTTGTCAACTAGCTGATTTGGAAAACAAAGTTGGTTCCATGGTTTACTGGTATGAACACTCTATCGTTTTCTTATTTCTATAGCTTATTGCAGTGTTGCCACATGTATTATTTTACAACTAAATTTGATTCAGTTCCGTATTAATTTCCATTTAAAAATATCACGTGACTTGAAGGTGGGTTTCTCTTTCAATATTGCCAATTAAGTGATTTTGTAACTAAATTGTTGCTTCTAGAAAATGTATTTCCAAACTTTGGTAGTTTCTGGTTTATTGTTTAATGTTATTTGTTTTAAATTGTAAGAATTTGAACTACAAACTTAGTTTTAGAGACAATCATTTATTTATTCTTTAGGAAAACTGCCTTTCACTTCTATTTTGTTCTTGTATGACTCAAACTTATGGAAGCTTTCAGACCAAAGCGATACGAGCTCCGCCAGTTTGAAAAAAAAAGCATTCACTATTCATGCATGACTAACAGACTGAGACGATACAATGAGAAAATAAATCAGTTCGATAAGCCACAATATGCAGCTTGTCTCTTCTTTACGAAAGGTTGCATTTATTTCTGAATGTTCGTTTCGAAGTAACAGGTTTCGCCTTTTACTGATGGACTTCACCAATCGAATGTAGGCTTGTCTTGTGGGACTTGTCATGTTGAAACGGTTTGGAATGTTGCTTTTTTTTAATATGAGGACTAACTATTCAAAATAGCGAATCGTACTAAATCGTTCACTGCATATGTTTCAACTGTCTCATCTTAGTGCTGTGTGTGCTTCTTAACATAGAGTTAAATTTGTTAGCTTTATTTTCGTTATATCGTTTTCTCTGGAAATGTAACACTTTTCACAAATTTTGAAGTAAACGAACTTGAACTATTTTGTCACCGTAGGTTACCTGCTCGTTTCGCCGTAACATGAAGGCACGTAGGTGATCAGCACCCTGCTCCGGCCACCTGTATTCCCCCGCAACTTGCCACCAGGTACCAATTTATTAGTGGCTGGGTGAACTCGAGAGCCCCCTTTATGCAGAACAAAGCCAGGAAAATTCCCAACTAAGATCATCATCCCAGGAATCAAACCTGATCCGTCGTGTGGCCGACTTCAATACCGAGGCTCTTTGTGACGACATGAGGGAAAAAGTAAATTGTTTTTCATAGTGATTCGCAGTGATTGGTGTTAAGATTCATATTGTACTTAATATGATCAAAATTAGCCTCTTTGATTATTGAGAGTTCACAGGTACAATTGCTCTATCTTATAAAATGTATATTTTGTAGATGGGTCAACTGCATCTATGAATCATAATGTTCAAATGGAGCTAATTTTGTTGTTATTGTGTTCAATATGAACTATAACACTATTCACAGTTCCGTGACATAAGAGACTCAAGCTAGTGCCATCTGTGTTTCAAATTTTGAGTACCTTGCTGGTGTTTTAAAAAGCCACTGCACTTTAACACTTAAAGGTGGTAAAACGGTTCTGCAACGTGGATTATAACACCAGAAAATCTTTGTGTTTTTGTTTGTAATTTTCTCATTATTACTAATAGACTGAAAGAAGCACCTATGTTGCATCATATTTTATTATTGACGTACAATCTGCGAAGTAATAAAAAATGCAGGTTCCTTCTCTTCAATGTCCGAGAAAAAGATGCATAAATAGCCCAGCATCCCTTTTTTTCTCAGGGATGTGATGAATTCCTTGCAACTCACAGCAAAGTTATTGAACTCCCGGCTCCATTCCTTAAGCCGCTCTCTCCCCCATCCAGCCTCCCTCTTCTTGTTTGCTACGCGGAACATTAATGCTGAAAAATGGATTCCTTTCTTATACGTAAGACTTCCTCCCCTTTCAACTCCCTGGTGTCATAAACTCAGTTTCTAACTTACGATAAATGTTTCCAGATAACGGATGATGGCCTCAGGATTTTCAACCTTATTTGCATCCTCCGATAATCTGATTTCAGAGGCGCAGGTTACGGATTAAAATATGTTCGAGCTCCGTGTACGACCACGAATGCATCTAATAACTGCACATAAACATCAGCCTTATGCACTCGATGGAGTACTAAATGTTGAATTCGCCTGGCGACGGCTCCAGGAAATGCGAAAAAAATTACATAATAATTCCGTTCCCATTCATCTAGTGTAAATATATCAACTGTTTTAGGACTTGTACAAATTTGTTGTCTAGTACTTCATTCTACATATCTTTACCATTTTTAATCTGTTTATGATTTTTCTGATATATATCTCAAAATTCTCCATAATTTTGTGCTTTAGGAACCGTTTTCTAATATGGCGGACGAAGTTTCAGACGAATTTCTGAGGATATTTACTCTGCCCTTTTCTTAAGTCAAAATTGTACACATTTATGCTAATTATATTTTGCCGTTATTTGTCAAAATTATGTCTCATTTTTCTACGCTGGAAATCACGCCATGCGTTGGAAATCACTACACTTTTCTTATACAGCACCTTGTGCAGCGCCCTGGTGAAGTTCTAGTCGTGTGGGGTCGAGACTACAAAATGATACAACTAGTGCTAGGATTTTGATGCAAATGCATCTTCTTTTTGGTAAGGCAGAAACATTGCATAAGTAGATAGGAACGTGTTTTACACGTAAGTGAATAAATTGGGATGCCTTTGTTAGGGCATTTTTTGCATTGTTTGACCCTTTTGGAGTAAAGGTCATTTTTTTAACTTTTAAACCGTTTAAGTCGTTTCACCGGCCTTTTAAAAGTCATATTATGCATTTTTCTACATTTTGGTGAAAGAAGGGACATTTTACATTCAAATCTAACCCTTTGAAGGAGAGAGGTTCCAGACTCTCGTCTCATTGCTTGCCTTCAGCGCAGTTCTGAATGACTGTGTTTAAAGAAGCAAAGAAATTCTGTCCAGTATTGTTGATACAAGCTGTTGTGTAACAATTCAGCTCAAACAATGTGATTTCCCACTCTATCAATAAATACATTGTCGCCAGACGGATTATTTTTGAAAAACGAAGGGTACAAAGTTTTGTGCTCTGTATCGGACATTTTGTCAGGAAAGCAATTTGCACTCCATGGAATTGAAAGTGACTTAACAGCAAGTGATATTGTTTATTTCAAGTACGCTCCTCTTGTGTCGGTGGAAGTCGAGAGAAGTTTTTCCATGTACAAGGCTCTCTTGTCCGACAACCGACAATCATTCACTTTTGAAAATTTGCATAGGAGTTTCATTGTGTACTGCAACTCAGTACTTAAAGTGTTAAAGATGACAAAAACTGAACTTTCTTACTTGTACTACCATACGCAATGAACATGTGATAGATACTGTAACGTTAATTTGTAATTAGAATTTCTCTTGGTAGTTTATAAATTTGTTTTAAAAATCTTTCAGCATTTTAGGTCATTTTTCTAAGTTTATAGGGCATTTTCTTGGATGTATTAGATCATAAATGCATTTTTAAAGGCATTTTTTTTGACAATTTTAAGGTCATGAAAATCCTAGCCCTAGATATAACAGTGCGGTAAGGTAAAGCTTCCCTCTGCACACTGCAAAATACTATTAAGGCTTTGGGGGGGGGGGGGGGGTTAGGAAGGAGCCCTCACACAGTAGGGCTGTGCGATATGGATTTTTCGATATCGAAGTTCGATATCGATTGTTTATTAATTGAATTTTAGTGTTATCTACGAGAATCAGGTTGTTGATGGTGACAAGTATAGCGCTCGCCGCGGGGACGAACTTGGGAGGTGAATGATGTGAAATTGCCTCTGATTAATATTGAAATGTGTAATGTTCCTACTTCATCGAACTTGCTGGTTACCTGTGTGTGCCCAAGTATAGGGATCGGAGAAATTCGGACCTACAGGATCGTGAGGTGATTGGGAAACGGAACAGGGGCGCACATATGAATCCTGTACTGTTTCGTACTGTTTGCTGTTGCTAAGTACCGTCAAGTGCAACAGAATGCATGTACAGACAAATTTAAGGACGCTGACATCGACATGTCGACGTCCATATTATCGATATCGATATATCGAGATCGATATTTTTACGATATCGACCCTTCGATATATTAAAATTATCGTCTTGATATCGATATTTCGAAATATCGCACAACCCTACCTCACAGTCATGTCCTCAGGTACCCATTTAATTCGAGGCTGGGTGAATCCCAGAAGTGTAGTAAGGTACAGTCTTTTGATCACGAGGAAACAAGCCCATTATATAATATAAAACAAAAACGAAATGGACGGGTTAAAGTTACAGTGGTATAAGTCACTTTGTATAAAAAAAAAAGACAGACACAGAAACCAGATCGAGATAAGTCAATCTGTTAACAGAAAACGTGGAGTACATCAGAGATTCATTCAACTGGCAACAGATGACAATTGAAGTTCTAGTGATAAAGTTGTGTTGATCAGCAAAGTGCTGTGAGTCAGATTCTTTGTTTTTTTAAACAAAAGTGACTTACACCAATGTAACTTTAACCCATCCAAATATAGGTACAAAAAATATTACTGAAATAAAAAATAAACATAAGAAAGAAGTTACAATTCATTATGAAATTCAAAAGGAAATAAAGGAAGATTTTCAACACAAGTTTGAAACAGAAACAACCTATGTAATAAATGACAACATAATAATAAATCATGTACCAACAATACTTCAGGATGAATATAAAAATATATTAGAGAAAGACTTTACTCAGGACGAAATAACTAAAGCGGTATGAAGTTTACGTGTAAATGTATCACCAGGTATAGATGGTATTACAAGTGAATGTTTTAAAAAGGTATGGCATGGCCTTCTATAGGACCTGCAATAAATAAATGGGTTCAAGAGGTTTTTCACAAAACTAGGATAAGAAATAATTGTTTTACTGGAGTGATTGTTTTAGTACCTAAGACAAATAAGCCGATAACAATTAATGATTACAGATAATTAATCTAATGAATGTTGATTATATATATAATAAAATCTTAACGAAAATTGTATCAAATAGGTTAAAACCATATATGTCATTGTTATACGACGTACGCTTTTAGAAGGAACATGAGTTTAGCCAATACGCTGCCAGCGGTCTTGCGCTATTGTCAAACCAACTGCTAGCGGAAGGGGAACACAGAGAATTCGTTGTGTCCAATATTCAACTTTTTATATATAATGCATGCACGTGATATTTGAGTATAATGAAATATATAGTGAAGAATTCTACACAGGATTATATCATATCAATGCAGCATATAAGATACACTCGTACCTGAAAGAAGTTTGAAGGTATTTAGTATAGAGAAACTGCAAAACCATCATCACCATCGCTTGTTTCTGTTTTCTGGCATGTTTCCCAAGAGATTTGAATAGGGGTTAACCGATTTCTGTGGTAGATACTTTATCCTGTTTTATATTACGCAACACAGTAAAAACAAATACACCACACGCTTTAGCCTTAAGTTCTCGACTCTGAGAAAACTGTTTCATCACGCACTTTTTCCGATGCCAATTCATTGAAGTAAGAATATACTTTAAAAGTAAGATTTCTGTCTTGTGAACTTAATATTTTACCCTCGGTGCCTGTACTACTGGTACTACGTTTCGAGAGCAACGTTATGAATTTGATTGATTTGTTTTACTTTGCTTTTCTGTCATTTTTGGCTAATTGCGAAGATGGGAATGAGTAATGATATAATGATATTGATGAATGGGCATTCATAAACATCCATGTCCAGGCCGAGATTCGAACCCGGGACCCCTCGCATCGTATCGCGATATGCTAACTACTGCACCATAGGAGCCGGCGCGACATTATTTAATAACACTCACGGAACTCAAACTGACTTAACTGACTCGCAATGTTTGTGGACGCCCACAACAATGAAGGGTTATTGTGTATATTCAGCCGAATTTGACACCCATAGCTTTACCAAGACACAACAACTCAGCGGGGTCAACACGGTGGCAACGAAAAAAACAGACTGAACACGGATGGAAAACGAAAGTGTCATTGTGTGTGTGTGTGTAGAGACGTGTTGTTTCCCGTGTTTCTTCGAGAAGCGATAACTCCGGCTGTAGGCGACGGAAATTCATGGGACTTGCACGGCCATGTTCAAAATGTCGTCTCCCATCTTATGATTAACCTTAAAGTGGCGAGTTTTATGCAAACTTCTTGCGCGCAAGAAAAAATACGGAACACGGCGTTTAACTTGCACGCCGCAGTCTCCTAACTGTACAACGTTGCACTTCTGCCACTGGCTGGTCGCCAAAGACACGCTCTCAGTAGCTCCGCCCGATATCGCTTCTAAAAACGTGCGTCGTTATAGTAGGTAACACACAATATGGAATGCCAAGTGTTGGCACCATACACCAAGCATTAATGATAACCAGATATATAATAGCAACCTACGAAGAGAAGAGTGACACTGGCGCACCTATTTTCACGCTTGACTTTGCTTCTACATATGATTATGTTAGCCATAGATACTTAAAATTAGTTTTACAAAACTTGGCTTTGTGACAAATTTATTTGTTGGATACAACTATTAACTAGAAATGTATGTATTAAGGTACTTGTTAATGTATTCCTAACGTTGACAATACAAGTGAAAAGAGGAGTTTTACAATCTGATCATGTTATAGTTATCACCTTTTCTGAACAGGTTTCAAACAAAATTGTCATCTCTGAGATATTGTGAAAATAACTTATATTTGGGTGGGTATATGGACGAACGACGTAACAACCTTCGTTAATTCGAAGACTGATTATATGAGGAAGTTATAACACTTCTAAATGTATACATGCAAATGCAGGTGCAAGAAATCAATTATAAATAATCGTATTTGTTGCCACTGGGAAAGCAAACGAACTTAACATATGGATGTGAAATTGTAGCTAAAGATAAAGTAAAAATATTGCGGGTAGTATTTTCAGAATATAATTACAACCGACGATAAATATAAATTTTGAAACAATAACAAACAACATACAAGGTTTGATTAAAACCAATGTGTTAAGAAATCTATCGCTTATATCACGAGTGCATTATTTAAACAGATACATATTCCCAAAAGTTTGGTTTGTGGCAGCACTCTTTCCACTGCTAAGAACAATTGCAATACGTTTACGATCGCTGTACATATTTCTTGTGGAAAGGACAGGTTTTCAGAGTGGCTTATCACACAGCAGTGCAACAGCGAACAGCAGGTGGTTTGGGACTGACGCACGTGGAATGGAAAGCAGCGGCCTTGTTCAACACGTGCAATTTGCAGATGCTCACACAACAACAGTTAGTTACACAGCGACAATGCTACGGTCGATCTTAAACAAAATTCCCTTGACCTTGCCAATGCACAGGGCAGCTATCCCGAAAACCTGGAGGAAACTCAGGGGGGTAAAGGCGGCCAGGGACGTGGTGCTGATCACATCACCCCTACCTTCGGTTGTGATCAAGAAAAGCTCCACACCCTCTATGCGTCTTCATGGCGTGGTGCAAAGCACAGGGAAACACTTTCATTTTTTTATAAGTAGTGTAGGTGGCCGGGTTCTGCGCCCGAAAGTGAGGCTCGGTGAGGCTCGCCTTAATGGATTTCTCTCGTAAGGCGCGAGCCTCATTTTCTCGCAGCCTTTCACCTCGCCTTAATGGATTTCTCTCGTAAGGCGTAGCCTTTCACCTCGCGTTAATGGATTTCTCTCGTAAGGCGTAGCCTTTCACCTCGCGTTAATGGATTTCTCTCGTAAGGCGCGAGCCTCAAGCAGTGTCGCCAACTCCTCACTCGAAAAAAATCACCAACTGATATTTTGAAGCCTTTCACGGTGTATGTTAACCTCACAAGCAGTGTTGCCAACTCGAAAAATGGAGCTCGCCTTAATGGATTTCTCTCGTAAGGCGCGAGTCTCATTTTCTCGCAGTGTCGCCAACTCCTCACTCGAAAAAAATCACCAACTGATATTTTGAAGCCTTTCACGGTGTATGTTAACCTCACAAGCAGTGTTGCCAACTCGGGCGAGGCGTAGCCTTTCACCTCGCCTTAATGGATTTCTCTCGTAAGGCGCGAGCCTCATTTTCTCGCAGTGTTACCAACTCCTCACTCGAAAAAAATCACCAACTGATATTTTGAAGCCTTTCACGGTGTATGTTAACCTCACAAGCAGTCCTTTGACCTACTTTAGCTCGCCTTAATGGATTTCTCTCGTAAGGCGCGAGCCTCAAGCAGTGTTGCCAACTCCTCACTCGAAAAATCACCAAGGTTTTTTTGGGTCTAACCTAACCTAAAGCAAGGAGCTGGCAACACTGCTTGAGGCTTGCCTTAATTAATTGCATAAAG
Organism: Lepisma saccharinum; assembly: GCF_977018435.1. Classification (NCBI taxonomy): domain Eukaryota; kingdom Metazoa; phylum Arthropoda; class Insecta; order Zygentoma; family Lepismatidae; genus Lepisma; species Lepisma saccharinum. The sequence continues at coordinate 29,653,368 of NC_139239.1, read as the reverse complement.
CAATTTGCCAACCTACTGGTACTTTTGCCATAGCTTTTTACAAAAAAAAAGAGAGGGAAGAGTTAAACAACCGACAATGCTGCTAATATTTACCTACAGCTTTGTTTTACTTGGCAAGGGTTTAGCCAATTTATACACTGGTGCAACATACACACACTGCGCAATAGAGCCGGCAACAAATATATACTGCCGTAAAAGAGAGAGATGGATGGATGGCAACACAGTATGTGTGTGCGTGTGTGTGTGTATAATATGTAGCATTATTAACTAGAGTGTGTTGGCAACCCACCTGCAACTAAAAAAAAAAGATAGAGATACCAACATTGCCGTAAGATAAAGAAAGAGAGACCTATCGCGACCTTTGTAAACCTCTCTCGGGGGAAACACGATGTGCTATACACACGTGCGCGCTGGCGCCTCTTATTATTTTCGTATTGTGAGGCAAACAAATAAATAATTGTTGTGTTTTTTTTAGGATGCCTGGCCCCTATAACCCCGCCAGGGTGCGTGGTGCCCAACCCAAAAAGGTTCTAACGGCTGCGGTTGTAGATTACCGCACCTCTGTAGGGTATCACGTGTTTTTTTTTTTCCCCCAAACTTCCATAAAACCCTACAGAGGACCTCCGTAATGCATGCAACGTGTACTAACGACTCTAGTGTTATTTTGATGTTGTAATATTTTTGGATATAGAGTTTTATTGTGAGATATAGATAAAAATAATTATGTTTATTATAATATTTTTTTGATGAAGATGGAGAATGTATGTGTGTGTGTTACAAATAAAGTTGCATGCTTTTTTTTAGTGTGTGTGTATGTGTTTTTGATGTTCGACAGCATCTGAAACGATAAAAAAAAGAATTTTATTGTTAATTTTCTCATGTAAAAAACAACAACAACAAAATTTTTGTGCAAAAATTTCTGATTGTCTCGTGCTATAGTACAAAAAAGATATTGTAACTGATAACTGATGAAATTGACATTGTAACTGATCTTGAACTAGTGAAATTTTCGTATTGTGCCATTGAAACTGATTGTGCTAGTACAAAAATTTCTTATTGTGCAAAAAAAGATGTTAAAAACTTGTTAAAACTGCTCTGTGACCCTCTCGTTCTTCACGTCGTGGACGAAGGACTTCTCGGCGACCAGGATGACACTGCATACGGTGTCCTCGGGCAACGGGCTGTTGAACTCGCAGACGATCTTGATGTTGGTGCGATCGTTGACCACCACCTGCTTCCTCTTTGTGGTATTGATAACGGACATGGGTCTGTGGGTTATGAATTCGCTGGGCGTGTAGTACATGTCCACGTTTCCCTCGGTCACGCGTTTGAAAGAGGTGTAAGCTTCGTAAAGTTTGAGGTAATCGTCTTTGGTCATGTCGAGGTTGTAATTCTCGCGCGGGAACACTTCGTTTCTTCCATTTTTTAGATAAATGTTTTTGATCTTGCAGTTGTCGAATTTGCTGGAATCTTTTTCCTGATTTTTATCGCGCCCAGTCTGAAAAAGCACCACGACGAAATCTGGCATGTCGAACTGTATGTTGTTGAATTGAGTCGTGACGTCAAATTCCATGTGACTTCCCGACGCCATCTTCTGCACGCACTGGTAACCGTGAAAGTGAATCGGTACCTGCGGACTCTTCAAGATCTCCGCTTTGTACTTGAGGGCGTAGTTTGTTTCGTATTCCACGATCGGCATTCTCAATTCCATGCTCCGTATGACGCACTTGGCCGCTTCGGGTAATGTGTTGGCTATCGGCGTGCCGTCGGCGTTCAGGTTGGTGTATCGCATCAGTGCGTCGTTGTCGTTGGCCGCTCTTCGAAACGTGACGCGCAATCCTCCCTTCCACATGATCTCCTTGTAGTCCGAGAAGAATCCCGGCAGCAGACGCATGGGAAAAAGCACTGTGTGACTTGTCGTCGATATTTTGGTCCCCGCTTCGAATCCTCCCGCCTGGTAGTATGCTGCGTCCGTTTTGGATAATTTCAATGTTCCCACTGCCGTCGACGTGATGCCTGGATAATCGATTCTGTCGATGACAGTGTTGTGTTTCCTCACCTCCACCTGCGAGAACAGGTGAGGCACGAAGTTGTCCACGAGTATCAAATTTGCATTGGGCGGAAACGCGTCTCCGCTTTCCTTCTTCACCACGTCGAATTGAAGGTAGAGGTCCGCTCTGTGAGGATGAACAAACCCATCGCCTACGTCCACGTCGTATTCGATCTCCCTGTTCGCTTCGTTGAGATTGGCGAACGTGCGACGGTTGGGAGGGAAAGATTGCAATTCGTAACTTTCGATTTGCTCCATTTTTACTATGCGTGTTATTTATTATATGTTGATCTCCACGATGGCCGTCGTAGTGGCACCTGCGAAATCCACCACGTCTCCTTTCTCGTTTGTCACCACCAACTCTATGTTGTCTATGCGGTTGCGGCATACTGGAAAATAGATCGGCGAAGAGGGTGTGTAGATGATCGGTTCCATGAACTCGGAACTGGGTTTGAACGTAGCTATGATTCCCGTCTGCTTGTGACTTCCCAGCAATCCGTCCGAAGATTTAGTAATCATGCCTTCCGCCACGTTACAGTGAACGTTCAGAGTCTCTATGGCCAGAAATTTAGGAATGTTGGTTGCCGTATGCTTGATGCCAGCTTCGAGTTTGGTGTTGTTTTCGAAACCTAAAAGTTCTCCCATGGTGCCCAGGTCCACGGTCTCCGTCGCCGACACAATTTCCACTCTGTGCGTGACCGAATTTTGAGAAAGGTACGTGCCTTTGGGTAACTGAGCTTGCAAAGTGGAAAGATTGTACTGTCCTGGCGTGACGACGATGTGTTCGCTTCCGACGCTAATTTTGTTGTTGTGCTGCGTGACGTTAGGTATGAGGTACATGCTGTAGAATGCACGCAGAGCTACGGATTTAGGATAGATGATGTCGTCGTGCAGCGTGAGTTTCAAGATCGAAGATTCGCTCGTGAGATGGAACACGCCCATCGTGTTTAAGATTCCACAATGCTTTCTGAAAATGTTCCACCGACGGGTTATTTATTTTAGACATGTATGCGAGAACAGAAAGGCAAAGGTGGCCGCAGTTAACATCGGTGAAACCCTGGATGCGTTTGTCATTGTAGTAGAGGTTGGCAACACTGAGATACTTCACCAACCTGGCAGGTGGTGTGCCACCGAACGAATCGAAAACAAATGCATTGTTATCGTCAATTTTGAGGTAGCATATCCAATGTGTACCAGGATTTTTGTAACTGTCCAGGTTGACCACGCCATACTCTTTTTTCTTCACAGCAGAGGGTAGAGAATCGGACATGAAAACACCCCTGAAGTTTTTTATTCCCAACAGTTCGATCAGAGATTCAATATCGAAGTTGGACAGGGCTTCTTCTTTTTTTTATATTTCTTCAAAGCATCGAGGTTGCTTTTTTGTTTTTTGGTTATACCTTTCCCCTTCTTCTCCATAGCCATGTTGTGACGTTTCTGTTCTTCCAATTCTGCCTTGTTCTTCTTCGAGTCGATGACGGTTTTCGCGATGGCGGCGCTACCGCCGGCCAAACTTCCAACGGCCCCCAATGCTGCCAGGATGGCTGGGATGCTGAATATGAAACCTCCGATTTTTTGCTGTTTCCGCGAACGCTGCAAGCGTCTCAATTGAGGTGTGCTGAGAAGTAATTTCATTCCGTGTCCTTTCGTCAAGCAAGAACGTTTCTTCTCGCGTTGTTTCTTGGTGAGTAACCCATCGAGGGCACCTAGATTTTTCAGATTGGAGTATGGTATCTGGTACACGACACCTTTGGGCTTCATGTTGATGCTCTATATGTTATCTTCACGGTATGTTATTTATATATATGTTCTGAGATTTTTTGTGTAATTTTTTTCGGTATGTTATTTATATGTAAATGTTCTGAGATTTTTTTCAAGGATATACTCCGCGCAGAACCGTTACACAAATTCTATTACGTGCTTTGTTTTCTTACCAAGAAGTTCCTTTGTACCCTTGTACACGATTTGAGTTTTGTTCTCGATTAAAATAGCTAGCTTTTCGTCGGATAACATGTTAGCGTATCGATCTGGCAAAAATAGACTGTATTGTGCGTTGAGCAACAGACGCGCCCTGGGACCATACTGGGTAGAAACAATTGAACCGGAAGTTATCGTGTAAGGTTTGTCCACTTCCAATTCCTGAATTTTTACATATTCGACTGATGAATTTAGCATTTGTTTTAATGCTTGGGCGTCTAGTGATTGTTTACTCATTTTTATAAGATGGCAAACACAACTGGAGTTTTTTTTTTACGTAGTGTTATTTATATACCGAAGAAATTTTTTTCACGGTTCGAGAATTTTTTTTATTTCTACACACCCCATCCAAATTTTTGTTTTGTGTTCATGGCGATGGTGGTGCCCAGTGCTGCAACTCTTTCTCCCAGCGAAGCGTCTCTGCTAACGAATCTTTCGAAAGCTGCGTGCTCTAACTTTCTGTCTGCTTCGTGACGTGCATCCAGATCGGTGCGAGTGGTGTTGTAGGCGATGTCGTGATCTTTGCATGCGGCGTCCAACGGATTCACACCCTTGTCTCCTCTCTTCAATCTTTTCTCGAGTTTGGTACCCGGTCCGCAGAACTGGTAGCCGGGTAAATGCATCTCGAAAGGTAACTTGTTGATGATGTCGTTCACGAGTCCCTTTCCTTCGGCCACGTTCCAGAATCTCGGAGGCAGCGTGTTGATAATTTTAATGAGGTAACCTATGCCCTTGTCGTCGTTCACGATGAAGTTGGAAAGTTTTGTGTTGATCATGTCCACGATGCCAACCTTCTCGTTGTAGAAATTATGATTGCCAGCATTCTCCTCTCCTGCAATAACCAACAATCGGTCTATGAGCTTGCGCACGTCGTCCACCCACACAAACTCTTTGGGCAGGGTGTTGTAGAGTTTGACGCCGCTGCCTGTTTTGACCTGGTTCCAAATCGGCTTGATGAGATTTCTGTACTTCTCGCCGCTGCTCGATTTCACCCTATTCTGCGAGGCGTCGTTGTTCTGGTACAAGGCATCCGTCATGATCAAAATTTCCTTGTAACTCTGGTAATCTTCGTCGGTGTAATCTTTCGGCTGCTTTTTGGCAACAAGTTCCCACAGTCCCACCGTACCCGGATACCTGTTCCAACTATCCTTCTCGCCTAAATTAACTTTAATGTCGTTGCCTTCGAAGGTCACCTTCGATTTTCCAATCTTCCAAACCACACCGCCGCCTTCGTTGCTCTCCATGCTCGGATACAATCCGAACACTTCATCCTTGTCGAATTTCCCTGTGCTCAGGTAGTCTCGTGCCAAAGGTCCCAACTCGATTTTATCCAAAGACGACGGCGTGCCACCTATGGCTCGATGTCGTGCCGGTATGTCCTTCAGTTCGAACGGCGTCGAAGGAATGCTCGAAATGGGCGTGGGTACGGTGTAACTTTTAGCTGCAAGTGGTACGAGTTCGTTGATCAAATTTTTATTTTGTTCCGTGACGCTTTTAATTTCTTTACCTAGACCGCTGATGGCGTCGATCACAGGTTGATCTTGACGTTTCTTCTCTTCGTAGAATCCGCGATTCTCGGATTTCCAACCTTTGAAGCGTTTCGCGAGGTAATCGCGAAGCTTGAGATTTTCGTCTTCGATTTTTCGTTTCGTCATAACGTTATTTATACACGTCGTTTCTCACAACGTTGCAAAGTTTAGAAAGTCGTTGATTTTGTTTCTGTATTTTCCGTCGTTGGGTTTTCTCGTCATGTCGATCGTCGCGAATCCGAAATCGTCACTGTTCCAACAGTGGGAACAGCAGCGTTCCGAAAATTGATTGTAGTTCATGTCTCCGCCTACGTAGTCATCGTACGCGTGCTTGAGGTTGGTGTGATCTTGACGAAACAAACATATGAAATTAGCGTTGTCGCGTACTAACTGTTTTGGAATTTTGGAAAACGTTTGAGCTAGGAAGAAGCAATCTATTCCTTTGTGACGACCTTGCGTGAAAAAATTGCGAATTTCATTTTGATTTTCCAGAATAACATCGTCGAACACAACAACTGAATTTTTACGACAATCGTCGAGTGGCATTATTTCCGAAGCGATCGTTGCAATGTCCAGACCATCGTACAGTTTCATCAGTTGCTGGTATTTCGCTTGCTCCAAACTTTTCGAAAATACGTAGAGGTGCCTGTTCTTCCAATCTAACCAATTCGGTGCGAGGAGAAAATTGTCCACGAGCAGTGTCGTTTTCCCACACCCTGAAGGACCTACGATGAGACAGCGGATGCTGTCGGGAAGCAACTCGCCGTTCTTTTTTTTGTTTGACTTTCCGAATCCGGTAGACGCTTCACCACGTTCCACGTACTCACAAGATCACTTCGTTCGCGTCGATCCAACTCTTTTCTGGAAGCCCCAGCCATTTGACAAACAGTTTGTCTCCTCTCTTACGCAAAACTTTTTCGATGAGGTACGTGTTGGGATGTTTTGTTTTAGAGAGTTCCTCTTCGTAAAATCTTCCTTTCAAAATCTCGTCGCTACTATCTTTTATTATATACGTGTGTCGGTTTCCGGGTAGAACTCGAACCACCGTAAAAAGTTCCGTGCTCCAATTTTTTGTGAACCCCTTCTCGAAGGTGCGTTTGAATTTGCTGATTCTCACCTGGTCTCCAATTTTGAATTTTGATTTCTTGGTAGTCGTGTGAGTGTACTTTGGACAGTAAACTGTAGAAATTAAACGCTGCTCGTCAGATTTCGAAACGTCAGCTGGCTTCATGCCTATCGTTCTGTGTACCGTATCATTATAGGTGTCGACGAGTTCTGGCAGGATGTCGACCCATTTGTAATTTCCCCGAAGCGTGAATCGTTTCCACATGTGTGTTTTCAAGGTTCGATTAAATCTTTCCACGATGCTGGCTTTGATGTGACTGAAGGTCGAGTAATGTCGAATGTCGTGTTTCCGAATAAACTTTTGGAATACGGCGTTGTAAAATTCTTTACCCTTGTCCGTTTGCAAAAACCGAGGTCGTCTGTTGCTTTCGCGAAAAATTAATTTGAATGCTTCCGTGACGCATGTCCCCGTTTTGGCTTTCAACGGCAGAGCCCATGCGAATTTCGAAAACGTGTCTATGACGGTGAGGAGGTACTTGTTGCCCTTGTTCAATTTATGTACGTTTTTTAGATTGCCGCTACTCATCTCGACGAGGTCACTTTGCCAGAGGTCATCGATGCCCTTGGTTACCACAGCTAAACGTTTGTAGTTGCGGCGTGCAGGTTTATGCAATTCTTCGACGATGGCTTGCCTAGACATTTTTAGAGATTACGTTTGAAGAGAAGCACCAGCGTGATGGGATTCAAAGAAGGTGGCACTTCGCTCGTGTTTTGAATGATCAGCTTATCGCCAGCACTCACGTCAAAAACGGTGAGATCTTCGTCTTCGTGTATTTCATATATGTTGCGCGTTTCGTTCCAACGTGCCAGAGGAATGTTTCCTGCTTTCTGGACACCACGATTCGATATCAAGGTCATGGTGGGAACGCTAGCTTTTCTGCCGTGAGACCAGTACGAAAATTCATTTATCTGAATCGTGCCATCGAGGAGAAACTTGTAGTACGGATGATAAGGATGTAACATGTACAGTTTGTTACCTTCGACGAACGTGGAGATTCTCTGTTGATTGGGTACGCTGTTGATTTCGATGGCTTGCAGAGAATGCAGTTTAGCGAATTTAGTATCGACGCTAACGAGGTTGCTGTGAAGCTGTCCCAGTGTATTTTGTACGGGCAACAAATGTTCGACGATGGTATCTGTTACTGTAGAAAATGACGGTTTGATTTTCACTTCCACGTTCAGCCGCTTGAAGTTTTCGTTGAGTTCTTGTAATTTGGCACCGAAAGAGGTCAGCGTCGATTCCTGCGTGGATTCCAGCACTCCAACTTGATCTCTGATGTTGACGACGATACTCTGAAGGTTCTCGACTTGATTCAATTTCGAGCTCTTCTCGGTAAGATCGTTCACGATACTTCGCATCTCGGTAAACTGCGTGTGAAGGTCGGCGACGCTCTGCGAAGTGGGCAGCGTCGACACCAGCGAAGTAAGTTCGTCTCGAATCTGTTCCACGTTCGCCGTTTCCGATTCCAGTCGTTTCAGCATTCGAGATATGTTCCTTTTCAAAGCGTGCAATTCTTTTGAGGTGGGGAGATTAGCCACCCTACTCTCGAGATCGCTCAATGAACTTTTGATGTCGCTCGAATCGGATAGTGCCGTCACCGCTGTTTTCAATTTTTCCAAATCTTCGCTCGAAGGTACGCTCGTCCGTAACGATTCCAAGTCACCCTGTATGTTGTCCAGTTGTCCAGTTTCGACGTTCAAATTTTCTAAATATTCGATCTTCTGCTGAACCGTGCTTAACGTGTCTTGTATGCTCGTCAACGCGTTCGCTTCAGCGTGAATATTTTTAATTTCTTCGTTGATCAACTCCAGAGACGCCTGAAGTGTAGCGATGGTGGTTTGAATGTGTTCGAAATCTTGATAAGCCTCCAATTGAATTTTTATGTTCGCGACGCTTTTGCCGATGACCTGTAGTTCGTCTGACGATGGTAGGTTCGTCATGGTATCTTCCAAAGTCTGTAACTTGGATTTAATTTCTTCCAACGTGCTGGCGAATTCTTCTTGTAATTTGGAAACAACAACATGCAAGCGTTCTACATCAATATCTTTCACGACGGTTTGAAGTTCAGAGAAACTTTTTTCGATTGCAGAAGTTCGTTCTTCGATTTCGAGTTTCAATTTTTCCAAATCTTCATTTTTCGATTGAAATTGCTGTAATTTGAGCAAATCATTTTGAAGCTTATCCACGCTCAACTGTATATTTTGAACGTTGTCGTAAGAAGGTACGTCGACATAATTTTTTATGAGCGTTTTCAGTTCGGAATCGATTTTCAGAATGGGGTCGAGACATTGCGTTTGGAGCGTAGCGATCTCCGACTCTAAACTTTTGTTTAAGGTCTCCTGCAAAGCGATCAAATCGCTCCTTAACTTTTTAATTCTGACGTCCAACATGAGAATCTCTTCTGCGTGGTCTACACGTTTGGTGTGGCCGAAAATATCGTTAGGCATTTTGGTTAACGGTTATTTATAATAGGATAGACGATTCGTAATTCTACGAAGAGAGGAATGAGTTTGTCGTAATCTCCTAGGAGTTCCACGTATAAACAATCTCCTGCGGAAACATCGTACGTAATGTTAGAAAGCATCTTGTCGTGCTTGATTCGAAAAATGTTCTTGCCGGTAGATATTTTGATTTCACCTACGTTTTCCGGATTCACGGTGATTTGAAGTTTTCCATCGATCGGAATTTTGTAAAAATGTAAATTGTTGTTGAAGACGTAAAACACCTTGCCCACATCGTCATCCAATTTCGTCCAAATGCTGTTAAGGTGAACAATCAGTAGACCGTTGAGTTTAGTTAACATGGAAGGTAGAAATTCATGATCTGTCGTCGCGCGGTGTACAGTCTCCATGTTGGTTTGTTTTCGGAAACCAAAGAGATTCATAGGTATGCTGGTTATTTAAAATACGGTCAAAGTTTTTTTGTAATGACAGTCTGTGTTTTTTTTTTGTTTGTTTTATGAATCTTCTGTTGAAGATGGGCATATGTTGCAGGTTTTGCTTTCTGCTAAGCGATAGTGCCCCCACGGCAGTGTGTGGATTCCACATTGGAGGACGCACCTCTTGTCGTCGTTGGGATCCAGGGCAATCTTCCTCACTTTGTTGGTGGTCAACACATGGTCGACGCTCTGGATGCGCTGTTCTGCTCTTAGAACCGACGACCTGGTCTTGAGGCAATCCACGAAGTCCTCGAATGTGAGATGCTCCCGAACCACCTGTCTGCCGACACCCTTGACCTTCTTGGTAACGCTGCCCTCGGCTTTGATGGTATAGGCCTTGGGGCGAAGACCTGCAAACTCAAGAATCACGTCTCCGTCCTTCTCATCTTTGAGTTTGCCAGGCACCTTCTTGTTACGGGCCAGGATACCGTACTGGTTGGGCTGGGGATAGCCCGAGGTGTCGAAGAGTTTAACCAAAGATGGAACTGTGGCTATATCCCCGTATGCGTCGACTGAGCGAACGTGGTACACCAAGCTGTCCGTGTCCGTGTAGAGAAGCGAGATGTTGTGACCGTAGTGTGGACGTAATATGTCGTTGTATGTCTCGAACATGTGAAGCTTGCTCAGATCCAGAACAGTAGCTCCGACGTAGATGGGTTTGGTGAGTTTCACCACACCTTGCTTCATGTGAATCAGAGCCAGCTGCTCGTTGTAGATTGTTCGAGACTTGAACAATGGACTCGCGACAAGCTGACGACATCGCTCTCTCCTCGTCACCAATTTTATGTCCACGCGATTCCGTACATTCTCCATGGTCTTGCCAAACACCGCATTATTCATAAGCTTGAAGAAATCCTTATCAAGCTCGGACGTGGCTGCGGTGCGGTGTTTAGTGTTGACTTCAATATATGGACGCAACCATCGAGAATGCTCGAACTTGAGGATGTGGTGAACTGCGTGGACTGTGACCCCTCGCTGCATCAACCACTGGAGATTCCGGTAGTGAAGGACGTAATTCTTCTTTGGTTCGAAATCCATGACGAGCTTCTTCTGATTGGAATCGGGTGGACACTTGAACTCGGGTGCAGGGGGAAGATCGCAGAACAAATCCTGCAGCTTCTCGGAGAACTCAAGGTCCACCTCGGCGAAGAACCCATGTTCCGAATCGTCGAAACCTTCAACGTCGAATTTGGAAGGATCAGCCCACTCGAACCCTCTAAAGGGGAGTTTCTGCATCATGGAGTGCCCGTACAAGTTATTCACGTCCGTGTGCATGATGTAGCTCGACGGTTGGGTGGAGTCGTAGCCAGTAGCCATGTGATGGTTGTTGGCGCGCGCGTGCCGTTGCGACACCTGGACCATGCCACCCCGGATAGCGCGTTCCACAAACAGCATCATGTCCACGTCCGAAAAAAGCTCAAGCCTGACTTTCGTCACCAGAAACATGGCTGACCACGCCAGTCCGGGGAGACTATAGAAGTAGGCGGGATCCAGGTGGTAGATCTTCATTGCAGTCGCCCGGAACGTCTGGAACACGTCGGCGAGGAGCGTCACATCAAGTTTGAGGTAGGCGTCGTGGTAGTCTCCGAGAGTTCGACAACCTAGCTCGTGCCACATGGACTGGGCGTGGTGATATTCTTCGTCGGTGATGTTCGAGCCTCGTAGCTGACTGTAGAACTTCGCCTGGGGAGGTAGCAACGTCTCCGCAAACTTGGTAGAGTCGGTGACGTATTCGTAGGGGTAGACCCCCTTACGCCTGAAGAGACCGGCGTCCAAGTTTGGAAAATTTGCAGAGGTAATAAGCATTTGTTCGTTGCTCAGCTTCCCTGCAAGAGCATCGAGGCTGGCCGGGAGGAACCTCAGGGAGTCGAGGAAGCGAAGCTCGATGCTCCTGCTTTTTGAGTTGGGGATCGGCACCCACTTGCTGACGCTAATATAACGCTGCTCATTTTGTGCCAGGACATTGATTCTTGCATTGTCGTATCCAAGATGCTTGATCAGGTGGTGAAAGTCGTACCCCGAGCCATTGTGAAAAAACACTGGGATGAAGCGCGGGTCCCGGGCCAAGCGGTTGCAGTCGTTGCACCAAGGACCAACGTACCTACCGTTAAAGTGATCGTGGTGATGGACTTTACGGTTGTTGATGCTAAACTCACAGGTGCACACAGGACAGGTAGTAGCCTCCTCGTGTCTATGTTGATCGTCGGGGGACAGTGGGAGCATAGACATGGGAGCCAACAGTACCTTCCCCGTCTCGATGGCCTCGACAACCATCCTCTCGAGGAAGTGTTTGGCTGCGTCGGGACCGCGATACACGTAGGGCTCGGGGGCGATGTGTTGGTCTCGTCGCACCACAACATAGGCGAAACTGGATGCCTCGTGGAGTTGGTAAGGGGTGGTGGAGGAAACTTCGGGATCGGGATCGCAAGTGGACAGGGGTTTGAGGAAGGCCTCGAAGTCTGCGATGATGATAGCGGGGTGTTCCACCATGGCACCGTGCATGCGAAAACGCTCCACGGTACCAGGTTCGGACAAGACTGCCACCCCAGGCTCGTTGGCATTGCAATAGAGTTTGTGGCAAGCGAGCTTCTCGACAGCGATGTTGGAACCTCTGATGCGTTGATAATCCTGCTGTTCTCGATTACGAAATGTAGACAAGCACCTGCGACACACCTCGACGTGGGTTTTGTCTTTGCCCCCTTGGCTCGAAACAAGTCTAGAGAGGGAACGGATGAGGGTGTAGTGGTGATGGGTCTCGTCCTTGATGAGCAGAAGATGGATTTCTCGAGCATCATTGTCGACTACGTCGCTCACCCGGATGGGGTACACCACATTTTCGTCAGTGAGGCCATAAACGTTGATAGCCAACCGAGGGTTGTGTGTACGGGCCTCGAACTTGCGAATATCCGAGACCTCCACCGGGTAGTCAATCCCAGCAATGGCATCTTCCAGCTCTGGCTCGTAGGGTAGGTAGTGGTTAACTCGGTGTGGTTGGTTTTTCCAGTGAACGGGGTGCAACGCTGCAAGCACCGACCAAACGAAGCACTTGGCGTCACTGTTCTGAATGTTCAGAACAGCCTTCTTTTCCACAATCGCTTCTGGTAAGGGGACGTAGCTGGAGGCGGAGAGAGGCACAAACTTGCAAAGTTTGACGCGTAGTTCGTGAGGCTCGCCACACAGCGAACCCCCCGAGCCCTTGGCTTGATGTTCTTCTTGCTTTGCCACCAGCTCCTCGACAAACTTGTTGTAGATGTCCTCGAGGTTGTCGACATCCGCCAGATGCAGCGTCTTCGCCTTGGTGTTGTGGCAGAAGCTGTAAATTTCATCAGACGGCTTTTTGTACCAGCAACGTAGCGAAGCGTAGAATTTAGTGGAGTGCGTTGCAAGCGTATCGCCGAGGATGGAAATAATTTGGGCTTGCACGTTCTCCAAAAAACTACGCACGTCGCATGAGTCCTCCGAAGTAAGGGGAAAGTCCTCTAATAAACGCTGGAAAGCAGACTGGTTCGCTTTTATCGCAGGCTTGACGCATTTGGCGGGTGGTGCGTTGATGGACGCTGCTTCTGCCTTCCTCTTGGTTGAGCTGGTCGAAGGCTGGGTCCCAGATGTATTTTTGCTTAAACAAGTAAGCTTATGCTTTTTGACATACGCAATTGTAATGTGTTTATTGCATCCGGAACACAGTTCGGTGGCAGCCAAATGCTTGCCTGGCACGCAGGTGCGACAATGTCTTGCAAAATTTTTGCTTGATATAGTTTTTTTTACACACAGGGCAACTTTTCATAGAGCGCATTTTTTCAGGGTATGTTTATTTATATATGGGTGGTGTTGCCTTCCTCAAATATGTGCTTTAATCAACCCTATAAAAAATAAAAAAAAATATATAAGAAAAATATAATTGTAGATAGAAAAAGCACAATAAATATTGTATGCATGTGTAATTCTATTTAGCTTATTTTTGCTAGACACAAATTTTTCTTCAGATTTTATTACCCATTAGTATATTTTTCCACCAATCTAGTAGAGGTGTGAAACTATGAAAATGTACTTGTTTATATATATTCTATTATTTTGGCTGATATAATAGCAAATATATATATATAGCTATTTTGAAATTCAAAAACTTTCAGGTATACTTATTTTTACATGCAAACATACATCATAAAAAAAATTACACAATCGTATTTTTTTTCCATACACACATTTTTTTATTTTCAGAAAACAAAATTATTTTCGATCTTTTATTTTTTTAAATCAAGCAATAAACATTATTTGTGTTTATAGTATTTGTCGGGCAATAGCAGATAAAACAAGAATAGGTTTTCTACGACCCATAGTTTACGAGTTACAAAAAAAACCCCTGGCGGGGTTAGGGGCCAGGCATCCTAAAAAAAACACAACAATTATTTATTTGTTTGCCTCACAATACGAAAAAATAATAAGAGGCGCCAGCGCGCACGTGTGTATAGCACATCGTGTTTCCCCCGAGAGAGGTTTACAAAGGTCGCGATAGGTCTCTCTTTCTTTATCTTACGGCAATGTTGGTATCTCTATCTTTTTTTAGTTGTAGATGTGTTGCCAACACACTCTAGTTAATAATGCTACATATTATACACACACACACGCACACACATACTGTGTTGCCATCCATCCATCTCTCTCTCTTTTACGGCAGTATATATTTGTTGCCGGCTCTATTGCCCAGTGTGTGTATGTTGCACCAGTGTATAAATTGGCTAAACCCTTGCCAAGTAAAAAAAAAGCTGTAGGTAAATATTAGCAGCATTGTCGGTTGTTTAACTCTTCCCTCTCTTTTTTTTTTTGTAAAAAGCTATGGCAAAAGTACCAGTAGGTTGGCAAATTGCTTTATGCAATTAATTAAGGCAAGCCTCAAGCAGTGTTGCCAGCTCCTTGCTTTAGGTTAGGTTAGACCGAATAAAAACCTTGGTGATTTTTTTCGAGTGAGGAGTTGGCAACACTGCAAGAAAATGAGGCTCGCGCCTCACGAGAGAAATCCATTAAGGCGAGGTGAAAGGCAGTTGGCAACACTGCTTGTGAGGTTAACATACACCGTGAAAGGCTTCAAAATATCAGTTGGTGAAATTTTCGTGGGGTGAGTTGGCAACACTGCTTGAGGCTCGCGCCTTACGAGAGAAATCCATTAAGGCGAGGTGAAAGGCTACGCCTCGCCCGAGTTGCCAACACTGCTTGTGAGGTTAACATACACCGTGAAAGGCTTCAAAATATCAGTTGGTGATTTTTTTCGAGTGAGGAGTTTTCAACACTGCTTGTGAGGTTAACATACACCGTGAAAGGCTTCAAAATATCAGTTGGTGATTTTTTCGAGTGAGGAGTTGGCAACACATGTACACTCACAAACAAAAAAAAGCTAAAAAATTATACACCGTGAAAGGCTACGCCGAGTTGGAAAACACTGCTGGTGAGGTTAACATACACCGTGAAAGGCTACGCCTCGCCCGAGTTGGCAACACTGCTTGTGAGGTTAACATACACCGTGAAAGGCTTCAAAATATCAGTTGGTGATTTTTTCGAGTGAGGAGTTGGCAACACTGCTTGAGGCTCGCGCCTTACGAGAGAAATCCATTAAGGCGAGGTGAAAGGCTACGCCTCGCCCGAGTTGCCAACACTGCTTGTGAGGTTAACATACACCGTGAAAGGCTTCAAAATATCAGTTGGTGATTTTTTTCGAGTGAGGAGTTGGCAACACTGCTTGAGACTTGCCTTAATTAATTGCATAAAGCAATTTGCCAACCTACTGGTACTTTTGCCATAGCTTTTTACAAAAAAAAAAAAAGAGAGGGAAGAGTTAAACAACCGACAATGCTGCTAATATTTACCTACAGCTTTTTTTTTTACTTGGCAAGGGTTTAGCCAATTTATACACTGGCGCAACATACACACACTGCGCAATAGAGCCGGCAACAAACACACACTGCCGTAAAAGAGAGAGATATGGATGGATGGCAACACAGTATGTGTGTGCGTGTGTAGCATTATTAACTAGAGTGTGTTGGCAACCCACCTGCAACTAAAAAAAACATAGAGATGCCAATGTTGCCGTAAGATAAAGAAAGAGAGACGTATCGCGATTTTTGTAAACCTCTCTTGGGGGAAACACGATGTGCTATACACACGTGCGCGCTGGCACCTTTTATTATTTTCGTATTGTGAGGCAAACAAATAAATAATTGTTGTTTTTTTTTTTAGGATGCCTGGCCCCTAACCCCGCCAGGGTGCGTGGTGCCCAACCCAAAAAGGTTCTAACGGCTGCGGCAGCAGATAACCGCACCTCTGTAGGGTTTCACGTGTTTTTTTTTTGTATGGTAGTGGTGGTGTCGACAATAGTGAGTGGGTTAATTGTTGTTGTAGTATTTTGGTTATTTGGCAGAGAGCTGCTGGTAACTGGAGGAGTTAGCGTGGGAACGCGAGAAGAAGGTGACGTCTGATTGTTTCCCGCGTTATTGTTCCCACCCGAAGGTCCTCCCGGCACAGTTCCGGTTGGTCTTTGTGTAGGTGGCCTTGTTGGTATTGCGTTG
>NC_139239.1:29344793-29637091 GCF_977018435.1 Lepisma saccharinum | reverse complement strand
CATTTTTCGAGTTGGCAACACTGCTTGAGGCTCGCGCCTTACGAGAGAAATCCATTAAGGCGAGCTCCATTTTTCGAGTTGGCAACACTGCTCATGCCTTACGAGAGAAATCCATTAAGGCGAGCCTCATTTTCCGAGTTGGCAACACTGCTTGTGAGGTTAACATACACCGTGAAAGGCTTCAAAATATCAGTTGGTGATTTTTTCGAGTGAGGAGTTGGCAACACTGCTCATGCCTTACGAGAGCAATCCATTAAGGCGAGCCTCATTTTTCGAGTTGGCAACACTGCTTGTGAGGTTAACATACACCGTGAAAGGCTTCAAAATATCAGTTGGTGATTTTTTCGAGTGAGGAGTTGGCAACACTGCGAGAAAATGAGGCTCGCGCCTTACGAGAGCAATCCATTAAGGCGAGCCTCATTTTCTGTTGGTGAACCCGGGACACTGCTCTACTTTTATATAAAATTATAATGATAATTTAAATTTTTGAGATAATGTAAAAGGCTACCAAGAAAAAATTAAGTTCATGTTATCTCACTAATTAACACTTGTTTCATTAACATTGTTCTGTGTTTAATGTTTTGATTCCTTGTTATATTGATCCTTAATTGTAAATGTTCTGAAAAAAATTGGAGCTTTCATTATGAATTATGATATCCCTATATTAATTTTGTTGATTATACTACCGTATTATGTGCGAGAGGAAATCGTGTACATGGTAAACGAGGAGGATAAATTGGAAATTACGAAAGATAACTGTGAACTTGCAATGTAATACTATAGGTACTTTCTATCTTACGTCGGGCGGCCTAGATGCTGGCAAGGGAAGTGGGGAACGGGGAATACGCAACCAGACAACAGCGGTGGCACCGAGAGTTATGACGTCGAGGGGAGGAGGTGCTGCCCCCACCTCGTTTCACAGGCTGCTGTGATTCCGATCCCTACTTTCCTTGTCAGCTTATAGGGCGCCCGCCGTAAGACTGGAAAAGAACTATAGTGACATGTGAATTCAACAAAAGCAGAGAAAATATTAAAATCCACGCCTATAATAGTAGAGCAGTGTCCCCGGTTCACAAACCGAAAATGGAGCTCGCCTTAATGGATTGCTCTCGTAAGGCGCGAGCTCCATTTTCTCGCAGTGTTGCCAACTCTCACTCGAAAAAATCACCAACTGATATTTTGAAGCCTTTTATGGTGTATTTTAACCTCACAAGCAGTGTTGCCAACTCGAAAAATGAGGCTCGCCTTAATGGATTGCTCTTGTAAGGCATGAGCAGTGTTGGCAAACTCCTCACTCGAAAAAATCACCAACTATTTTGAAGCCTTTCACGATGTATCTTAACCTCACAAGCAGTGTTGCCAACTCGAAAAAATGAGGCTCGCCTTAATGGATTTCTCTTGTAAGGCGCGAGCAGTGTTGCCAACTCCTCACTCGAAAAAATCACCAACTATTTTGAAGCCTTTCACGATGTATCTTAACCTCACAAGTCCTTTGACCTACTTTAGCTCGCCTTAATGGATTGCTCTCGTAAGGCACGAGCCTCAAGCAGTGTTGCCAACTCCTCACTCGAAAAAAAATCACCAACTATTTTGAAGCCTTTCACGGTGTATATTTTGAAGCCTTTCACGGTGTTGCCAACTCCTCACTCGAAAAAATCACCAACTGGCTCCTCTACTCATCAATTGGCGCTCGCAGTGTTGCCAACTCCTCACTCGAAAAAATCACCAAGGTTGTTTTTGGGTATAACCTAACCTAAAGCAAGGAGCTGGCAACGCTGCAAGGCAAGCCTCAAGCAGTGTTGCCAACTCCTCACTCGAAAAAAGTCACCAACTGATATTTTGAAGCCTTTCACGGTGTCGCCAACTCCTCACTCGAAAAAAATCACCAACTGATATTTTGAAGCCTTTCACGGTGTATGTTAACCTCACAAGCAGTGTTGGCAACTCGGCGAGGCGTAGCCTTTCACTTCGCCTTAATGGATTTCTCTCGTAAGGTGCGAGCCTCAAGCAGTGTTACCAACTCCACACTCGAAAAAAATCACCAACTATTTTGAAGCCTTTCACGGTGTATGTTAACCTCACAAGCAGTCATTTGACCTACTTTAGCTCACCTTAATGGATTTCTCTCGTAAGGCGCGAGCCTCAAGCAGTGTTGCCAACTCCTCACTCGAAAAAATCACCAACTGATATTTTGGGTCTAACCTAACCTAAAGCAAGGAGCTGGCAACACTGCTTGAGACTTGCCTTAATTAATTGCATAAAGCAATTTGCCAACCTACTGGTACTTTTGCCATAGCTTTTTACAAAAAAAAAAAAAGAGAGGGAAGAGTTAAACAACCGACAATGCTGCTAATATTTACCTACAGCTTTTTTTTTTACTTGGCAAGGGTTTAGCCAATTTATACACTGGCGCAACATACACACACTGCGCAATAGAGCCGGCAACAAACACACACTGCCGTAAAAGAGAGAGATATGGATGGATGGCAACACAGTATGTGTGTGCGTGTGTAGCATTATTAACTAGAGTGTGTTGGCAACCCACCTGCAACTAAAAAAACATAGAGATGCCAATGTTGCCGTAAGATAAAGAAAGAGAGACGTATCGCGATTTTTGTAAACCTCTCTTGGGGGAAACACGATGTGCTATACACACGTGCGCGCTGGCACCTTTTATTATTTTCGTATTGTGAGGCAAACAAATAAATAATTGTTGTTTTTTTTTTTAGGATGCCTGGCCCCTAACCCCGCCAGGGTGCGTGGTGCCCAACCCAAAAAGGTTCTAACGGCTGCGGCAGCAGATAACCGCACCTCTGTAGGGTTTCACGTGTTTTTTTTTGTATGGTAGTGGTGGTGTCGACAATAGTGAGTGGGTTAATTGTTGTTGTAGTATTTTGGTTATTTGGCAGAGAGCTGCTGGTAACTGGAGGAGTTAGCGTGGGAACGCGAGAAGAAGGTGACGTCTGATTGTTTCCCGCGTTATTGTTCCCACCCGAAGGTCCTCCCGGCACAGTTCCGGTTGGTCTTTGTGTAGGTGGCCTTGTTGGTATTGCGTTGTTTTCACCGCCGGGTACGCCTGGGACGCTCGGGTATTGTTCGACAACCGGCGAATCCGGGGCGTGATACATACCAGGGCTTTTGTCTGCTTTTTCGCCATTCTTTTTGCTGGATTTTCTATAGTATGCCAAGGTGACCCATATTATGACAACTACAATGCAGAAAATTCCAAAAGCTGCGATCCAAATCATGATGGACGGGCGTGTTGTTTTTTTTTTTTGTTATTATTTATCGTCACGAACCAACCTTGGAATTTTAGCTACCGACAGGTATAAGTTTCTATTAGAAAACCCCGCGCACATCAGTTGCAGTCGAGTATTGCTACTGGGTAGCCGCATAAAAGTGTACGCTATACCAAGTGTAATATCAAGTGTAATAGAAACCGAATTAGTTTGGTCTGTCAGGTGAGTACTATATCAGCATAAGTTATACGCACACATGTTGCTTGACCAGCTATAAAACTAAAATTTACGCAATTATACTACTGTTTTGTGTGTGTTAAATTGCTAACAGCTTTTTGTAGGTAAGTTTTTGTTTTTTTTTTGTTATTTTTTTTTGCATGTGTGTGTGTTAATAATAATTGCGAGCGGCGTTAGTGAACAGAAAGTGTTGTTTTGATTAAACAACGAAATTACGCTAAACAAAAAAAATATGAGCATATATAACATGTGCTTGAAAAAAAAAAACTATTCTTCATCGCAAATAACATAAAAGCAAGGTAACAATCAGAGGGAGAGGGGGCAATGATTATGATCATGTTAGTTTACTTATAGTGGATAGTATTGACGCGTGTATACTGGGTTGGATTTGTTTTTTTTAAGTCTATTTTATGCATAGTAAGGCTAATTGAAACTGGGTCTACAGTGGGATCCGAACCACTTCCACTGAGTATCGAACTTGGAGTTTACAATTATACAAGTATACAGGGGGAGACTCTATTTTTTGAATTTGTTGATACTCTGGGCTGGATTTGTTGTTTTTAAGTCTATTTTATGCACAGTAAGGCTAATCGGGACTAGGCCTACAGTTTTTTTTTTTTAAAGTAGGATCCGAACCACTATATACTTTTATCGGGTTCGAACCTAGGACCTCTTGATTACAAGGCAACAACACAACCACAGCACTATCGAACCCTAGTAAATATGTAGGAAAAAACAACGGTATATACATAATCCAAAGTTACGTGGTTCTAGGTCCCATAGGAACCAAGAAAATCAATGTCTTGGAAAACATCTTAAGATATTTGTCTTAATCTTTAAGAAAGTCGACTTCCGGTCTGTCAAGATGTTACTTCCGGTCTGTCAAGAAAATTTTCTTAAGATAAAAATCTTAAGACGTTTTCTAAGACATTGATTTTCTCGGCTCCTAATTGAGCTAGGATGATGATTTTAGGTTTGTTGGATAGGATTCGACGAGAACTATTCGACTAGCAAATAAAATCGATTCCACCCCCTCAAGTTTCGGAAATATAGACAATTTTTTTTATTTTTTGAGAAACTTGATTTGCTGGCTTAGTTTTTACCCTATTTCGAAAATTTTAATGACATTTGATAAAAAATTGAATGTACTCTACAACCTATTGGAAACATAATGATTAGTGCTTACTGTTTTCGAGTTATTTTAAATTTAAATTTCAAGATGTAATTTCTAAGTTGTTTTGTAACTCGTAAACTATGGGTCGTAGAAAACCTATTCTTGTTTTTATCTGCTATTGCCCGACAAATACTATAAACACAAATAATGTTTATTGCTTGATTTAAAAAAATAATGATCGAAAATAATTTTGTTTTCTGAAAATAAAAAAAATGTGTGTATGGAAAAAAATACGATTGTGTAATTTTTTTTATGATGTATGTTTGCATGTAAAAATAAGTATACCTGAAAGTTTTAGAATTTCAAAATAGCTATATATATATTTGCTATTATATCAACCAAAATAATAGAATATATATAAACAAGAATATTTTTCATAGTTTCATACCTCTACTAGATTGGTCGAAAAATATACTAATGGGTAATAAAATCTGAAGAAAATTTGTGTCTAGCAAAAATAAGCTAAATAGAATTACACATGCATACAATATTTATTGTGCTTTTTCTATCTACAATCATATTTTTCTTATATATTTTTTTTAATTTTTTTATAGGGTTGATTAAAGCACATATTTGAGGAAGGCAACACCACCCATATATAAATAAACATACCCTGAAAAAATGCGCTCTATGAAAAGTTGCCCTGTGTGCAAAAGAACTATGTCAAGCATTCATTTTGCAAGACATTGTCGCACCTGCGTGCCAGGCAAGCATTTGGCTGCCACCGAACTGTGTTCCGGATGCAATAAACACATTACAATTGCGTATGTCAAAAAGCATAAGCTTATTTGTCTAAGCAAAAATACATCAGGGACCCAGCCTTCGACCAGCTCAACCAAGAGGAAGGCAGAAGCAACCTCCATCAACGCACCACCCGCCAAATGCGTCAAGCCTGCGATAAAAGCGAACCAGTCTGCTTTTCAGCGTT
This sequence comes from Lepisma saccharinum, assembly GCF_977018435.1. Taxonomy (NCBI): domain Eukaryota; kingdom Metazoa; phylum Arthropoda; class Insecta; order Zygentoma; family Lepismatidae; genus Lepisma; species Lepisma saccharinum. Next base: position 29,631,513 of record NC_139239.1, on the reverse strand, counting down.
TATTAGAGGACTTTTCCCTTACTTCGGAGGACTCATGCGACGTGCGTAGTTTTTTGGAGAACGTGCAAGCCCAAATTATTTCCATCCTCGGCGATACGCTTGCAACGCACTCCACTAAATTCTACGCTTCGCTACGTTGCTGGTACAAAAAGCCGTCTGATGAAATTTACAGCTTCTGCCACAACACCAAGGCGAAGACGCTGCATCTGGCGGATGTCGACAACCTCGAGGACATCTACAACAAGTTTGTCGAGGAGCTGGTGGCAAAGCAAGAAGAACATGAAGCCGAGGGCTCGGGGGGTTCGCTGTGTGGCGAGCCTCACGAACTATGCGTCAAACTTTGCAAGTTTGTACCTCTCTCCGCCTCCAGCTACGTCCCCTTACCAGAAGCGATTGTGGAAAAGAAGGCTGTTCTGAACATTCAGAATAGTGACGCCAAGTGTTTTCTCTGGTCGGTGCTGGCAGCGTTGCACCCCGTTCACTGGAAAAACCAACCACGCCGAGTTAACCACTACCTACCCTACGAGCCAGAGCTGGAAGATGCCATTGCTGGGATTGACTACCCGGTGGAGGTCTCGGACATTCGCAAGTTGGAGGCCCGCACACACAACCCGCGGCTGGCCATCAACGTTTATGGCCTCACTGACGAAAATGTGGTGTACCCCATCCGGGTGAGCGACGTAGACGGCGATGGTGCGCAGGAAATTCACCTTCTGCTCATCAAGGATGAAACTACACCCTCATCCGTTCCCTCTCTAGACTTGTTTCGAGCCAAGGGGGCAGTGATAGTCACCACGTCGAGGTGTGTCGCAGGTGCTTGTCTATATTTCGTAATCGAGAACGGCAGGATTATCACCGCATCAGAGGTCCCAACATCGCTGCCGAGAAGCTTGCTAACCACAGGCTCTACTGCAATGCCAACGAGCCTGGGGTGGCAGTCTTGCCCAAACCTGGTACCGTGGAGCGTTTCCACATGCACGGTGCCATGGTGGAACACCCCGCTATCATCATCGCGGATTTCGAGGCCTTCCTCAAACCCCTGTCCACTTGCGATCCCGATCCCGAAGTTTCCTCCACTACCCCTTACCAACTCCACGAGGCATCCAGTTTCGCATACGTTGTGGTGCGACGAGACCAACACATCGCCCCCGAGCCCTACGTGTACCGTGGTCCCAACGCAGCCAAACACTTCCTCGAGAGGATGGTTGTCGAGGCCATCGAGATAAAGAAGGTACTGTTGACCCCCAAGTCTATGCTCCCACTGTCCCCCGACGATCAACGTAGACACGAGGAGGCTACTACCTGTCCTGTGTGCACCTGTGAGTTTAGCATCAACAACCGTAAAGTCCATCACCACGATCACTTTAACGGTAGGTACGTTGGTCCTTGGTGCAACGGATGTAACCTTAAGGCCCGGGACCCGCGCTTCATCCCTGTGTTTTTTCACAATGGCTCGGGGTACGACTTTCACCACCTGATCAAGCATCTTGGATACGACAATGCAAGAATCAATGTCCTGGCACAAAACGAGGAGCGTTATATTAGCGTCAGCAAGTGGGTGTCGATCCCCAACTCAAAAAGCATCGAGCTTCGCTTCCTAGACTCCCTGAGGTTCCTCCCGGCCAGCCTCGATGCTCTTGCAGGAAAGCTGAGCAACGAACAAATGCTTATTACCTCCGCAAATTTTCCAAACTTGGACGCCGGTCTCTTCAAGCGTAAGGGGGTCTACCCCTACGAATACGTCGCCGACTCTACCAAGTTCGAGGAGACGTCGCTACCTCCCCAGGCGAAGTTCTATAGTCAGCTACGAGGCTCGAACATCACCGACGAAGAATATCATCACGCCCAGTCCATGTGGCGCGAGCTAGGTTGTCGAACTCTCGGAGACTACCACGACGCCTACCTCAGACTTGATGTGACGCTCCTCGCCGACGTGTTCCAGACGTTCCGGGCGACCGCAATGAACATCTACCACCTGGATCCCGCCTACTTCTATAGTCTCCCCGGACTGGCGTGGTCAGCCATGTTTCTGGTGACGAAAATCGAGCTGGAGCTTCTTTCGGACGTGGACATGATGCTGTTTGTGGAACGTGCCGTGCGGGGTGGAATGGTCCAGGTGTCGCAACGGCACGCGTGCGCCAACAACCATCACATGGCTACTGGCTACGACTCCACCCAACCGTCGAGCTACATCATGCACACGGACGTGAATAACTTGTACGGACACTCCATGATGCAACCACTCCCCTTTAGAGGGTTCGAGTGGGCTGACCCTTCCAACTTCGACGTTGAAGGTTTCGACGATTCGGAACATGGGTTCTTCGCCGAGGTGGACCTTGAGTTCTCCGAGAAGCTGCAGGATTCGTTCTGCGATCTTCCCCCTGCACCCGAGTTCAAGTGTCCACCCGATTCCAACCAGAAGAAGCTCGTCATGGATTTCGAACCAAAGAAGAATTACGTCCTTCACTACCGGAATCTCCGGTGGTTGATGCAGCGAGGGGTCACAGTCCACGCAGTTCACCGCATCCTCAAGTTCGAGCATTCTCCGTGGTTGCGTCCATATATTGAAGTCAACACTAAACACCGCACCGCAGCCACGTCCGAGCTTGATAAGGATTTCTTCAAGCTCATGAATAATACGGTGTTTGGCAAGACCATGGAGAATGTACGGAATCGCGTGGACATAAAATTGGTGACGAGGAAGGAGCGATGTCGTCAGCTTGTCGCGAGTCCATTGTTCAAGTCTCGAACAATCTACAACGAGCAGCTGGCTCTGATTCACATGAAGCAAGGTGTGGTGAAACTCACCAAACCCATCTACGTCGGAGCTACTGTTCTGGATCTGAGCAAGCTCCACATGTTCGAGACATACTACGACATATTACGTCCACACTACGACCACAACATCTCGCTTCTCTACACGGACACGGACAGCTTGGTGTACCACGTTCGCTCAGTCGACGCATACGGGGATATAGCCACAATTCCATCTTTGGTTAACCTCTTCGACACCTCGGGCTATCCCCAGCCGAACCAGTACGGTATCCTGGCCCGCAACAAGAAGGTGCCTGGCAAACTCAAAGATGAGAAGGACGGAGACGTGATTCTTGAGTTTGCAGGTCTTCGCCCCAAGGTCTATACCATCAAAGCCGAAAACAACATTACCAAGAAGGTCAAGGGTGTCGGCAGACAGGTGGTTCGGGAGCATCTCACATTCGAGGACTTCATGGATTGCCTCAAGACCAGGTCGTCGGTTCTAAGAGCAGAACAGCGCATCCAGAGCGTCGACCATGTGTTGACCACCAACAAAGTGAGGAAGATTGCCCTGGATCCCAACGACGACAAGAGGTGCGTCCTCCAATGTGGAATCCACACACTGCCGTGGGGGCACTATCGCTTAGCAGAAAGCAAAACCTGCAACATATGCCCATCTTCAACAGAAGATTCATAAAACAAACAAAAAAAAAAAAACACAGACTGTCATTACAAAAAAAAACTTTGACCGTATTTTAAATAACCAGCATACCTATGAATCTCTTTGGTTTCCGAAAACAAACCAACATGGAGACTGTACACCGCGCGACGACAGATCATGAATTTCTACCTTCCATGTTAACTAAACTCAACGGTCTACTGATTGTTCACCTTAACAGCATTTGGACGAAACTGGATGACGATGTGGGCAAGATGTTTTACGTCTTCAACAACAATTTACATTTTTACAAAATTCCGATCGATGGAAAACTTCAAATCACCGTGAATCCGGAAAACGTAGGTGAAATCAAAATATCTAGCGGCAAGAACATTTTTCGAATCAAGCACGACAAGATGCTTTCTAACATTACGTACGATGTTTCCGCAGGAGATTGTTTATACGTGGAACTCCTAGGAGATTACGACAAACTCATTCCTCTCTTCGTAGAATTACGAATCGTCTATCCTATTATAAATAACAGTTAACCAAAATGCCTAACGATATTTTCGGCAACACCAAGCGTGTAGACCACGCAGAAGAGATTCTCATGTTGGACGTCAGAATTAAAAAGTTAAGGAGCGATTTGATCGCTTTGCAGGAGACCTTAAACAAAAGTTTAGAGTCGGAGATCGCTACGCTCCAAACGCAATGTCTCGACCCCATTCTGAAAATCGATTCCGAACTGAAAACGCTCATAAAAAATTATGTCGACGTACCTTCTTACGACAACGTTCAAAATATACAGTTGAGCGTGGATAAGCTTCAAAATGATTTGCTCAAATTGCAACAATTTCAATCGAAAAATGAAGATTTGGAAAAATTGAAACTCGAAATCGAAGAACGAACTTCGGCAATAGAAAAGAATTTCTCTGAACTTCAAACCGTCGTGAAGGATATTGATGTAGAACGCTTGCATGTTGTTGTTTCCAAATTACAAGAAGAATTCGCCGGCACGTTGGAAGAAATTAAATCCAAGTTACAGACTTTGGAAGATACCATGACGAACCTGCCATCGTCAGACGAACTGCAGGTCATCGGCAAAAGCGTCGCGAACATAAAAATTCAATTGGAGGCTTATCAAGATTTCGAACACATTCAAACCACCATCGCTACGCTTCAGGCCTCTCTGGAGTTGATCAACGAAGAAATTAAAAATATTCACGCTGAAGCGAACGCGTTGACGAGCATTCAGGACACGTTAAGCACGGTTCAGCAAAAGATCGAATATTTAGAAAATTTGAACGTCGAAACGAATCTTGCTCATTTTCATCACGTACTGGACAACATACAGGGTGACTTGGAATCGTTACGGACGAGCGTACCTTCGAGCGAAGATTTGGAAAAATTGAAATCGGCGGTGAGGGCACTATCCGATTCGAGCGACATCAAAAGTTCGTTGAGCGATCTCGAGAGTAGGGTGGCCAATCTCCCCACCTCAAAAGAATTACACGCTTTGAAAAGGAACATATCACGTATGCTGAAACGACTGGAAACGGAAACGGCGAACGTGGAACAGATTCGAGACGAACTTGCTTCGCTGGTGTCGACGCTGCCCACTTCGCAGAGCGTCGCTGACCTTCACACGCAGTTTACCGAAATGCGAAGCATCGTGAACGATCTTACCGAGAAGAGCTCGAAATTGAATCAAGTCGAGAACCTTCAGAACATCGTCGTCAACATCAGAGATCAAGTTGGAGTGCTGGAATCCACGCAGGAATCGACGCTGGCCTCTTTTGGTGCCAAATTACAACAACTCAACGAAAACTTCAAGCAGTTGAACGTGGAAGTGAAAATCAAACCGTCATTTTCTACAGTAGCAGATACCATCGTCGAACATTTGTTGCCCGTAAAAATACACTGGGACAGCTTCACAGCAACCTCGTTAGCGTTGATACTAAATTCGCTAAACTGCATTCTCTGCAAGCCATCGAAATCAACAGCGTACCCAATCAACAGAGAATCTCCACGTTCGTCGAAGGTAACAAACTGTACATGTTACATCCTTATCATCCGTACTACAAGTTTCTCCTCGATGGCACGATTCAGATAAATGAATTTTCGTACTGGTCTCACGGCAGAAAAGCTAGCGTTCCCACCATGACCTTGATATCGAATCGTGGTGTCCAGAAAGCAGGAAACATTCCTCTGGCACGTTGGAACGAAACGCGCAACATATATGAAATACACGAAGACGAAGATCTCACCGTTTTTGACGTGAGTGCCGGCGATAAGCTGATCATTCAAAACACGAGCGAAGTGCCACCCTCTTTGAATCCCATCACGCTGGTGCTTCTCTTCAAACGTAATCTCTAAAAAATGTCTAGGCAAGCCATCGTCGAAGAATTGCATAAACCTGCACGCCGCAACTACAAACGTTTGGCGGTGGTAACCAAGGGAATCGATGACCTCTGGCAAAGTGACCTCGTGGAGATGAGTAGCGGCAAGTTAAAAAACGTACATAAATTGAACAAAGGCAACAAGTACCTCCTCACCGTCATAGACACATTTTCGAAATTCGCATGGGCTCTACCTTTGAAGGCGAAAACAGGAACGTGCGTCACGGAAGCATTCAAGACAATTTTTCGCGAAAGCGACAGACGACCACGGTTTCTGCACACGGACAATGGGAAGGAATTCTACAATGCCGTATTCCAAAAGTTTATTCGGAAACACGACGTTCGACATTATTCAACCTTCAGTCACATCAAAGCCAGCATAGTGGAAAGATTTAATCGAACCTTGAAAACGCGCATGTGGAAACGATTCACGCTTCAGGGAAGCTACAAGTGGGTCACTATTCTTCCGGAACTTGTTAACGACTATAATCACACGGTGCACAGAACCATAGGCATGAAGCCAGCTGATGTTACGAAATCCGACGAGCAGCGTTTAATTTCCAGCGTTTACTGTCCAAAGTACACGCCCACGACAAAAAAACCTAAATTCAAAATTGGAGACCAGGTGAGAGTCAGCAAATTCAAACGCACCTTCGAGAAGGGATTCACAAAAAATTGGAGCACGGAACTTTTTACAGTGGTTCGAGTTTTACCCGGAAACCGACACACGTATATAATAAAAGATAGTAGCGGTGAAATTTTATTGGGGCGCTTCTACGAGGAGGAACTCTCTAAAACAAAACATCCCGACACGTACCTTATCGAAAAAGTTTTGCGTAAGAGAGGCGATAAGCTTTTGGTGAAATGGCTGGGACTTCCGGACACGAGTTGGATCGATTCAAACGAGGTGATTCTATGAGTGCGTGGAATGTCGTGAAACGTCTACCTGATTCGGAAAGTCAAACGAAGAAAAAGAATGGCGAGTTGCTCCCCGACAGCATCCGCTGTCTGATCGTTGGTCCTTCGGGGTGTGGGAAAACGACACTGCTCGTGGACAATTTTCTCCTAGCACCGAATTGGTTAGATTGGAAGAACAGGCACCTGTACGTGTTCTCGAAAAGTTTGGAGCAATCCAAATACCAGCAACTGATAAAACTGTACGATGGTCTGGACATTGCAACGTTCGCTTCGGAAATAATGCCACTCGACGATTGTCGTAAAAATTCAGTCGTTGTGTTCGACGATGTCATCCTGGAAAATCAAAATGAAATTCGCAATTTTTTCACGCAAGGTCGTCACAAAGGAATAGATTGCTTCTTCCTAGCTCAAACGTTTTCCAAAATTCCAAAACAGTTAGTACGCGACAACGCTAATTTCATATGTTTGTTTCGTCAAGATCACACCAACCTCAAGCACGCGTACGATGACTACGTAGGCGGAGACATGAACTACAATCAATTTTCGGAACGCTGCTGCTCCCACTGTTGGAACAGTGACGATTTCGGATTCGCGACGATCGACATGACGAGGAAACCCAACGACGGAAAATACAGAAACAAAATCAACGACTTTCTAAACGTTGCAACGTTGTGAGAAACGACGTGTATAAATAACGATATGACGAAACGAAAAATCGAAGACGAAAATCTCAAGCTTCGCGATTACCTCGCGAAACGCTTCAAAGGTTGGAAATCCGAGAATCGCGGATTCTACGAAGAGAAGAAACGTCAAGATCAACCTGTAATCGACGCCATCAGCGATCTAGGTAAAGAAATTAAAGGCGTCACGGAACAAAATAAAAATTTGATCAACGAACTCGTACCACTTGCAGCTAAAAGTTACACCGTACCCACGCCCATTTCGAGCATTCCTTCGACGCCGTTCGAACTGAAGGACATACCGGCACGACATCAAGCCATAGGTAGCACGTCTTCGGATAAAATCGAGTTGGGACCTTTGGCACGAGACTACCTGAGCACAGGGAAATTCGACAAGGATGAAGTGTTCGGATTGTATCCGAGCATGGAGAGCAACGAAGGCGGTGTGGTTTGGAAGATTGGAAAATCGAAGGTGACCTTCGAAGGCAACGACATTAAAGTTAATTTAGGCGAGAAGGATAGTTGGACCAGGTATCCGGGTACGGTGGGACTGTGGGAACTCGTTGCCAAAAAGCAGCCGAAAGATTACACCGACGAAGATTACCAGAGTTACAAGGAAATTTTGATCATGACGGATGCCTTGTACCAGAACAACGACGCCTCGCAGAATAGGGTGAAATCGAGCAGCGGCGAGAAGTACAGAAATCTCATCAAGCCGATTTGGAACCAGGTCAAAACAGGCAGCGGCGTCAAACTCTACAACACCCTGCCCAAAGAGTTTGTGTGGGTGGACGACGTGCGCAAGCTCATAGACAGGTTGTTGGTTATTGCAGGAGAGGAGAATGCAGGCAATCGTAATTTCTACAACGAGAAGGTTGGAATTGTGGACATGATCAGCACAAAACTTTCCAACTTCATCGTGAACGACGACAAGGGCATAGGTTACCTCATCAAAATTATCAACACGCTGCCTCCGAGATTCTGGAACGTGGCCGAAGGAAAGGGACTCGTGAACGACATCATCAACAAGTTACCTTTCGAGATGCATTTACCCGGCTACCAGTACTGTGGACCGGGTACCAAACTCGAGAAAAGATTGGAGAGAGGAGACAAGGGTGTGAATCCGTTGGACGCCGCATGCAAAGATCACGACATCGCCTACAACACCACTCGCACCGATCTGGATGCACGTCACGAAGCAGACAGAAAGTTAGAGCACGCAGCTTTCGAAAGATTCGTTAGCAGAGACGCTTCGCTGGGAGAAAGAGTTGCAGCACTGGGCACCACCATCGCCATGAACACGAAACAAAAATTTGGATGGGGTGTGTAGAAATAAAAAAATTTCTCGAACCGTGAAAAAAATTTCTTCGGTATATAAATAACACTACGTAAAAAAAAAAAAAACTCCAGTTGTGTTTGCCATCTTATAAAAAAATGAGTGAACAATCACTAGATGCCCAAGCATTAAAACAAATGCTAAATTCATCAGTCGAATATGTAAAAATTCAGGAATTGGAAGTGGACAAACCTTACACGATAACTTCCGGTTCAATTGTTTCTACCCAGTATGGTCCCAGGGCGCGTCTGTTGCTCAACGCACAATACAGTCTATTTTTGCCAGATCGATACGCTAACATGTTATCCGACGAAAAGCTAGCTATTTTAATCGAGAACAAAACTCAAATCGTGTACAAGGGTACAAAGGAACTTCTTGGTAAGAAAACAAAGCACGTAATAGAATTTGTGTAACAGTTCTGCGCGGAGTATATCCTTGAAAAAAATCTCAGAACATTTACATATAAATAACATACCGAAAAAAATTACACAAAAAAAATCTCAGAACATATATATAAATAACATACCGTGAAGATAACATATAGAGCATCAACATGAAGCCCAAAGGTGTCGTGTACCAAATACCATACCCCAATCTGAAAAATCTAGGTGCCCTCGATGGGTTACTCACCAAGAAACAACGCGAGAAAAAACGTTCTTGCTTGACGAAAGGACACGGAATGAAATTACTTCTCAGCACACCTCAATTGAGACGCTTGCAGCGTTCGCGGAAACAGCAAAAGATCGGAGGTTTCATATTCAGCATCCCAGCCATCCTGGCAGCATTGGGGGCCGTTGGAAGTTTGGCCGGCGGTAGCGCCGCCATCGCGAAAACCGTCATCGACTCGAAGAAGAACAAGGCGGAATTGGAAGAACAGAAACGTCACAACCTGGCTATGGAGAAGAAGGGGAAAGGTATAACCAAAAAACAAAAAAGCAACCTCGATGCTTTGAAGAAATATAAAAAAAAGAAGAAGCCCTGTCCAACTTCGATATTGAATCTCTGATCGAACTGTTGGGAATAAAAAACTTCAGAGGTATTTTCATGTCCGATTCTCTACCCTCTGCTGTGAAGAAAAAGGAGTATGGCGTGGTCAACCTGGACAGTTACAAAAATCCTGGTACACATTGGATATGCTACCTCAAAATTGACGATAACAATGCATTTGTTTTCGATTCGTTCGGTGGCACACCACCTGCCAGGTTGGTGAAGTATCTCAGTGTTGCCAACCTCTACTACAATGACAAACGCATCCAAGGTTTCACCGATGTTAACTGCGGCCACCTATGCCTTTCCGTTCTCGCATACATGTCTAAAATAAATAACCCGTCGGTGGAACATTTTCAGAAAGCATTGTGGAATCTTAAACACGATGGGCGTGTTCCATCTCACGAGCGAATCTTCAATCTTGAAACTCACGCTACACGACGACATCGTCTATCCTAAATCCGTAGCTCTGCGTGCATTCTACAGCATGTACCTCATACCTAACGTCACGCAGCACAACAACAAAATTAGCGTCGGAAGCGAACACATCGTCGTCACGCCAGGCCAATACAATCTTTCCACTTTGCAAGCTCAGTTACCCAAAGGCACGTACCTTTCTCAAAATTCGGTCACGCACAGAGTGGAAATTGTGTCGGCGACGGAGACCGTGGATCTGGGTACCATGGGAGAACTTTTAGGTTTCGAGAACGACACCAAACTCGAAGCTGGCATCAAGCACACAGCAGCAAACATTCCTAAATTTCTGGCCATAGAGACTCTAAACGTTCACTGTAACGTGGCAGAAGGAATGATCACTAAATCTTCGGACGGGTTGCTGGGAAGTCACAAGCAGACGGGAATCATCGCCACGTTCAAACCAAGTTCCGAATTCATGGAACCGATCATCTACACACCCTCTTCGCCGATCTATTTTCCAGTATGCCGCAACCGCATAGACGACATAGAGTTGGTGGTGACAAACGAGAAAGGAGAGGTGGTGGATTTCGCAGGTGCAACGACCACTGCCATCGTGGAGATCAACGTATAATAAATAACACACATAGTGAAAATGGAACAAATCGAAAGTTACGAATTGCAATCTTTTCCTCCCAACCGTCGCACGTTCGCCAATCTCAACGAAGCGAACAGGGAGATCGAATACGACGTGGACGTAGGCGATGGGTTTGTTCATCCTCACAGAGCGGACCTCTACCTTCAATTCGACGTGGTGAAGAAGGAAAGCGGAGACGCGTTTCCGCCCAATGCAAATTTGATACTCGTGGACAACTTCGTGCCTCATCTGTTCTCGCAGGTGGAGGTGAGGAAACACAACACCGTCATCGACAGAATCGATTATCCAGGCATCACGTCGACGGCAGTGGGAACATTGAAATTATCCAAAACAGACGCAGCGTACTATCAAGCAGGAGGATTCGAAACAGGGACGAAAATATCGACGACAAGTCACACAGTGCTCTTTCCCATGCGCCTGCTGCCGGGATTCTTCTCGGACTACAAGGAGATCATGTGGAAGGGAGGATTGCGCGTCACTTTTCGAAGAGCAGCCAACGACAACGACGCGCTGATGCGATACGCCACTTTGGGTCCGGACGGCACCACGCCGCTGCCCAACACTTTACCCGAAGCAGCCAAGTGCGTCATCCGGAGCATGGAGTTGAGAATGCCGATCGTGGAATACGAAACAAACTACGCCCTCAAGTACAAAGCGGAGATCTTGAAGAGTCCGCAGGTACCGATTCACTTTCACGGTTACCAGTGCGTGCAGAAGATAGCGTCGGGAAGTCACATGGAATTCGACGTCACGACTCAATTCAACAACATACAGTTCGACATGCCAGATTTCGTCGTGGTGCTTTTTCAGACTGGGCGCGATAAAAATCAGGAAAAAGATTCCAGCAAATTCGACAACTGCAAGATCAAAAACGTTTATCTAAAAAATGGAAGAAACGAAGTGTTCCCGCGCGAGAATTACAACCTCGACATGACCAAAGACGATTACCTGAAACTTTACGAAGCTTACACCTCTTTCAAACGCGTGACCGAGGGAAGCATAGACATGTACTACACGCCCAGCGAATTCATAACCCACAGACCCATGTCCGTCATCAATACCACGAAGAGGAAGCAGGTGGTGGTCAACGATCGCACCAACATCAAGGTCGTCTGTGAGTTCAACAGCCCGTTGCCCGAGGACACCGTATGCAGTGTCATCCTGGTCGCCGAGAAGTCCTTCGTCCACGACGTGAAGAACGAGAGAGTCACAGAGCAGTTTTAACAAGTTTTTAACATCTTTTTTTGCACAATAAGAAATTTTTGTACTAGCACAATCAGTTTCAATGGCACAATACGAAAATTTCACTAGTTCAAAATCAGTTACAATGTCAATTTCATCAGTTATCAGTTACAATATCTTTTTTGTACTATAGCACGAGACAATCAGAATTTTTTGCACAAAAATTTTTGTTGTTTTTACATGAGAAAATTAACAATAAAATTCTTTTTTATCGTTTCAGATGCTGTCGAACATCAAAAAAAACACATACACATACAAACACACTAAAAAATAAGCATGCAACTTTATTTGTAACACACACATACATTCTCCATCTTCATCAAAATATTATAATAAACATAATTATTTTTATCTATCACACAATAAAACTCTATATCCAAAATATTACAACATCAAATAACACTAGAGTCGTTAGTACACGTTGCATGCATTACGGAGGTCCTCTGTAGGGTTTTATGGAAGTTTGGGGGAAAAAAAAAACACGTGAAACCCTACAGAGGTGCGGTTATCTGCTGCCGCAGCCGTTAGAACCTTTTTGGGTTGGGCACCACGCACCCTGGCGGGGTTAGGGGCCAGGCATCCTAAAAAAAAAAAAAACAATTATTTATTTGTTTGCCTCACAATACGAAAATAATAAAAGGTGCCAGCGCGCACGTGTGTATAGCACATCGTGTTTCCCCCAAGAGAGGTTTACAAAAATCGCGATACGTCTCTCTTTCTTTATCTTACGGCAACATTGGCATCTCTATGTTTTTTTAGTTGCAGGTGGGTTGCCAACACACTCTAGTTAATAATGCTACACACGCACACACATACTGTGTTGCCATCCATCCATATCTCTCTCTTTTACGGCAGTATGTGTTTGTTGCCGGCTCTATTGCGCAGTGTGTGTATGTTGCGCCAGTGTATAAATTGGCTAAACCCTTGCCAAGTAAAAAAAAAAGCTGTAGGTAAATATTAGCAGCATTGTCGGTTGTTTAACTCTTCCCTCTCTTTTTTTTTTTTTGTAAAAAGCTATGGCAAAAGTACCAGTAGGTTGGCAAATTGCTTTATGCAATTAATTAAGGGCAAGTCTCAAGCAGTGTTGCCAGCTCCTTGCTTTAGGTTAGGTTAGACCCAAAATATCAGTTGGTGATTTTTTTCGAGTGAGGAGTTGGCAACACTGCTTGAGGCTCGCGCCTTACGAGAGAAATCCATTAAGGTGAGCTAAAGTAGGTCAAATGACTGCTTGTGAGGTTAACATACACCGTGAAAGGCTTCAAAATAGTTGGTGATTTTTTTCGAGTGTGGAGTTGGTAACACTGCTTGAGGCTCGCACCTTACGAGAGAAATCCATTAAGGCGAAGTGAAAGGCTACGCCTCGCCCGAGTTGCCAACACTGCTTGTGAGGTTAACATACACCGTGAAAGGCTTCAAAATATCAGTTGGTGATTTTTTTCGAGTGACGAGTTGGCGACACCGTGAAAGGCTTCAAAATATCAGTTGGTGATTTTTTTCGAGTGAGGAGTTGGCAACACTGCTTGAGGCTTGCCTTGCAGCGTTGCCAGCTCCTTGCTTTAGGTTAGGTTATACCCAAAAACAACCTTGGTGATTTTTTCGAGTGAGGAGTTGGCAACACTGCGAGCGCCAATTGATGAGTAGAGGAGCCAGTTGGTGATTTTTTCGAGTGAGGAGTTGGCAACACCGCGAAAGGCTTCAAAATATACACCGTGAAAGGCTTCAAAATAGTTGGTGATTTTTTTTCGAGTGAGGAGTTGGCAACACTGCTTGAGGCTCGTGCCTTACGAGAGCAATCCATTAAGGCGAGCTAAAGTAGGTCAAAGGACTTGTGAGGTTAAGATACATCGTGAAAGGCTTCAAAATAGTTGGTGATTTTTTCGAGTGAGGAGTTGGCAACACTGCTCGCGCCTTACAAGAGAAATCCATTAAGGCGAGCCTCATTTTTTCGAGTTGGCAACACTGCTTGTGAGGTTAAGATACATCGTGAAAGGCTTCAAAATAGTTGGTGATTTTTTCGAGTGAGGAGTTTGCCAACACTGCTCATGCCTTACAAGAGCAATCCATTAAGGCGAGCCTCATTTTTCGAGTTGGCAACACTGCTTGTGAGGTTAAAATACACCATAAAAGGCTTCAAAATATCAGTTGGTGATTTTTTCGAGTGAGAGTTGGCAACACTGCGAGAAAATGGAGCTCGCGCCTTACGAGAGCAATCCATTAAGGCGAGCTCCATTTTCGGTTTGTGAACCGGGGACACTGCTCTACTTATAATTGAGTTAAATTTTCCGATACTCATAAATTATAACATAAAGAAAGGTCCTGATGCTTCTCCTCTGCAAAGATTTTAGTTGTCCGATGAAGAGAGATAATATAAGGTACGTACGAATTGCATAGTGTGTGTTACGTTAAAATAATGACAGCATTGAACACTGTATGTGTCACAATGACTTTTTTCAACCAGCCACATTGATACATTGATCAGTGCTGGCCTCAGTGGCAAAGTGGTTAACACAGCGCAGCGCACTACAACGACAGGGATCCCAGGTTCGAATCACACCATGGGTGATCTTTTTGAGTGTTCTTTCATCAACTTCATCATATCATTACGCATCCTCGTCTTCTCGATTAGCCACAAGTGCAAGAAAGGCGAAGTAAAATAAACCAAATCAATCAATCATTAATCAGTGTTTGATACCTTATAATTTGACGCGCACAGGTAATGTACTAAGAAAATTAAGCAGGCTACACCAGGACTCGAACCCGTGCCATTGCGCGACAACCTGAGCTACAAGTCATCGGTGTTTCCAAGGCAATAGATCTCGTTGTGGTAAGAGAGACAGAGACAACTCCACAAATGTAAATCAGATGAATTGAAAAATCAGGGCTGGCTCAGCCGATAGGGTAAAAGCACGCTATGCCAGAGAGTCGGGTGCGAGTCCTGGTAGCATTTTTCACTTAAATTTCTACGTAAGATTAGATAATTTGGCAAATTCCTGGAGGAGTCTCACACAGAGCTCGGCCAGTGATCCTGAAAACCGTAATTTTCACGTCATTTTTCGCCAACGCCTATGCTAATTTCTGTTTCACAAAGCGACTACGAGAACAACGCCATTCGTGTCGTCATCCAAGCCTTTGGAGTCGACAAAGACCGAAGCCGATATTGGGGCTTGCAAAAGACACCATTAACCCACATTCACAGACCGGAAGTCGGCCATAATCAATCATCGGAGAATGCTTCAGCAGGATGAGGCGCGGTCGCAAATGAGAAAAGACCTGGTCTTTGGCTTCTTTTTCATCACTTCCTCATCCACGATCCGGGCGAGAACGAAACTGAGGAAGCCGACACAATGGCTTCTTCTGGAGGTAAAGAAGATGGATCCCTCCTCTCAGGGGCTCTTGGTTCTGGCGTTTACGATGAAATGAGAACCGCGGAGTCTCCAGCGGGGGGAAACAGCTTCTAATCTTCTTTTGCCTTTTGGAGAATGTGACAGTAAACTTCTCTTGGTGGACATCAATGAATATTATCAATCCATGCAGTTTCTCCATCGTTCACTGCCTAACCAGCCAGTTTTTTTAATTAACAACTGACAATCTATTTGCCAACAGTTACTATATGCATATTATTACCTCTTATGTGGTTAATGCCAGCTTAAGAGTTATAGACCTCAAACTCTTAGATTTTCTTCTCCTCGTTTTCAATTTCATTTCGCTATATAACAGCGTGATATTTTAAAATCTTGCAGTAAATGGAGGCAGGGAAAATTCCAGTGACTGCTTGAGAAGATACGGATCATTTTACGCGCGCGCACTAACACACAAACACACACACACACTTATACATATGTAAATACACATTTAAGGACCTTTCTAACTTGAGCACCCTTCCCCAAAAGTATTCACACTAATCAAAATGGATTGATAATGGATATTTTTTTAGTACAAGAAATATTACTATATTTAATTTATCTTTACATACTAAAAGGTTATAAATTTCTAATTATTCTTTATATCTTTCAAAGTGTCTAACAATTTTAAACTTTCAAACATTTTACTGTTATTAAAACGAAAATAATGATTAACTTATGTATAACTTATATTTTTAACATTCTTAATTAAAATTGTTACTATAATTTTCCGTCTGATTGCGACATCTGTGGATAAAATGTGTTGCTTTCAGTGTATCTTCTCTCGATGCATTAAAATGCATTGGACCAGAAATTCTGATCAATGGCAAGCTATAAAACCAGCAATTACAGGCACGTTTGTATCAGTTGATAGATTTGAAGTGCGTAAATTAAATTTGAAGCATTTTCTTTACTGTGTGTAAATTTTAATTGTTTATAATGTTTATGGGCTCCGGTACCCTTTCCTACACCCTCGATTTTCCGCACACTTCGAATGTTTTCGTTACAAAAATTAGTTCTTAATAAGAAACGATGTTTCTTAATAGCGCGGAAAGTAATTTTTTTTAGATCTACGTGCTAGGAAACTTAAGTTTTTCAATATTTCCATTCCTTATGTAACGTTAAGTCAATTACCCCAGGGGCGGAGCCCGTAATCGGTGGGAAATTTGGACTCAACAATTTCAAACGACTAAAATCTCAACTTTAAACGGCTGTACAGTCGTAAATACTTATTTCCGCTTCCGCGCTCCAATTTTTTTTATTCACAATTAGGATCAAATAATCTTCAGAAAGATTTTTTTTTTTTTTAATTGAGGGTGTAGAATAGGGTACCCGACCCTGTTTATGCAGATTGAGATTTGTGTAGGTCTACGTATCAGAATGTATGGACAGTCGGAGTTGTACGTATCTGAGGATAATAGATCCTGTGGGAGGAACTAATGATGGTCTCTTGCCCTAATATCAGACACCCATTTCTTTTACCATACTAATATCATATATAATTATTTACGTATATCATATTAATATTCCCTAAAGACTCAAAGGCCCCGCGAATTCTAATTGGCCACTTTTGGGTGGCCCTTCTTTGCAGACTGTAGGCACTGGAATCTTCAGACACTTTTAATTGTTCACTTAATAACGGCCCTACTTTGCAGAAATGTTTTAAAAGATACATTTCATTAATATATTAATATTTTTAAATTGTTTCTTTGTGTAAAGGGATAATTAGTGTTTTACCAATGCTTTAAATAGCTTTGAGGTATTGTAGAAAATGAGCGCCATCTCTCGTTCCAGGTTTCAAAACTTATATTTTTCAATAACACTGGACAACA
Source organism: Lepisma saccharinum (assembly GCF_977018435.1). Lineage (NCBI taxonomy): Eukaryota > Metazoa > Arthropoda > Insecta > Zygentoma > Lepismatidae > Lepisma > Lepisma saccharinum. The sequence continues at coordinate 29,614,234 of NC_139239.1, read as the reverse complement.
AATTTTAACTTTTTTCATGCTTCGGAAATGAAAAGTACATTTGCTTATGGAATTGAGGGTGCTGAATACGAAAATAATAATAAAAATGCTGAATTGTTTCGAGTTTAAGTGTAATCGAAAGAAATATGTGTTATGTGGTGTTAATAGGAAATTACCACGTGTACAAAATGGAAGTTATAGAAACATTACTTACATGGATATTACAAACGGCTCCTCTTTGCCTGTCGCTTGTATTGTGGTTCTGGAACATCTCTGGTGATTGTCCAACAATAATCAGCAAGCATAGACTTGCTCCAGTGGCCCTGATATTGTTTCCCCATTGTAGATATAACTTGGTGGAAATGTTCCCTATGTTCATCGCTAACTGCTCCGCAATTTCCTGGGAAGAAGTTTATGTGGGAGTGTAACATATGTATTTTTAGTGACATATGACACCCCATTGCTTGGTAGGAAGATATTAGGTGCTCCACTAGTTCCTTATAATTCTGAGTCCGCACATTTCCCAAAAAAATTGTCACCACGTTTCGGAAAGAGTCCCATGCAATCTTCTCCTTATCTTCTAACAGTGCGTCAAATTCAGGATCATTGAGGAGTTCTCGAGTCTGAGATGGCTTAGGAGATAAATGGCAGGTAAGAGATGTTGTGATAACAACCATCAGAACTTTTCATCATATGCAGATATTCTGTGAGTTTGGCAAGAAAAAGCGGTTTTTGAGTGCTGGTTGTCAATTTTCTTTGTTCGCTGCTTGATTTTAATAAAAGTTTATTCAGGAATTTATCCATGGTAATGGAGGGCCAATAAATATTCCCTCCCTGATTTTAGTTTCACTAGTTCGTGAAAATTTACGCAGAATATACTTGAATGCATCACTGGCTTGTGTGTCATTGTTGACCAGTGTAATCAACAAAATTTGAATTTTATGTTTTTAAACATACTTACAAAAATAAACACGATTTTGAGCTTTGTATTTTTTCATAGTATTGGTATTTTTCTACGAGTCTTCGCGATGTCGTGGTGCGACGCTATCGCTTTGCAATCAAATGGTCCTTTACGATTTCTGTGGAGTTCGGACTCCACTGTTGTGATTAGCTAATCTGTGAATAAAGTAAACTTGAAGAAACTGCCCTTTTCTGCCTCATTAGGCTGATCACAATTATGTGGATGAGTGATGATTAAATTAAATTCATTAAAGAACACAACATAGAGAAAGAGTAGTCATCACAGCGCCAGGGGTCCTAGCTTTGAATCCAGGGCTATAAGCATGGGTGTTCTTTGTGAGAGTAGCTTCATCAATTGCATCATATGAGCAGTCATCTTCATCTTCGCGATCAGCCAAACGTGGCAGAAAAGCGAAGTAAAATAAACCAAATCAACAAAGGCGAATACCGATGTTCATGCAGAACCTTCACCAGCAAGATCAGAGTTCTGAAATTGTTTTCAAAGTACATTTTATGCACATAGAGACTACTCCGGACTGGATCCACAGTTTCAGGTGGGATCAGAACCACTGTGCAATGCGCCTCCACCGGGAAAGATTGAACTTAGGTCCTCTTGATTACAATAGCCCTAAGCTTTCATTTCAAAGAGAATTTCTCTTGAACCGCAGAAAAGACGGCAAAGAGAAGGGGAAAATCATGAAACCTGGAAGTGACATCAGTGTAAAGAAAAAGAGAAAAACGAATCCGCGATTATTTCCAACCTCATCTTACGATCACCCATTACCAAGAAACTACAAGACTCTCCTCCTCTGCTCTTTCTCCAGGGGACCTATTTCTTACAGATAGCGACTTTTGCCATCTTAGGACCCTCTCTTTGAGATATTTAACATTCATGAAGGGAAAGTTCCGAAAGAGGCCCGTTGCGAATGCGCGTGCCGGAATTAGCCACTTAAAACGAACTTCTCATTTTCTTTCCCTTCTCTGTTTTTTCTTGCTCTTCCTGTCGACGTTCATTTGTTACGAACATGAAGTCGAAATTCAAGAAACGATTGAGAGAGACTGAAGACGTTTAATGTTTGCCAGGAAGCATTTTTTTTAAAGCTTTTTCTTACTTCACGAACAATTGTCTGTATCCTATTGTGGAGACGGAAAGCTTACGGACATTTAAAGAAATTTTCATAACGATCCTAATTGTTTACTTCAGTGTAACCAAAGTGGCAGTGTTGCCGCAAGGAAAGGTTAGTACGGAATATGATTGGCCTTGATCCTGAATTACTTGCTCCCTTTTATGACGTTATGTATGTTGCCCAACTCAAGGGCGAACTTCAATAGCTAATCTTACAATGGCAAATTCATGTACCGCCGTTGAATTAGCCAACACGCGTAACGCCATTCAGAATCTATATGTCCCAGTTTTATTGCTGGCGACTGTACATCAGTGCATTAGAAAGTGCATATCAGACGAACACGAAAATGAGTGGTTCCCAAACTGTGCGCCACGACGCCTTGGGGCGCTGTGCCTGGTTTGCAAAGGTACCAGGATATGTTCCAATACTTTCACTGAAATGACACTTACTTCTTAGTCTGCACATGGTTTTAGATATGTTTATTCCAAAATATATTCATTCTTATTTAGTACGTTTTACACAAAAACCACACTAATTGAGCGTTGCAAGTGTTATATAGGGCTACATTCTGCCTTGGACGCCGCGGAAAGATCTTGAAACACTAAGGGCGCCGTGAAAAGAAAAAGTTTGGTAACCAATGCACAAGAGCTTGGTTCCACATTTATAAAAAATAAGGGTAGTGGTTCGAAGTACTAATATCCTACATTGATTTTCATTGTGTTAATCAGCAAAATGGGAATGATTATGTAAGGGATTCCGGGTTCGAATCCCGGCCCGGGCATGGGCACAGATGTGGCATGGGTGTTCTTTGTGAGCGTCCGTTCAACAATTTCATCATATCAACACTCATCCTCATCTTCGCGAATAGCCAAACATGGCAGAAAAGCGATGCAAAATAAAGCAAATCAATCAATCAATGAATAGTTGAAATTGATTTGAAGGGCCAACCATCACCAAGCCAAGGCTTGAATCCAGAACCTTCAGTAGCGTGATGCTAGTATATGGCCATCGAAAGATGCACAGATGCATAAAATGCATTTTTAGTGAATTTTAACGTTTGCACTACCTGTGGAAAATACTCACATGCGAATCTTTATTCCACGTATTCTTGCAGCCTAACCTAACGAGATTATGACGCTTGAACCCACAGTCAGTGAAATTATTCCTAACAAGATATTTGTGCTTTTAGTTTAATAATGCAAATTATTGATTTGTTGTTCTTTTATTCGCGCCGCTTATCTGCAATCGAAACGCTTAGGATGAATGACGAAAAATGAAGAAATGCTCCCAAAGTTGTTGAGTTGAGTTGTTATTTTAAGTCCACTTTATGCACAGAAATGCTAATCTGGACTGGACCTACAGTTTAAAGTTCCTTCTTTCTACTTCTCCGAATGCAGTAACCTGTCTGCAGTGTTGCCAATGTCACTTTAGTAATTCCCACTAGATCCACCCAGGTGTATTCTAATTGCATAGCAGTTAAACCAACCTTAAACTACTACGTATAAAAAGTACCCTGAATTTGTGAATAAAACACAAAATACGTGGTTGACCATCAACATTTATTTTGTCGCCTTCAAAATAGGCCCCATCAGATGCAACACACATATGCCAACGCTTAACCCAGTCTTCAAAACACTTTTCAAACGCAGAAGACGGTATCGCCATGAGTTCCTTCTGCGAATTTCCTATAATGGATTCAATTGATTCAAAACGCCTTCCCCGAAGTGGTAACTTGAGTCGCGGAAAGAGAAAAAAACCACACGGAGCCATATCTGGAGAATATGGAGCTTGGGCTAGGACATGTGTTGAGTTTTTGGCCAAAAACTCGCGAACAAGAGTCGACGTGTGCGACGACGCATTATCGTGGTGCAAAAATTCAAGAATTGTTTTTCCATTACTCTGGTCATTTCCGGCGAACATTCTCACGCTGACGCCTCACAACGGTCACATAAAACTCCTTATTCACAGTTTGTCCGGCTGGAAGGAATTCTGAGTGCACAACACCACGATAATCAAAGAAAACAATGAGCATGACCTTAATTTTTGAGCGCCTTTGGCGTGATTTTTTGGCTTATGGTTCATTTTCGAAGCTCCATTCCGAAGATTGTTGACCTGTTTGCATGTCATACTCATATACCCAATGTGGGATTTTTACCAGCCAAATACCGGGTACTTTTTTTACTGAAGGTATAACATAAGGAAATGAAATACTACATTCTAAAATTTGTCTCTGGAAATTCATTTTATAACTAAACCCCAGATAACTAACAGCATGAGTTATTTTTTATTAAGGAAGAATTGTGTTGGGATAAATATATTGGGGAAAATAAATAACATTAATTGAGGACTAAAAGTGGTAAACCTTGTAAGTGCCAGAAGCAAAAGTGTTGGGAAATCGCATCGTTTCGCACATCAGCCCGTAAGAACGTTCACACTAGTGACCTCTTTACACGCCCTTTGAACTACTTAGATTTGCTACCAGCCACATTTCACGTTACACCACATTATAAAGCATGGCACATTTCACAGTTTAACGTGGAAAATGGTGTTTTAATTATTGTGGCACTTACAGCGTTTACCAATTTTAGTCTTCAATTTCTATGAGAATTGAACTGTTACTATGCAAATTCTATTGTCGTCATTGGAAATTACCTGGAGGTATGTCATTTGAGGTAGATGTTATAGTTATTTCTATTCTTACGCCATCTCTTAATCTCTTCACGAATCAACAATGAAATGTATTAAGCTTGCGAGAATCTACTCCAACTATATTTCTACATTCTAATTGTACCAGCATCTTTCACCATTCACCAATCTGTCCTCATGTTGTTGCACCCACCTAACTGACAAACCAATGCCTTGTTCGGGAATTTCTTAAGAATTTGAAGGTAAATTCATGTTTCATGACTTCCACTTTTGTAGCAAATGATTTTAACATTATTTTCTTTAATGAAATCTTGTTCATAAGAGGTCAAACTCTCCATCAACTCCAATGGCTACACATTACACATATATTAATCAAACCGAAACCTTAATCACAAAGAGATAAATTTATAGTTTAAATGCTTTCAAAATGTTTACTTAAGGAGTGCATATTATATTTTCAGAATATTTGGCGTTCGTTTATGAACATTCAGAGAAGTTTAAAACATATTTACTTAAGTACACTATTTTAAAATAGATGGCACAAATGAAAAAAGTTACATTTTGCTTCCAACAGAATATTTTCTCCACTTGTTGAAAACAATTTACTTACCTTTTCGTAGATATAAACATTTCACAAAATATGAAATCGCTTTTATTAATTTCTTACTTTACGAACGATGTATTACGTTATCATTCATAAGACACACACGGAGGTTGTAGATATATTCACACTTAAAACTTAGAAAAGTATGTTTAAACCTATGATTATCATATCCCAAGTATTCAATTTATCCATACTACTGGAATAAAAAAAAACTCAATATGCTGACCAAGGAAGAAATTTATTTTATTAAAAAACATAAACTGAACAAAACGTTTCAACCTTCTAGCAAGGTCTTCTTCAGACTCTGCACTAAGTACAAATGTAACAAGGTACAGAAAAGTACGATATATACACAAACATTACTCACCTCCAGACTATTGGAAAGTTGTTGTGGAACATTCTAGCAGATGGCTTTCCCTTGTCAACTGTACTTTCACCTAAAAGGCTAAACATATTTACTTACATCTAGAATGTGGTTGGACTCTTTATCTCACGCTCTTTTTCCTTCATTCTTCTTCCTTCTTCTCTCCTCTTTCTCTCTTGTCCTTTCCACTCTTTCTAACACCTTCTTCCATTCTTTGATTATCTTCAGTCCCCCATTCCAGTTCATTGTGTCTTCTTCACCTTTCTTCTCTATTTCCTTGGCCTCCTTCCATTTTCTCACTAGTATTCTCTTCTCCCTTCCTATCTGCTTAGCCTCATCCCACTCTACGTTATGTCCTGTTTCTCTCGTATGTTTAAATATCACCTTTCATCTTCGAATGCGTGCTAGAAGGTTGAAACGTTACGTTTAGTTTATGGTTTATAATAAAATAAATTTCTTCCTTGGTCAGCATATTGAGTTTTTCATATCATGGAAACAAGGCCTAATGGTGTTATTACTGGAATAATTTTAAATTCTCGAGAAAATGTTGATAAGCAATGTAATGTGGGGGGAAGAAGATCTTAATTTAGACCCCCATATATATATATATATATATATATATATATATATATATATATATATATATACACACAACACACATATACATACATAAATTATTATGATATGGATATTTATGTTATTAAATATAAAAGTCAATTTATTACTAAATATTTTTTAAGAACATTATTATTAAATACACATAAAGTAATTAATTATTTACTTTTATATATACCAGATATGTGTAAAGTAGCAAATTAATTCCTTTACTAACTGGTTAAAGATGTCAATAAATTACGAAATAGTGATGTTATGTACAAGCTTTTGTCTAGTTTTTGTATTAGTACAAAACTATTAAATTTATAATTATGTTTGACTTGCATTCTTCTTTTATTGCACGCACATTGTTATTGGTGTAGACAGAGTAATAGTCTCTTGAAAAAGAGAAAGAATTCTACACTCACTATTTTGTGTGTTTTCGATATTATCCTTAGTAAAGTACATAAGAAGTAAATACTAATTGCTTATATTTTGTTGTTACAGGAAAAACTCTCCCCCCGGAAAATTTTTGGTGGGGCGATTCTTGAGGTCAAGATTGTTGTGGGGGGAAATCCCCCGTTTCCCCCAGGATTTCGCACCCTGCAGTTCCTAGCCCTAGTTCGTTGTATCACATTGATGTACATAGCCCTGTATTTTTTTTAGTTCTTTCGTTTACACTAACTTTAATAAATAGGTCCTGGGTTCGATACCCTGTGGAGGCACAAGTGGTTCTGATCCCAGTTTAAACTGTAGGTCCAGTCCCGAATAGCCTTACTGTGCAAAAAGTGGACTTAAAACAACAATTTACACTAACTATAAAACTCTGGCATTTAAAAACCCGAAGGTTCATTGCATGGGTAATCATTTACACTAGAAAACTCGGTTGAAATGTTTACAACACACAAGTATTCAGATAGGGCCTCGCTCGTAGCTAAGCGGTTACCATTCTCGCTTTTGATGCGAGCGGACCCGGGTTTGATTCTCGTTAGGTTCCCCGAAATTATCGGTGTTGAGCGAGGATCGTGAAGACAATTGAAAACATGAAGTAGCTACTCTAGTCTCGAAAGCCAGAAAGCAGCGGCGATGGGATTCAACGCACTAACCACGTTCCACTCAATAAAAAACCCTTTGGCAAGCTCTCAGAAGGTTGTTGCATCATGGAACTTACAAGGGAGGTTATCTAAGTGTCCCCCTCCGATTTCCATGAAACTTGGAAGGTGTATAGAGGGGCCCAAAGCAAAAAGTACGTGTTTTTGTGTTTCAGCTAAAAAAACGGTTTTAGGGGGTAACCCCCCCGCTCAAATGTCAAGATGAGGAGAAATTGAAGTGGGGATCTGACCCCGAAACCACGTAAATATGGCATAGGAAGAAACAGGGGGCGTAGGGCCCCTCTATACACCTGTTAAATTTCATGGAAATCGGAGGGGGCACAGGGGTCAGATCCCAACGTCAATTTGTCCTCATTTTGATATTTGAGGGGGGATTTACCCCCTAAAACAATTTTTTAGCTGAAACAAAAAACACGTATTTCTTCCTTTGGGCCCCTCTATACACCTGCCAAGTTTAATGGAAATCGGAGGGGGGAGGGACACTTAGATAACCTCCCTTGTTAGTTTTTTTTTAAGTACACATGAAAAATGCTATGCTTGAAAATACAAATGTATTTCTCATTTAAAATTAAAACAACACACAGGTCACTGTGAAGAACGCAAATTATATCACAACGCCTGTGCCACCTTCATAGGTGTTCGATTCACTACATTATTTCTCGTGAAGAGAAGGCCAAGCAGCGCCTTCCCGTAACAGGAGTGACTAAGTTGGAGGATAACGCTCAAACACGACGCTTGTAAGGGTTCCTTCCTTAACTTTCTCACATGAACTTTGAGTAATAGCTATTATGGTAAATGATACTCTTGATTCCATACAAGCGAGACTGAAGGTGGACGTTTTTGTGCTACATGATAGTACTATAAAAAAGAGATAAATGTATTTAAAGGAAGGAAAGAAACATCCTCTTTGTTTTTGTGAGATCTGCAAAAGATATGAACTTTTCAGTCATCATCGTTTCAATCTCTGAAGATGAATTTTGGATGTTCTTCAAAACACACTACGTCGTTAACCCGAGAAAACCTCCCTGAAGATGACAGTGGTGTTAGCCCTCTAAAGCTCAGATATTCCCCAGAACTCACCTGAGCGTTAGCCTAACAGAAACTCTTCATTTAAGTTTCTGAAAATGATAATGACGTTAGCCCTCAAAGCTCGGAATATTTCCTAGAACTCACGTGGGCCACGCCACCTTGAAACAGAAAAGTGTGTGTGTGTGTGTTTTTGTGTGCACAATTGTGAACAAGAAAACTCCAAAGTATAATTAAGCCCGCATCACACGGAACTGGATTTCCAGTAGGTATGTCCTAGTTGGCGCTGGACTGGCTACCAATTTGCTAGTTTTCGCCTCACATCAGCGTACTTGTCGATAGACTTTTGTTCCCATACGAGGGAAGTTGTAATGGCGGCCGCGTGAGATGTAAACAATGTATCACTTCACATTTTTAAAAGCCGATAACTATTCAACTGAGAGGAATAACGTTTCGTATAAAACGTTATTAGGTACAAAACAATGGCGCTGCTTAAATACATACTTTACAACGTTTACTGTAAACGTGTGGAAGAATATTTTAGTTGTTTCAAATGCAAACACCGTGCACTCAGCATAGATGGTGTAACTCAAATCGCCTTTCATGCTGTATACGTTATACATTGCTGGAGTAACACTCTTAAACCACAGACAAAAGCGCTTCTTTGCACACTCACAGATTATCTTCACATGGCGAAACTTTGCTCTGATTGGCTGTTCCACAGAATCCAGTCGAGGAAAGCAAGTAGCAATTAGAACATGTCCTATTCCTCCAAGCCAGACAAGCGGTCAGCCAGGCGGCCATGATTGCTAACTAGAAAGTTAGTTCAGCGTCAACTAGGGCATTCGTACTAGAAATCCAGTTCCGTGTGATAGGTGCTTTACATGCGGTTTCCAGTGAGTGTTCTAGCTCGGAGGATTCTTCCCCTCCCCACACTAGGGAAATTTACACTATACTCTATCCAGAAAATTTGTGAAGCAATGCCGCGCATAAAGGCAGAGTAGGGGAGAAAGTGAGTGGGTGGTGCGAAGCAGTACACGTTGCTGCAAAGGCTAGTAACTGCAGTCTCTCTTCCCTCTCTACGTAATCCCGTCGCCTCGCCCGTGTTCATGAGTCGAGTACTCTGGAATGACTACTTGGGCAGAGACTTGCTTTCATTCCTTGCTCCATAGATTCCCGAGACAGAGTACAAGCACAGATAAATGTTTTCTCGGAAACATCCATCCATCCCTCCGGGGGTCTGATGACTTCCGGCCTAGCCCTCTACAGGGTTGAAATTTAGCAGCGCCTCTCAGCGGATTATTTTGAAAACTCTCGTGGAGGGCAATTCCAAGCAGGAGGTCAGCGTAGAGGTTTTATTCCCTTAGGGCCGGTTTTTCAATGTCCAGTTATTCTTTCTGCTAACTATCTGCCAGTTGGAGATAATCGTCACTCTTAACCTCACTGGTTTTTCAATGTTAAAGTAACTGGCAGTTAGCAAATCCTAACTTTGTACTCCAAAACTGTTGGTAACGCTGAAGCGCTGTAAAATATGGAATCGGTCTATTAGTAGAGTTTCAAACCGCGTCGATTGACCCACAGCCTGGTGTTTAAATATAGAACTACAAGCGCACCCCACTCGAAAGCACGATTGGAACAATGACTGCGTATCCATTCATTCTGTATGCTTACGAAATAAATTAACGAAAGCAAACACTACAGATTTGACTATCTTCTAAAAAAGCTCAATTCAATTCCATGTAGGGGAAATGCTGTTATGAGGTACAAGCGCAGATACTTTCTTGTAGTTGAAGTCGAAAGTCGAAACATTAATAATACCTGTTTGTTGATATAAACACTATTAATTTGTAGATATTGTACATTTGATTTGACTGCATGCTTTGTACCTCTCTATGAGCGAAAACATATAATGTGAGTAAGAATGCTTTGTAGATCAAGTTCTAAAAACATGAAAGTACGAGTAAAAATAATTTTTAAATTTACTGCAATATTTCTCCGAGAAGATCATTCAACAATAAAGCATGAATTGAAGGCAACACACGTAATAAATCATTGACAAGAAGAAAAAATATCCGTGACCAGGACTCGAACTCGTATTACAAAACACAACACCCTCCGAAAGGTGGTGCCGCGAACCACTGCACCAATTTACTGGTAGACTGGATATCCTGGTCTCAAATTCTCCAACACGACCTCACCAAGCAAATTCTAGCAACTATGCTGCTTAATTTCCACATTTGTATGGACATTGGTAAGCTCTGTCAAACAAAACAAGTCTTCTTCTGTACCAATTTAACAGTATTATGAATCATATCTTATTTAATCTCACAGTGAAGTTGAGAGTGTGGAACTTCGATAACTGCATGAGGCAGCCATGTTGCTTCGTAACTTCGAGTTAGGCTGGTAACTGCAAGAAGATGTAGCAGTAAAGATAATCGCCACCAGAGTTCCAGTTACGAGCCAACTGTACATTGAAAAACCGAAATTTTCACAAACTTCCAGTTACGTGCTAACATAAACCTTAACTGTACATTGAAAAACCGGCCTTTATTTCCATATCTGCCTGTAATACGTTTATCTGTGCTATAAGCATCTCTCGACTTAAAAAATTCCCAGTGCAAATGCTACTGCAACAGTGATTAATTCTTTCATTTTGCGTAAATTGTGTACTTAGTGTGTTCTAAGTAATGCACTTTACACACTTTTGGAATTCATACTTTCTTTTATCATATTTGATGCGATTCTTGTACACTTTTTTAGTACCTCTCTATTGTGTTCATATATGTTTGTTGTTTTGTCGCATTTCGACTTTTATACGTAAAGATGGAGGATAAATCCGTATTTTGCAGAGATCTGCTCATCTAAGGCTAGTCGGTACTCCACGAAGGCTGAAGACAATTTCGACCTGTTCAAAACTTCATGAAGGGTCTACGAAAGGCAAATGCGACTAGAATGGGGACACGCGTGTTAAGCGGTCGAGACCAAGTTCCCACACCGAACACGTGAGAGCTTGCAAGTTCCGCATGCAACCTCCCGTACCACGCCTTAACACAATTACTTGAAGATCAAAAGAGGCGCTGGGAAGCGCTCATGGTTCAGAAACAGAGAGGATGAGAGAGAGAGAGAGAGAGAATTCAGCACTTTTACACCTGTCTCTCTCTCTCGAGTGAGATCGGACTGAAGAACGGACAGTCGGCAGAAGTTAGAAGCAGAAAGCAGTACAAGGACCCGTAAAAAGTAGACGAAAAACGAGAACGCATTTTAAAGCAGATTTTTTTGGTTGTAGGCACCGTTTCAAGTCAGCCTGGTGATGTATTCTTCTTGATGCCCCTTGGCTGTGTAGTCTCTCTACCCTGAAAACTCTCCATCGAAGTACAAACTTGCAAACTTCATTATGGCTAAACGTGACAAAGTTTCCCCTGCCTGTGTGGCTACCGAAAGATTTGAGGTGAAAATTTGGGTCCGCTGCAGAACCCCTGTGGTTACCAGTCATACAGAGCATGTAATTTTGCAGTTCCTTTGGAAAGTAATTTGGAAAGCAAGTTCTACGGGTGTCCGAGAAGTCTTTGTATGAAAACAAAAAATAACCGTATCCGCTATATGCAACATAGACATGAAGAAATGGTTCCAAAATGTTCGGAAACTATTCAACTTTTATTTTCAATGGGAAAGAAATCAATAAATCTCCACGTGAGCACCCTTGGTAGCATTTAGTCGAAATTCAACTTCTCGCCATGCATTAGCCAACATCACAGTAGGGATTGATGTGATGACTTGGGTTATCCGTTGTTGCAGAGTTGCAAGATCTGATACAGGAGTTCTGTAGACATTGCCTTTCACATAAACCCATAGAAAAAATCTAAAGGGGTTATGTCTGGAGATCGTGCAGGCCATGCTGTCGGTCCATCTCGACCAGTCCATTTTCCAGGAAATGTCTGATCGAGGAAGGAACGAACCTCCAGATTCCAATGTGGCGGTGCACCGTCTTGTTGAAAGATAACATCTGGGTGGTATTCTAGCAATTGCAACATGTCGAGATACACTCCAGATACGGTGTCCTCCCAGAAAAAGAATGGTCCGGTTATTCTGTCATGCAGCAGCGCGCACCAAACATTCATCTTCGGGCTGCCCATGGTAGACTCCCTCACCTCATGTTGGGGCTCTTTACCCCAGATATGAACGTTGTGTCTATTTACTAAACCACTGACATGAAAGACCGCTTCGTCTGAAAAAGCAACACGTTCCAGATAGCCATTATCAGCGTCAATGCGTGATAACATTTTCACCGCAAAGTTATACCGACGTTTGCCGTCATTGGGCAACAAAGCCTGCAGGATTTGCACTTTGTATGCACGAAACAGTAAACGTTTGTGTAACACATCACGAACAGAACTTTTTGGCATCTGTAATTCACGTGAGGCCGTATGCACTGCGCACAAAAGCCACTCTGACATCTTCTAACTGGCAGCGTCACTGTAACCTGTTGTGTAAGCACTGGAAGAATGACTACGTTGTGAACTTTTCATGCTATGTTCAATATTTCGATAATGTTTTCATCGCCGCCACTGGGACTAATGTTCTGTACCTGTCTGTCTGTCTGTCTGTCTCTGTGTGTGTGTGCAGGTATGAACTTTAGGTTTAGGTCGATTTCATGCACAAATAGGCTAATCGGGACTGGACCTACAGTTTAAAGTGGGATCCGAATCACAATGTTCCTCCACCGGGTATCGAACCGCAGACCTCTTAATTACAAGTCCACGGCGGTAGCGCGTATATATGTCTCACCAGCTTCTGTGACATCACTGGATTAGAGTCCTGTGTTATCCATTTACAATAATTAACACAACGGATTATAAAAGTTAGTTTTCTAACTTTATCGTTTTTCTTGTTCTTTCAGAATGTGCTTTCACCTCCAAGAACATTTCAAATTTTACATAACATTAGAAAATACATAAAAAATATTGATAAAAATTGAACACAATCTTAACCGTTCTGCATAATCTACATTTATTTTTCGAGTTATATTTAAAACGTACTCTGCATTCGTAATGAATTATCTGCGTTCATATATAAATGTTATTTAAATACAGCGTAATAACAACTTACGAGTCCTAGTTCCGTATGTAAGATAATTTTATATATAAAAAAACGTACAGGAGGATGAGGAAAGTGTTCGTAAGACTTAAAGTTTGTATCAAATAAGCTTTTAAACTTTGGGAAACTATTTCACGTGAGTAATTTTAATTAATTTCTAATTTTCGAGAAATCTTGTAAATATTTGGCTGCAAAAGTTACTGTGGTCATATGTTACTTTCTTTAAAAAACGTTTTTCGTATTACAAAATGTTCGTGCACACACACGTGCAAGCAAAGAGTGAAAGTGTACAAATGCTAATGCAACAAGCATAGCTAGCCTAACCTACTCGAAACACTTAGATGCTAAGTGCACTAGACTTAATTGATCTAACCACTAATTCAACTATTCAAAGAGATTTCCTATCACACGGAAAAGTAAACTCATTGAGGATATTTAAGAGACCAGAAGCAAAAAGCAAAATGACACAGTAGGCCTCATATACTATGAGGAGAATTTTTTTGTTTTAAAGTCTCTATAATTTATATTCCTTTTCGGTAGACAAGTCAAGTAATGGTAAAAATCTAAGGGCACTACATGATGCAAGTTGTTTTTTTCAAAATAGAGCGTAAGTATTAGGAATATCAACGTGGATTTCATTAATCCCTATAAACGACAGGAGCCATTAGAGCAATAATATTAACTACGGGAATAATTACATGATTTCATCAACAAAATATATTATTATTATTAATAGGAATAACATACATAATCCAAAAAATAAAAGATAGTAAAATTAAAATTACTTCTAACTGTACATGGATATGAGTAGACCAGGTGGCCCGGTTCAAGAACATCAAATGGCGATCAGCGGTGTTGCCAACTTCTCACTCGAAAAAATCACCAATTGATATTTTGAAGCCTTTCACGGTGTAGGTTAACCTCATAAATAGTATTGCCAACTCGAAAAATGAGGCTCGCCGAAAATGGGGCTCGGTGGGGCTCGCAGTGTTGCCAACTCTCACTCGAAAAAATCACCAACTTGAAGCCTTTTACGATGTAGGTTAACCTCACAAGCAGTGTTGCCAACTCGAAAATGGAGCTCGCCTTAATGGATTTCTCTTGTAAGGCGCGAGCAGTGTTGCCAACACTCGAAAAAAATCACCAACTGAAGCCTTTTATGGTGTATAATTTTTTAGCTTTTTTTGTGTGTGAGTGTACATGTGTTCGGGCGTAGCCTTTTACGGTGTATGCCGCACAAGCAGTGTTGCCAACTCCTCACTCGAAAAAATTACCAACTTGAAGCCTTTCACGATGTATCTCACAAGAGAGGGGAAAAAATTAAACAACCGACAATGCAGCCAACTCGCAGTGTTGGCAACTCCTCACTCGAAAAAAATCACCAACTTGAAGCCTTTTACGATGTATCTCCCAAGAGATGGGAAGAATTAAACAACCGACAATGCAGCCAACTCGCAGTGTTGCCAACTCCTCATTCGAAAAAAATCACCAACTTGAAGCCTTTTACGATGTATCTCACAAGAGATGGGAAGAATTAAACAACCGACAATGCAGCCAACTCGCAGTGTTGCCAACTCCTCATTCGAAAAAAATCACCAACTTGAAGCCTCTTATGGTGTTGCCAACTCCTCATTCAAAAAAAATCACCAACTAATATTTTGAAGCCTTTTATGGTGTATGTTAACCTCACAAGCAGTGTTGCCAACTCGGGCGAGGCGTAGCCTTTTATGGTGTATGTTAACCTCACCAGCAGTGTTGCGAGAAAAAGTTTTTGGGAGCATCGGCGCAAATCACACAACGTGAGTTGTAACAACAAACTGAAAATAGAAAAAGTTTTTGCGACCGTTGATGCAAATCATACAACGCGAATTGTAACAACAAACTGAAAAGAGAAAAAGTTTTTGTGAGCCTTTGCGCATTACTACAACAAACTGAAAAGAGAAAAAAGTTTTTGGGAGCATCGGCACAAATCACACAATGCGAGTTGTCACAACAAACTGAAAAGAGAAAAAGTTTTTTTGCGAGCGTTTGCGCATTACGACAACAAACTGAAAATTATTTTTCACGAAAAAGTTTTTGCGAGCGTTTGCGCATTACGACAACAAACTGAAAAACGAAAAAGTTTTTGCACAAAAAAAAAATACGTTTACGCGAGTGTACATTGACAGTTTTTGTCAACCGGCGAAACGCGAAACTGTCAAATGCACACAAGTTTAACCGGCTGACAATTTTTGTCTCGACTGGCAAATGCACACAAGTTTAACCGACTGACAATTTTTGTCTCGACTAGCACACGATGCAAAAAAAAATTTCAAGCGATTGTGTAATAGCGCACAACGACATATTGTGCAGCATTTGCGGTCGGTCGTGCGAAACAAGATTTCATTGCCCGGCCAATCTTGATGTAATTTTTTTTTAAAAAAATTCTCCGAATAATTCACGATTCAAGCGCTTTGCGTAACCTGGTTGTGTTGTTGTTCGCAGTACGGCGATTGGGTATGATGCGCAAAATTAATTTTTCGATTTGAGGAAATTTGTGCGGGGGACAAATTGTGTTTGGAGCAATGATTGCTCTTGTAAGGCATGAGTAGTGTTGCCAACTCCTCACTCGAAAAAATCACCAACTAATATTTTGAAGCCTTTCACGGTGTATAATTTTTTAGCTTTTTTTTGTGTGTGAGTGTACATGTGTTCATGAGGCTCGCAGTGTTGCCAACTCCTCACTCGAAAAAAATCACCAACTGATATTTTGAAGCCTTTCACGATGTATGTTAACCTCACTAACAGTGTGGCCAACTCACCCCACGAAAATTTCACCACACACACACACGCGCGCGCATGCTCATTTATTGCACTGACGATGTTTCGCAGCGTAGAAAACAGCACCAAAACATCAAAAATTCACATTACTCATTTGGCGTTCACCAAAACCTCAAAAAAGTTCTGGTCAAATGTTTGTATATCGTGATCTTCGTAAACCTACCTCGGGAACGATGTACCATACACGCGCGTCTCTATCTATCATAGATCACGTTCCGCGCATTTATTCGAGGGAAGAGTTAAACAACCGACAATGCTGCTAATATTTACCTACAGCTTTTTTTTTTATTTGGCAAGGGTTTAGCCAATTTATACACTGGCGCAACATACACACACTGCGCAATAGAGCCGGCAACAAACACACACCGCCGTAAAAGAGAGAGATGGATGGATGGCAACACACGTGTGTGTGTATAATATGTAGCATTATTAACTAGAGTGTGTTGGCAACCCACCTGCAACTAAAAGATAGAGATGCCAATGTTGCTGTAAGATAAAGAGAGAGACCTAGAGCTGGTATATCGCAACCTTTGTAAACCTACCTCGCAGGAATGATGTGTTGCACACGCGCATTCTACACGTGCAACTGATGAAATTGACATTGTAACTGATCTTGAATTAGTGAAATTTTCGTATTGTACTATTGAAACTGATTGTACTAGTACAAAAATTTCTTATTGTGCAAGAAAAAATGTTAAAAACTTGTTAAAACTGCTCTGTGACCCTCTCGTTCTTCACGTCGTACGCGAAAGACTTCTCTGCAATCAGGATGACGCTGCACACGGTGTCCTCGGGCAAGGCTTCGTGGAACTCGCAGACGACCTTGATGTTGGTGCGATCGTTGACTACCACCTGCTTCCTCTTCGTGGTATTGATGACGAACATCGGCCTGCGGATTTTGAATTCGCTGGGCGTGTAGTACATGTCCATGCTTCCCTCGGTCACGCGTTTAAAAGAGGTGTAAGCTTCGTAAAGTTTGAGGTAATCGTCTTTTGTCATGTCGAGGTTGTAATTCTCGCGCGGGAACACTTCGTTGCGTCCATTTTTTAGATAAACGTTTTTGATCTTGCAGTCGTCGAATTTGCTGGAATCTTTTTCCTGATTTTTATCGCGCCCAGTCTGAAAAAGCACCACGACGAAATCTGGCATGTCGAACTGTATGTTGTTGAATTGAGTCGTGACGTCGAATTCCATGTGACTTCCCGACGCCACCTTCTGCACGCACTGGTAACCGTGAAAGTGAATCGGTACCTGCGGACTCTTCAAGATCTCCGCTTTGTACTTGAGAGCGTAGTTTGTTTCGTATTCCACGATCGGCATTCTCAACTCCATGCTCCGGATGACGCACTTGGCTGCTTCGGGTAAAGTGTTGGGTAGCGGCGTGGTGCCGTCCGGACCCAAAGTGGTGTATCGCATCAGCGCGTCGCTGTCGTTGGCTGCTCTTCGAAAAGTGACGCGCAATCCTCCCTTCCACATGATCTCCTTGTAGTCCGAGAAGAATCCCGGCAGCAGGCGCATGGGAAAGAGCACTGTGTGACTTGTCGTCGATATTTTCCTCCCTGCTTCGAATCCTCCTGCTTGATAGTACGCTGCGTCTGTTTTGGATAATTTCAATGTTCCCACTGCCGTCGACGTGATGCCTGGATAATCGATTCTGTCGATGACGGTGTTGTGTTTCCTCACCTCCACCTGCGAGAACAGATGAGGCACGAAGTTGTCCACGAGTATCAAATTTGCATTGGGCGGAAACGCGTCTCCGCTTTCCTTCTTCACCACGTCGAATTGAAGGTAGAGGTCCGCTCTGTGAGGATGAACAAACCCATCGCCTACGTCCACGTCGTATTCGATCTCTCTGTTCGCTTCGTTGAGATTGGCGAACGTGCGACGGTTCGGAGGAAAAGATTGCAATTCGTAACTTTCGATTTGTTCCATTTTTACTATGCGTGTTATTTATTATACGTTGATCTCCACGATGGCAGTGGTCGTTGCACCTGCGAAATCCACCACCTCTCCTTTCTCGTTTGTCACCACCAACTCTATGTCGTCTATGCGGTTGCGGCATACTGGAAAATAGATCGGCGAAGAGGGTGTGTAGATGATCGGTTCCATGAATTCGGAACTTGGTTTGAACGTGGCGATGATTCCCGTCTGCTTGTGACTTCCTAATCCGTCCGAAGATTTAGTAATCATTCCTTCTGCCACGTTGCAGTGAACGTTTAGAGTCTCTATGGCCAGAAATTTAGGAATGTTTGCTGCCGTGTGCTTGATGCCAGCTTCGAGTTTGGTGTCGTTCTCGAAACCTAAAAGTTCTCCCATGGTACCCAAATCCACGGTCTCCGTCGCCGACACAATTTCCACTCTGTGCGTGACCGAATTTTGAGAAAGGTACGTGCCTTTGGGTAACTGAGCTTGCAAAGTGGAAAGATTGTATTGGCCTGGCGTGACGACGATGTATTCGCTTCCAACGCTAATTTTGTTGTTGTGCTGCGTGACGTTAGGTATGAGGTACATGCTGTAGAATGCACGCAGAGCTACGGATTTAGGATAGACGATGTCGTCGTGCAGCGTGAGTTTCAAGATTGAAGATTCGCTCGTGAGATGGAACACGCCCATCGTGTTTAAGATTCCACAATGCTTTCTGAAAATGTTCCACCGACGGGTTATTTATTTTAGACATGTATGCGAGAACGGAAAGGCATAGGTGGCCGCAGTTAACATCGGTGAAACCTTGGATGCGTTTGTCATTGTAGTAGAGGTTGGCAACACTGAGATACTTCACCAACCTGGCAGGTGGTGTGCCACCGAACGAATCGAAAACAAATGCATTGTTATCGTCAATTTTGAGGTAGCATATCCAATGTGTACCAGGATTTTTGTAACTGTCCAGGTTGACCACGCCATACTCTTTTTTCTTCACAGCAGAGGGTAGAGAATCGGACATGAAAACACCTCTGAAGTTTTTTATTCCCAACAGTTCGATCAGAGATTCAATATCGAAGTTGGACAGGGCTTCTTCTTTTTTTTATATTTCTTCAAAGCATCGAGGTTAGTTTTTTGTTTTTTGGTTATACCTTTCCCTTTTTTCTCCATAGCCAGGTTGTGACGTTTCTGTTCTTCCAATTCCGCCTTGTTCTTCTTCGAGTCGATGACGGTTTTCGCGATGGCGGCGCTACCGCCGGCCAAACTTCCAACGGCCCCCAATGCTGCCAGGATGGCTGGGATGCTAAATATGAAACCTCCGATCTTTTGCTGTTTCCGCGAACGCTGCAAGCGTCTCAATTGAGGTGTGCTGAGAAGTAATTTCATTCCGTGTCCTTTCGTCAAGCAAGAACGTTTCTTCTCGCGTTGTTTCTTGGTGAGTAACCCATCGAGGGCACCTAGATTTTTCAGATTGGGGTATGGTATTTGGTACACGACACCTTTGGGCTTCATGTTGATGCTCTATATGTTATCTTCACGGTATGTTATTTATATATATGTTCTGAGATTTTTTTGTGTAATTTTTTTCGGTATGTTATTTATATGTAAATGTTCTGAGATTTTTTTCAAGGATATACTCCACGCAGAACTGTTACACAAATTCTATTACATGCTTTGTTTTCTTACCAAGAAGTTCCTTTGTACCCTTGTACACGATTTGAGTTTTGTTCTCGATTAAAATAGCTAGCTTTTCGTCGGATAACATGTTAGCGTATCGATCTGGCAAAAATAGACTGTATTGTGCGTTGAGCAACAGACGCGCCCTGGGACCATACTGGGTAGAAACAATTGAACCGGAAGTTATCGTGTAAGGTTTGTCCACTTCCAATTCCTGAATTTTTACATATTCGACTGATGAATTTAGCATTTGTTTTAATGCTTGGGCATCTAGTGATTGTTTACTCATTTTTATAAGATGGCAAATACAACTGGAGTTTTTTTTTTTTTTACGTAGTGTTATTTATATACCAAAGAAATTTTTATTTCTACACACCCCATCCAAATTTTTGTTTCGTGTTCATGGCGATGGTGGTGCCCAATGCTGCAACTCTTTCTCCCAGCGAAGCGTCTCTGCTAACGAATCTTTCGAAAGCTGCGTGCTCTAACTTTCTGTCTGCTTCGTGACGTGCATCCAGATCGGTGCGAGTGGTGTTGTAGGCGATGTCGTGATCTTTGCATGCGGCGTCCAACGGATTCACACCCTTGTCTCCTCTCTTCAATCTTTTCTCGAGTTTGGTACCCGGTCCGCAGAACTGGTAGCCGGGTAAATGCATCTCGAAAGGTAACTTGTTGATGATGTCGTTCACGAGTCCCTTTCCTTCGGCCACGTTCCAGAATCTCGGAGGCAGCGTGTTGATAATTTTGATGAGGTAACCTATGCCCTTGTCGTCGTTCACGATGAAGTTGGAAAGTTTTGTGTTGATCATGTCCACGATGCCAACCTTCTCGTTGTAGAAATTATGATTGCCAGCATTCTCCTCTCCTGCAATAACCAACAATCGGTCTATGAGCTTGCGCACGTCGTCCACCCACACAAACTCTTTGGGCAGGGTGTTGTAGAGTTTGACGCCGCTGCCTGTTTTGACCTGGTTCCAAATCGGCTTGATGAGATTTCTGTACTTCTCGCCGCTGCTCGATTTCACCCTATTCTGCGAGGCGTCGTTGTTCTGGTACAAGGCATCCGTCATGATCAAAATTTCCTTGTAACTCTGGTAATCTTCGTCGGTGTAATCTTTCGGCTGCTTTTTGGCAACAAGTTCCCACAGTCCCACCGTACCCGGATACCTGTTCCAACTATCCTTCTCGCCTAAATTAACTTTAATGTCGTTGCCTTCGAAGGTCACTTTCGATTTTCCAATCTTCCAAACCACACCGCCTTCGTTGCTCTCCATGCTCGGATACAATCCGAACACTTCATCCTTGTCGAATTTCCCTGTGCTCAGGTAGTCTCGTGCCAAAGGTCCCAACTCGATTTTATCCGAAGACGTGCTACCTATGGCTCGATGTCGTGCCGGTACATCCTTCAGTTCGAACGGTGTCGAAGGAATGCTCGAAATGGGTGTGGGTACGGTGTAACTTTTAGCTGCAAGTGGTACGAGTTCGTTGATCAAATTTTTATTTTGTTCCGTGACGCCTTTAATTTCTTTACCTAGATCGCTGATGGCATCGATCACAGGTTGATCTTGACGTTTCTTCTCTTCGTAGAATCCGCGATTCTCGGATTTCCAACCTTTGAAGCGTTTCGCGAGGTAATCGCGAAGCTTGAGATTTTCGTCTTCGATTTTTCGTTTCGTCATATCGTTATTTATACACGTCGTTTCTCACAACGTTGCAACGTTTAGAAAGTCGTTGATTTTGTTTCTGTATTTTCCGTCGTTGGGTTTTCTCGTCATGTCGATCGTCACAAATCCGAAATCGTCACTGTTCCAACAGTGGGAACAGCAGCGTTCCGAAAATTGATTGTAGTTCATGTCTCCGCCTACGTAGTCATCGTACGCGTGCTTGAGGTTGGTGTGATCTTGACGAAACAAACATATGAAATTAGCGTTGTCGCGTACTAACTGTTTTGGAATTTTGGAAAACGTTTGAGCTAGGAAGAAGCAATCTATTCCTTTGTGACGACCTTGCGTGAAAAAATTGCGAATTTCATTTTGATTTTCCAGAATAACATCGTCGAACACAACAACTGAATTTTCACGACAATCGTCGAGTGGCATTATTTCCGAAGCGAACGTTGCAATGTCCAGACCATCGTACAGTTTCATAAGTTGCTGGTATTTCGCTTGCTCCAAACTTTTCGAAAATACGTAGAGGTGCCTGTTCTTCCAATCTAACCAATTCGGTGCGAGGAGAAAATTGTCCACGAGCAGTGTCGTTTTCCCACACCCCGAAGGACCAACGATCAGACAGCGGATGCTGTCGGGGAGCAACTCGCCATTCTTTTTCTTCGTTTGACTTTCCGTATCCGGTAGACGTTTCACGACATTCCACGCACTCATAGAATCACTTCGTTCGCGTCGATCCAACTCTTTTCCGGAAGTCCCAGCCATTTGACAAACAGTTTGTCGCCTTTCCTACGCAATACTTTCTCGATGAGGTACGTGTCGGGATGTTTTGTTTTAGAGAGTTCCTCTTCGTAAAATCTTCCTTTCAAAATCTCGCCGCTACTATCTTTTATTATATACGTGTGTCGGTTTCCGGGTAAAACTCGAACCACCGTAAAAAGTTCCGTGCTCCAATTTTTTGTGAACCCCTTCTCGAAGGTGCGTTTGAATTTGCTGATCCTCACCTGGTCTCCAATTTTGAATTTTGATTTCTTGGTAGTTGTGGGTGTGTACTTTGGACAGTAAACGCTGGAAATTAAACGCTGCTCGTCAGATTTCGTAACGTCAGCTGGCTTCATGCCTATTGTTCTGTGTACCGTATCATTATAGTCGTTAACGAGTTCCGGAAGAATAGTGACCCACTTGTAGCTTCCCTGAAGCGTGAATCGTTTCCACATGCACGTTTTCAAGGTTCGATTAAATCTTTCCACGATGCTGGCTTTGATGTGACTGAAGGTTGAATAATGTCGAACGTTGTGTTTCCGAATAAACTTTTGGAATACGGCATTGTAAAATTCTTTACCGTTGTCTGTTTGCAAAAACCGTGGTCGTCTGTCGCTTTCGCGAAAAATTGTCTTGAATGCTTCCGTGACGCACGTTCCCGTTTTGGCTTTCAAAGGTAGAGCCCATGCGAATTTCGAAAACGTGTCTATGACGGTGAGGAGGTACTTGTTGCCTTTGTTCAATTTATGTACGTTTTTTAACTTGCCGCTACTCATCTCCACGAGGTCACTTTGCCAGAGGTCATCGATTCCCTTGGTTACCACCGCCAAACGTTCGTAGTTGCGGCGTGCAGGTTTATGTAATTCTTCGACGATGGCTTGCCTAGACATTTTTAGAGATTACGTTTGAAGAGAAGCACCAGCGTGATGGGATTCAAAGAAGGTGGTACTTCGCTCGTGTTTTGAATGATCAGCTTATCGCCGGCACTCACGTCAAAAACGGTGAGATCTTCGTCTTCGTGTATTTCATATATGTTGCGCGTTTCGTTCCAACGTGCCAGAGGAATGTTTCCTGCTTTCTGGACACCACGATTCGATATCAAGGTCATGGTGGGAACGCTAGCTTTTCTGCCGTGAGACCAGTACGAAAATTCATTTATCTGAATCGTGCCATCGAGGAGAAACTTGTAGTACGGATGATAAGGATGTAACATGTACAGTTTGTTACCTTCGACGAACGTGGAGATTCTCTGTTGATTGGGTACGCTGTTGATTTCGATGGCTTGTAGAGAATGCAGTTTAGCGAATTTAGTATCGACGCTAACGAGGTTGCTGTGAAGCTGTCCCAGTGTATTTTGTACGGGCAACAAATGTTCGATGATGGTATCTGCTACTGTAGAAAATGACGGTTTGAGTTTCACTTCCACGTTCAACTGCTTGAAGTTTTCGTTGAGTTCTTGTAATTTGGCACCAAAAGAGGCCAGCGTCGATTCCTGCGTGGATTCCAGCACTCCAACTTGATCTCTGATGTTGACGACGATACTCTTAAGGTTCTCGACTTGATTCAATTTCGAACTCTTCTCGGTAAGATCGTTCACGATGCTTCGCATTTCGGTAAACTGCGTGTGAAGGTCAGCGACGCTCTGCGAAGTGGGCAGCGTCGACACCAGCGAAGTAAGTTCGTCTCGAATCTGTTCCACGTTCGCCGTTTCCGTTTCTAGTCGTTTCAGCATACGTGATATGCTCCTTTTCAAAGCGTGCAATTCTTTTGAGGTGGGGAGATTGGCCACCCTACTCTCGAGATCGCTCAATGAACTTTTGATGTCGCTCGAATCAGATAGTGCCGTCACCGCTGTTTTCAATTTTTCCAAATCTTCGCTCGAAGGTACGCTCGTCCGTAACGATTCCAAGTCACCCTGTATGTTGTCCAGTACGTGATGAAAATGAGCAAGATTCGTTTCGACATTCAAATTTTCTAAATATTCGATCTTCTGCTGAACCGTGCTTAACGTGTCTTGTATGCTCGTCAACGCACTGGCTTCAACGTGAATATTTTTAATTTCTTCGTTGATCAACTCCAGAGACGCCTGAAGCGTAGCGATGGTGGTTTGAATGTGTTCGAAATCTTGATAAGCCTCCAATTGAATTTTTATGTTCGCGACGCTTTTGCCGATGACCTGCAGTTCGTCTGACGATGGTAGGTTCGTCATGGTATCTTCCAAAGTCTGTAACTTGGATTTAATTTCTTCCAACGTGCCGGCGAATTCTTCTTGTAATTTGGAAACAACAACATGCAAGCGTTCTACATCAATATCCTTCACGACGGTTTGAAGTTCAGAGAAATTCTTTTCTATTACCGAAGTTCGTTCTTCGATTTCGAGTTTCAATTTTTCCAAATCTTCATTTTTCGATTGAAATTGCTGCAATTTGAGCAAATCATTTTGAAGCGAATCCACGCTCAACTGTATATTTTGAACGTTGTCGTAAGAAGGTACGTCGACATAATTTTTTATGAGCGTTTTCAGTTCGGAATCGATTTTCAGAATGGGGTCGAGACATTGCGTTTGGAGCGTAGCGATCTCCGACTCTAAACTTTTGTTTAAGGTCTCCTGCAAAGCGATCAAATCGCTCCTCAACTTTTTAATTCGGACGTCCAACATGAGAATCTCTTCTGCATGGTCTACACGTTTGGTGTTGCCGAAAATATCGTTAGGCATTTTGGTTAACGGTTATTTATAATAGGATAGACGATTCGTAATTCTACGAAGAGAGGAATGAGTTTGTCGTAATCTCCTAGGAGTTCCACGTATAAACAATCTCCTGCGGAAACATCGTATGTAATGTTAGAAAGCATCTTGTCGTGCTTGATTCGAAAAATGTTCTTGCCGGTAGATATTTTGATTTCACCTACGTTTTCCGGATTCACGGTGATTTGAAGTTTTCCATCGATCGGAATTTTGTAAAAATGTAAATTGTTGTTGAAGACGTAAAACATCTTGCCCACATCGTCATCCAATTTCGTCCAAATGCTGTTAAGGTGAACAATCAGTAAACCGTTGAGTTTAGTTAACATAGAAGGTAGAAATTCATGATCTGTCGTCGTAAGGTGTACAGTCTCCATGTTGGTTTGTTTTCGGAAACCAAAGAGATTCATAGGTATGCTGGTTATTTAAAATACGGTCAAAGTTTTTTTTGTAATGACAGTCTGTGTTTTTTTTTTTTGTTTGTTTTATGAATCTTCTGTTGAAGATGGGCATATGTTGCAGGTTTTGCTTTCTGCTAAGCGATAGTGCCCCCACGGCAGTGTGTGGATTCCACATTGGAGGACGCACCTCTTGTCGTCGTTGGGATCCAGGGCAATCTTCCTCACTTTGTTGGTGGTCAACACATGGTCGACGCTCTGGATGCGCTGTTCTGCTCTTAGAACCGACGACCTGGTCTTGAGGCAATCCATGAAGTCCTCGAATGTGAGATGCTCCCGAACCACCTGTCTGCCGACACCCTTGACCTTCTTGGTAATGCTGCCCTCGGCTTTGATGGTATAGACCTTGGGGCGAAGACCTGCAAACTCAAGAATCACGTCTCCGTCCTTCTCATCTTTGAGTTTGCCAGGCACCTTCTTGTTGCGGGCCGGGATACCGTACTGGTTCGGCTGGGGATAGCCCGAGGTGTCGAAGAGGTTAACCAAAGATGGAATTGTGGCTATATCCCCGTATGCGTCGACTGAGCAAACGTGGTACACCAAGCTGTCCGTGTCCGTGTAGAGAAGCGAGATGTTGTGGCCGTAGTGTGGACGTAATATGTCGTAGTATGTCTCGAACATGTGGAGCTTGCTCAGATCCAGAACAGTAGCTCCGACGTAGATGGGTTTGGTGAGTTTCACCACACCTTGCTTCATGTGAATCAGAGCCAGCTGCTCGTTGTAGATTGTTCGAGACTTGAACAATGGACTCGCGACAAGCTGACAACATCGCTCCTTCCTCGTCACCAATTTTATGTCCACGCGATTCCGTACATTCTCCATGGTCTTGCCAAACACCGTATTATTCATGAGCTTGAAGAAATCCTTATCAAGCTCGGACGTGGCTGCGGTGCGGTGTTCAGTATTGAGTTCAATATATGGACGCAACCACGGAGAATGCTCGAACTTGAGGATGCGG
Organism: Lepisma saccharinum; assembly: GCF_977018435.1. Taxonomy (NCBI): domain Eukaryota; kingdom Metazoa; phylum Arthropoda; class Insecta; order Zygentoma; family Lepismatidae; genus Lepisma; species Lepisma saccharinum. Next base: position 29,587,723 of record NC_139239.1, on the reverse strand, counting down.
TGAACTGCGTGGACTGTGACCCCTCGCTGCATCAACCACCGGAGATTCCGGTAGTGAAGGACGTAATTCTTCTTTGGTTCGAAATCCATGACGAGCTTCTTCTGGTTGGAATCGGGTGGACACTTGAACTCGGGTGCAGGGGGAAGATCGCAGAACGAATCCTGCAGCTTCTCGGAGAACTCAAGGTCCACCTCGGCGAAGAACCCATGTTCCGAATCGTCGAAACCTTCAACGTCGAAGTTGGAAGGGTCAGCCCACTCGAACCCTCTAAAGGGGAGTGGTTGCATCATGGAGTGTCCGTACAAGTTATTCACGTCCGTGTGCATGATGTAGCTCGACGGTTGGGTGGAGTCGTAGCCAGTAGCCATGTGATGGTTGTTGGCGCACGCGTGCCGTTGCGACACCTGGACCATTCCACCCCGCACGGCACGTTCCACAAACAGCATCATGTCCACGTCCGAAAGAAGCTCCAGCTCGATTTTCGTCACTAGAAACATGGCTGACCACGACAGTCCGGGGAGACTATAGAAGTAGGCGGGATCCAGGTGGTAGATGTTCATTGCGGTCGCCCGGAACGTCTGGAACACGTCGGCGAGGAGCGTCACATCAAGTCTGAGGTAGGCGTCGTGGTAGTCTCCGAGAGTTCGACAACCCAACTCGTGCCACATGGACTGGGCGTGATGATATTCTTCGTCGGTGATGTTTGAGCCTCGTAGCTGACTATAGAACTTCGCCTGGGGAGGTAGCGACGTCTCCTCGAACTTGGTAGAGTCGGCGACGTATTCGTAGGGGTAGACCCCCTTACGCCTGAAGAGACCGGCGTCCAAGTTTGGAAAATTTGCGGAGGTAATAAGCATTTGTTCGTTGCTCAGCTTCCCTGCAAGAGCATCGAGGCTGGCCGGGAGGAACCTCAGGGAGTCTAGGAAGCGAAGCTCGATGCTTTTTGAGTTGGGGATCGACACCCACTTGCTGACGCTAATATAACGCTCCTCGTTTTGTGCTAGGACATTGATTCTTGCATTGTCGTATCCAAGATGCTTGATCAGGTGGTGAAAATCGTACCCCGAGCCATTGTGAAAAAACACTGGGATGAAGCGCGGGTCCCGGGCCTTAAGGTTACATCCGTTGCACCAAGGACCAACGTACCTACCGTTAAAGTGATCGTGGTGATGGACTTTACGGTTGTTGATGCTAAACTCACAGGTGCACACAGAACAGGTAGTAGCCTCCTCGTGTCTATGTTGATCGTCGGGGGACAGTGGGAGCATAGACTTGGGGGTCAACAGTACCTTCCCCGTCTCGAAGGCCTCGACAACCATCCTCTCGAAAAAGTGTTTGGCTGCGTTGGGACCACGGTACACGTAGGGCTCGGGGGCGATGTGCTGGTCTCGTCGCACCACAACGTATGCGAAACTGGATGCCTCGTGGAGTTGGTAAGGGGTGGTGGAGGAAACTTCGGGATCGGGATCGCAAGTGGACAGGGGTTTGAGGAAGGCCTCGAAATCCGCGATGATGATAGCGGGGTGTTCCACCATGGCACCGTGCATGTGGAAACGCTCCACGGTACCAGGTTCGGGCAAGACTGCCACCCCAGGCTCGTTGGCATTGCAGTAGAGCTTGTGGTTAGCAAGCTTCTCGGCAGCGATGTTGGAGTCTCTGATGCGTTGATAATCCTGCTGTTCTCGATTACGAAATGTAGACAAGCACCTGCGACACACCTCGACGTGGTGACTATCACTGCTCCGTTGGTTCGAAACAAGTCTAGAGAGGGAACGGATGAGAGTGTAGTGATGGTGAGTTTCATCCTTGATGAGCAGAAGATGAATTTCCTGCACACCTTCGTCGTCTACGTCGCTCACCCGGATGGGGTACACCACATTTTCGTCGGTGAGGCCATAAACGTTGATGGCCAACCGCGCACGAGTCTCAAACTTGCGAATGTCCGAGACCTTCACCGGGTAGTCGATCCCAGCAATGGCATCTTTCAGCTCTGGCTCGTAGGGTAGATAGTGGTTAACTCGGCGTGGTTGGTTTTTGCTGTCGACAGGGTGCAACGCTGCAAGCACACACCATATGAAGCACTTGGCGTCACTGTTCTGAATGTTCAGGACGGCCTTCTTTGCCACAATGGCAGATGGTAAGGGAACGTAGCTGGAGGCGGAGAGAGGTACAAACTTGCAAAGTTTGACGCACAGTTCGTGAGGCTCGCCACACAGCGAACCCCCCGAGCCCTTCGCTTGATGTTCCTCCTGCTTTGCCACCAGCTCCTCGGCAAACTTGTTGTAGATGACCTCGAGGTTGTCGTCATCCGCCAGATGCAGTGTCTTCGCCTTGGTGTTGTGGCAGAAGCTGTAAATTTCACCAGACGGCTTCTTGTACTGGCAACGTAGCGATGCATAGAATTTGGTGGAGTGCGTTGCAAGCGCATCGCCGAGGATAGAAATAATTTGGGCTTGCACGTTCTTTAAAAAGCTACGCACGTCGCATGAGCCCTCCGAAGTGAGGACAAAGTCTTCTAACAAACGCTCGAAAGCAGTCTGGTTTGCTTTGGCCACAGTCTTGATGCGTTTGGCGGATGGTGGCGAGTCGGCTTCGGCTTTCCTCTTGGTCGAGCTGGTCGACGGTTGAGCCCCAGATGTACTTTTGCTTAAACAAGTAAGCTTACGATTCTTGGTATACGCAATTGTAATGTGTTTATTGCATCCGGAACACAGTTCGGTGGCAGCCAAATGCTTGCCTGGCACGCAGGTACGACAATGTCTTGCAAAATGTTTGCTTGATATAGTTCTATTGCACACAGGGCAACTTTTCATGGAGCGCATTTTTTCAGGGTATGTTTATTTATATATGGGTGGTGTTGCCTTCCTCAAATATGTAGACCAAGAAAAAACCTTGGTGACTTTTCGAGTGAGGAGTTGGCAACACTGCTTGAGGTTTGCCTTACGAGTAGATTACACTAGGGGGCGCCTTACAGTAAAAAAAGCAGCCTCATGAACACATGTACACTCACACACAAAAAAAAAGCTAAAAAATTATACACCGTGAAAGGCTTCAAAATATTAGTTGGTGATTTTTTCGAGTGAGGAGTTGGCAACACTACTCATGCCTTACAAGAGCAATCATTGCTCCAAACACAATTTGTCCCCCGCACAAATTTCCTCAAATCGAAAAATTAATTTTGCGCATCATACCCAATCGCCGTACTGCGAACAACAACACAACCAGGTTACGCAAAGCGCTTGAATCGTGAATTATTCGGAGAATTTTTTAAAAAAAAAATTACATCAAGATTGGCCGGGCAATGAAATCTTGTTTCGCACGACCGACCGCAAATGCTGCACAATATGTCGTTGTGCGCTATTACACAATCGCTTGAAATTTTTTTTTGCATCGTGTGCTAGTCGAGACAAAAATTGTCAGTCGGTTAAACTTGTGTGCATTTGCCAGTCGAGACAAAAATTGTCAGCCGGTTAAACTTGTGTGCATTTGACAGTTTCGCGTTTCGCCGGTTGACAAAAACTGTCAATGTACACTCGCGTAAACGTATTTTTTTTTTGTGCAAAAACTTTTTCGTTTTTCAGTTTGTTGTCGTAATGCGCAAACGCTCGCAAAAACTTTTTCGTGAAAAATAATTTTCAGTTTGTTGTCGTAATGCGCAAACGCTCGCAAAAAAACTTTTTCTCTTTTCAGTTTGTTGTCGCAATGCGCGTTGTATGATTTGCATCAACGGTCGCAAAAACTTTTTCTCTTTTCAGTTTGTTGTGACAACTCGCATTGTGTGATTTGTGCCGATGCTCCCAAAAACTTTTTTCTCTTTTCAGTTTGTTGTAGTAATGTGCAAAGGCTCGCAAAAACTTTTTCGTGAAAAATAATTTTTAGTTTGTTGTGACAACTCGTGTTGTATGATTTGCGCCGATGCTCCCAAAAACTTTTTCGTTTTTTAGTTTGTTGTCGCAATGCGCAAAGGCTCGCAAAAACTTTTTCGTGAAAAATAATTTTCAGTTTGTTGCGACAACTCGCATTGTATGATTTGCGCCGATGCTCCCAAAAACTTTTTCTCTTTTCAGTTTGTTGTAGTAATGCACAAAGGCTCACAAAAACTTTTTCTCTTTTCAGTTTGTTGTTACAATTCGCGTTGTATGATTTGCATCAACGGTCGCAAAAACTTTTTCTATTTTCAGTTTGTTGCGACAACTCGCGTTGTATGATTTGCGCCGATGCTCCCAAAAACTTTTTCTCTTTTCAGTTTGTTGTAGTAATGCGCAAAGGCTCACAAAAACTTTTTCTCTTTTCAGTTTGTTGTTACAATTCGCGTTGTATGATTTGCATCAACGGTCGCAAAAACTTTTTCTATTTTCAGTTTGTTGTTACAACTCACGTTGTGTGATTTGCGCCGATGCTCCCAAAAACTTTTTCTCTTTTCAGTTTGTTGTAGTAATGCGCAAAGGCTCACAAAAACTTTTTCTCTTTTCAGTTTGTTGTTACAATTCGCGTTGTATGATTTGCATCAACGGTCGCAAAAACTTTTTCTATTTTCAGTTTGTTGTTACAACTCACGTTGTGTGATTTGCGCCGATGCTCCCAAAAACTTTTTCTCGCAACACTGCTGGTGAGGTTAACATACACCATAAAAGGCTACGCCTCGCCCGAGTTGGCAACACTGCTTGTGAGGTTAACATACACCATAAAAGGCTTCAAAATATTAGTTGGTGATTTTTTTTGAATGAGGAGTTGGCAACACCATAAAAGGCTTCAAAATAGTTGGTGATTTTTTTCGAATGAGGAGTTGGCAACACTGCGAGTTGGCTGCATTGTCGGTTGTTTAATTCTTCCCATCTCTTGTGAGATACATCGTAAAAGGCTTCAAGTTGGTGATTTTTTTCGAATGAGGAGTTGGCAACACTGCGAGTTGGCTGCATTGTCGGTTGTTTAATTCTTCCCATCTCTTGTGAGATACATCGTAAAAGGCTTCAAGTTGGTGATTTTTTTCGAGTGAGGAGTTGCCAACACTGCGAGTTGGCTGCATTGTCGGTTGTTTAATTCTTCCCATCTCTTGTGAGATACATCGTAAAAGGCTTCAAGTTGATGATTTTTTTCGAGTGAGGAGTTGCCAACACTGCGAGTTGGCTGCATTGTCGGTTGTTTAATTCTTCCCATCTCTTGTGAGATACATCGTAAAAGGCTTCAAGTTGGTGATTTTTTTCGAGTGTTGGCAACACTGCTTGTGAGGCATACACCATAAAAGGCTACGCCGAGTTACCAACACTGCGAGTTGGTTGCATTGTCGGTTGTTTAATTTTTTCCCCTCTCTTGTGAGATACATCGTGAAAGGCTTCAAGTTGGTAATTTTTTCGAGTGAGGAGTTGGCAACACTGCTTGTGCGGCATACACCGTAAAAGGCTACGCCCGAACACATGTACACTCACACACAAAAAAAGCTAAAAAATTATACACCATAAAAGGCTTCAGTTGGTGATTTTTTTCGAGTGTTGGCAACACTGCTCGCGCCTTACAAGAGAAATCCATTAAGGCGAGCTCCATTTTCGAGTTGGCAACACTGCTTGTGAGGTTAACCTACATCGTAAAAGGCTTCAAGTTGGTGATTTTTTCGAGTGAGAGTTGGCAACACTGCGAGCCCCACCGAGCCCCATTTTCGGCGAGCCTCATTTTTCGAGTTGGCAATACTATTTATGAGGTTAACCTACACCGTGAAAGGCTTCAAAATATCAATTGGTGATTTTTTCGAGTGAGAAGTTGGCAACACCGCTGATCGCCATTTGATGTTCTTGAACCGGGCCACCTGGTCTACTGATATGTATGAAATCGTTCATATAAAATAAGTGTGTGTTCATAACCAGAAGATTGAGCCAGATTAGGAATTTGATAGTATAGTAATCCATTATATTGATAGTTGTTGAGCATATAACTTTATTTTCACTGACATATAAGGTTTAATAATTATATTCTCCCATTGTACTTGTTCCATTTAGAACAAGTTGAGATAATAATTCACTCACCTGTTCTTCCATAATTGAAAATATAGCAAATAGGTTACATGAAAATCACATTAACTGACTGTGCAAGGGTGCAATGTATGTAAGTAGCAAATTTTCACATTATGAACTTGCTTAAAGATTCCTTTACATTTACAGACACGTTAAATCTGACACAGCTACACATTTGTATGTAGTTCGCATCCATTCCATTGCAATAATCATAAAGATCTTGCTGTTTTGACAGAAATAGTTTAAAAAGAAAGAATACAAGGGTGGTTTGAAAAGTTCTCGGAATCACCACCAGATGTCAGTGCTAGGAAGTAGTATCAAAAATGTGCATTTGACGACGACTCTGACTTCTTGACCAAACGACCACAAAAAACCTCAAAAACTCACTTTCTCTCCCCGTTTCGCGCCTCATTTATTACGCTGACGATGTTTCACAGCGCAGAAAAGCAGTGATGAGTGAAAGATGAGCTCTCATCCTCTCATCCTCTCATCCTCTCATCCTTTTGCCCACGTCGTAGCCTTTTACGGCCACTTTTGCCCACGTCGTAGCCTTTTACGGCCACTTTTGCCCACGTCGTAGCCTTTTACGGCCACTTTTGGCCACGCCCACTTCTTGGCCACGCCCACGTCTTGGCCACGCCCACGTCTTGGCCACGCCCACGTCTTGGCCACACCCACTTCTTGGCCACGCCCACTTCTTGGCCACGCCCACTTCTTGGCCACGCCCACACACACACTGCTATTGTAGGTGGCCGGGTTAACCAACATCAAGTGGAGATCTGTTTCTCGGTCTAACCTAACCTAAAGCAAGGAGCTGGCAATCTTGCTTGAGGCTTGCCTTACAAAGCATAAAGCAACCTTGCCAACCTACTGGTACTTTTGCCATAGCCTTTCGATGTTTCACGGCGCAGAAAAGCAGTGATGAGTGAAAGATGAGCTCTCATCCTCTCATCCTCTCATCCTTGAAGTATGAATGCACCTTATCGTAATCTTCCAAGTCTCGGGGACACCAATGTTTGTATATCGTGACCTTTGTAAACCTACCTCGGGAACGATGTGCCACACACACGCGCGCGCCTATTTATCTATCATAGGTAGATCACGTTCCGCGCATTTATTCGTTGCGCAGACACAGCGTGATGAGTAAATGCACTTTCTTATTCTTGAAGTATGAATGCACCTTATCGTAATCTTCCAAGTCTCGGGGACACCAATGTTTGTATATCGTGACCTTTGTAAACCTACCTCGGGAACGATGTGCCACACATACGCGCGCGCGCTGGTGCTTCTTATTATTTTCGTATTGTGATGCAAGCAAAACAAATAATAATTGTTGTTTTTAGGATGCCTGGCCCCTAACCCCGCCAGGGTGCGTGGTGCCCAACCCAAAAGGTTCTAACGGCTGCGGTTGTAGATTACCGCACCTCTGTAGGGTTTCACGTGTTTCCCCCCCCCCAAACTTCCATGAAACCCTACAGAGGACCTCCGTAATGCATGCAACGTGTACTAACGACTCTAGTGTTATTTGATGTTGTAATATTTTGGATATAGAGTTTTATTGTGTGATAGATAAAAATAATTATGTTTATTATAATATTTTTTGATGAAGATGGAGAATGTATGTGTGTGTTACAAATAAAGTTGCATGCTTATTTTTTAGTGTGTTTGTATGTGTATGTGTTTTTGATGTTCGACAGCATCTGAAACGATAAAAAAAGAATTTTATTGTTAATTTTCTCATGTAAAAACAACAACAACAAAAATTTTTGTGCAAAAATTTCTGATTGTCTCGTGCTATAGTGCAAAAACTGATGAGAAAAAGATATTATAACTGATAACTGATGAAATTAATATTGTAACTGATCTTGAATTAGTGAAATTTTCGTATTGTGCTATTGAAACTGATTGTGCTAGTACAAAAATTTCTTATTGTGTAAAAAATGTTAAAAACTTGTTAAAACTGCTCTGTGACCCTCTCGTTCTTCACGTCGTGGACGAAGGACTTCTCGGCGACCAGGATGACACGGCATACGGTGTCCTCGGGCAAGGGGCTGTTGAACTCGCAGACGATCTTGATGTTGGTGCGATCGTTGACCACCACCTGCTTCCTCTTCGTGGTATTGATAACGGACATGGGTCTGTGGGTTATGAATTCGCTGGGCGTGTAGTACATGTCCACGTTTCCCTCCGTCACGCGTTTGAAAGAGGTGTAAGCTTCGTAAAGTTTGAGGTAATCGTCTTTGGTCATGTCGAGGTTGTAATTCTCGCGCGGGAACACTTCGTTTCTTCCATTTTTTAGATAAATGTTTTTGATCTTGCAGTTGTCGAATTTGCTGGAATCTTTTTCCTGATTTTTATCGCGCCCAGTCTGAAAAAGCACCACGACGAAATCTGGCATGTCGAACTGTATGTTGTTGAATTGAGTCGTGACGTCGAATTCCATGTGACTTCCCGTCGCCATCTTCTGCACGCACTGGTAACCGTGAAAGTGAATCGGTACCTGCGGACTCTTCAAGATCTCCGCTTTGTACTTGAGGCCGTAGTTTGTTTCGTATTCCACGATCGGCATTCTCAACTCCATGCTTCGGATGACGCACTTGGCTGCTTCGGGTAATGTGTTGGCTATCGGCGTGCCGTCGGCGTTTAGGTTGGTGTATCGCATCAGCGCGTCGCTGTCGTTGGCCGCTCTTCGAAAAGTGACGCGCAATCCTCCCTTCCACATGATCTCCTTGTAGTCCGAGAAGAATCCCGGCAGCAGGCGCATGGGAAAGAGCACTGTGTGACTTGTCGTCGATATTTTCGTCCCTGCTTCGAATCCTCCTGCTTGATAGTATGCTGCGTCTGTTTTGGATAATTTCAATGTTCCCACTGCCGTCGACGTGATGCCTGGATAATCGATTCTGTCGATGACGGTGTTGTGTTTCCTCACCTCCACCTGCGAGAACAGATGAGGCACGAAGTTGTCCACGAGTATCAAATTTGCATTGGGCGGAAACGCGTCTCCGCTTTCCTTCTTCACCACGTCGAATTGAAGGTAGAGGTCCGCTCTGTGAGGATGAACAAACCCATCGCCTACGTCCACGTCGTATTCGATCTCCCTGTTCGCTTCGTTGAGATTGGCGAACGTGCGACGGTTGGGAGGAAAAGATTGCAATTCGTAACTTTCGATTTGTTCCATTTTCACTATGTGTGTTATTTATTATACGTTGATCTCCACGATGGCAGTGGTCGTTGCACCTGCGAAATCCACCACGTCTCCTTTCTCGTTTGTCACCACCAACTCTATGTCGTCTATGCGGTTGCGGCATACTGGAAAATAGATCGGCGAAGAGGGTGTGTAGATGATCGGTTCCATGAATTCGGAACTTGGTTTGAACGTGGCGATGATTCCCGTCTGCTTGTGACTTCCTAACAATCCGTCCGAAGATTTAGTGATCATTCCTTCTGCCACGTTGCAGTGAACGTTTAGAGTCTCTATGGCCAGAAATTTAGGAATGTTTGCTGCTGTGTGCTTGATGCCAGCTTCGAGTTTGGTGTCGTTCTCGAAACCTAAAAGTTCTCCCATGGTACCCAGATCCACGGTCTCCGTCGCCGACACAATTTCCACTCTGTGCGTGACCGAATTTTGAGAAAGGTATGTGCCTTTGGGTAACTGAGCTTGCAAAGTGGAAAGATTGTATTGGCCTGGCGTGACGACGATGTGTTCGCTTCCGACGCTAATTTTGTTGTTGTGCTGCGTGACGTTAGGTATGAGGTACATGCTGTAGAATGCACGCAGAGCTACGGATTTAGGATAGACGATGTCGTCGTGCAGCGTGAGTTTCAAGATTGAAGATTCGCTCGTGAGATGGAACACGCCCATCGTGTTTAAGATTCCACAATGCTTTCTGAAAATGTTCCACCGACGGGTTATTTATTTTAGACATGTATGCGAGAACGGAAAGGCATAGGTGGCCGCAGTTAACATCGGTGAAACCTTGGATGCGTTTGTCATTGTAGTAGAGGTTGGCAACACTGAGATACTTCACCAACCTGGCAGGTGGTGTGCCACCGAACGAATCGAAAACAAATGCATTGTTATCGTTAATTTTGAGGTAGCATATCCAATGTGTACCAGGATTTTTGTAACTGTCCAGGTTGACCACGCCATACTCTTTTTTCTTCACAGCAGAGGGTAGAGAATCGGACATGAAAACACCCCTGAAGTTTTTTATTCCCAACAGTTCGATCAGAGATTCAATATCGAAGTTGGACAGGGCTTCTTCTTTTTTTTATATTTCTTCAAAGCATCGAGGTTGCTTTTTTGTTTTTTGGTTATACCTTTCCCCTTCTTCTCCATAGCCAGGTTGTGACGTTTCTGTTCTTCCAATTCTGCCTTGTTCTTCTTCGAGTCGATGACGGTTTTCGCGATGGCGGCGCTACCGCCGGCCAAACTTCCAACAGCCCCCAAAGCTGCCAGGATGGCTGGGATGCTGAATATGAAACCTCCGATCTTTTGCTGTTTCTGCGAACGCTGCAAGCGTCTCAATTGAGGTGTGCTGAGAAGTAATTTCATTCCGTGTCCTTTCGTCAAGCAAGAACGTTTCTTCTCGCGTTGTTTCTTGGTGAGTAAACCATCGAGGGCACCTAGATTTTTCAGATTGGAGTATGGTATCTGGTACACGACACCTTTGGGCTTCATGTTGATGCTCTATATGTTATCTTCACGGTATGTTATTTATATATATGTTCTGAGATTTTTTGTTTTGCGTAATTTTTTTTCGGTATGTTATTTATATGTAAATGTTCTGAGATTTTTTGTTCCGTGTAATTTTTTTTTTCAAGGATATACTCCGCGCAGAACCGTTACACAAATTCTATTACGTGCTTTGTTTTCTTACCAAGAAGTTCCTTTGTACCCTTGTACACGATTCGAGTTTTGTTCTCGATTAAAATAGCTAGCTTTTCGTCGGATAACATGTTAGCGTATCGATCTGGTAAAAATAGACTGTATTGTGCGTTGAGCAACAAACGCGCCTTGGGACCATACTGGGTAGAAACAATTGAACCGGAAGTTATCGTGTAAGGTTTGTCCACTTCCAATTCCTGAATTTTTACATATTCGACTGATGAATTTAGCATTTGTTTTAATGCTTGGGCGTCTAGTGATTGTTCACTCATTTTTTATAAGATGGCAAACACAACTGGAGTTTTTTTTTACGTAGTGTTATTTATATACCGAAGAAATTTTTTTCACGGTTCGAGAAATTTTTTTATTTCTACACACCCCATCCAAATTTTTGTTTCGTGTTCATGGCGATGGTGGTGCCCAGTGCTGCAACTCTTTCTCCCAGCGAAGCGTCTCTGCTAACGAATCTTTCGAAAGCTGCGTGCTCTAACTTTCTGTCTGCCTCGTGACGTGCATCCAGATCGGTGCGAGTGGTGTTGTAGGCGATGTCGTGATCTTTGCATGCGGCGTCCAACGGATTCACACCCTTGTCTCCTCTCTTCAATCTTTTCTCGAGTTTGGTACCAGTTCTGCGGACCGGGTACCAAACTCGAGAAAAGATTGAAGAGAGGAGACAAGGGTGTGAATCCGTTGGACGCCGCATGCAAAGATCACGACCTATGCAAAAGTACCAGTAGGTTGGCAAGGTTGCTTTATGCTTTGTAAGGCAAGCCTCAAGCAAGATTGCCAGCTCCTTGCTTTAGGTTAGGTTAGACCGAGAAACAGATCTCCACTTGATGTTGGTTAACCCGGCCACCTACAATAGCAGTGTGTGTGTGGGCGTGGCCAAGAAGTGGGCGTGGCCAAGAAGTGGGCGTGGCCAAAAGTGGCCGTAAAAGGCTACGACGTGGCCAAAAGTGGCCGTAAAAGGCTACGACGTGGGCAAAAGTGGCCGTAAAAGGCTACGACGTGGGCAAAAGGATGAGAGGATGAGAGGATGAGAGGATGAGAGGATGAGAGGATGAGAGCTCATCTTTCACTCATCACTGCTTTTCTGCGCTGTGAAACATCGTCAGCGTAATAAATGAGGCGCGAAACGGGGAGAGAAAGTGAGTTTTTGAGGTTTTTTGTGGTCGTTTGGTCAAGAAGTCAGAGTTGTCGTCAAATGCACATTTTTGATACTACTACTCTAGGACAACGAGGTTCCCGTATAGTAATAGGCCATCCTTTATTAATAAACACGTGGCGCGTCAGTGTTCTGGGTAGAGATCTGTGGTGCGGACGTCACTTTGTAGTTGTTCCCGTGCAGTGCTTTGTGAAGATGGAAAAAATCGAGATTCGAGCGGTGATTAAGTACTTCGTAAAGAAAGGTATGAAAGCAAAGGAAATTCATGACGATTTTCTGAACACACTGGGGGACTCTGCTCCTTCATATTCAACCGTTGCAAAGTGGACAAACGAGTTTAAATTTGGTCGGGACAGCTTAGAAGATGATCCACGTAGTGGTCGCCCAAAATGTGCTACTACCCCAGAAATTGTTGAAAAAGTGCATAAATTGGTCATGGAGGATCGCCGACTGAAAGTGCGTGAAATTACTGAAGCTATAGGAATGTCATCCGAACGGGCGTATCACATTTTAACAGTTGAATTGGATATGAGAAAATTATCTGCAAGATGGGTGCCGCGACTTTTAACACAGGACCATAAACGCATCAGAGTGGACATTTCCGAACAATGTTTGACTCGTTTTAAGAGAAACCAAACATATTTTTTTTGCGCCGGTTTGTGACGACAGATGAAACGTGGGTCCACTACTATACCCCAGAGACAAAACAACAGTCAAAGCAGTGGAAACATGTTGATTCACCACCACCAAAGAAAGCAAAGGCAATACGGTCGGCCGGAAAGGTAATGGCGTCAGTGTTTTGGGGTGCGAAAGGGATTCTGTTGATCGATTATATTCCCACTGGTCAAACAATTACGGGACAATACTACGCTAATCTCCTCGACCAACTAAAGCATAAGATACGGGAAAAGAGGCCAGGTTTGGCAAGAAAGAAAATCATCTTGCATCAGGACAATGCGCGCCCTCACACAAGTGTCGTTGCCATGGCAAATTGGTTACGAATTGTTGCCACATCCGCCTTATTCGCCTGATTTGGCTCCCTCAGACTTCCATCTTTTCCCCAAACTCAAAAGTTTCCTCGGTGGACGGAGATTCTCTTCAAAGGAAGAACTAATAGCCGAAGTTGACACGTATTTCACAGGCCTGGAGGAATATAATTTTCGAGATGGGATCAAGGCATTGGAACATCGCTGGACCAAGTGCATTATTGTACAGGGAGACTACATTGAAAAATAAAAAAATCACTGTTCTAAGTCGTTTCTTTCTACTCCATTCCGAGAACTTTTCAAACCACCCTCGTATAACGTCCATTGTTCACACTGAGTGCAAATATATTTGTGAAAGAGTACATAAACATAGAAAGAAGTTGAACATTATATTGATGGACAATATATTTATTTATTTCATATTTATCATCGTGCACATAATTCTTTTAAACTGGAACATATTATAATATTGAAAGAGTTACTGAATGTCCTGTACTGTGACTAGAAAGTAAATACTGTCCTTTACACTTCGAACTATTCAATTTTCGACAACGTATATACAATAATACGGACGCACAAATCACAGTCAATATTCTTTCGTGTTAAATAAAGGAAAATTAGTAATTACAAGTTCGACATTCATGTAATCAACCTTAACAATCTATTAGGCTCACAAATTCTTAAATGTATTCCTTCGCGCTGGCTTATCACAAACATATTTTGCACTAACATGTAATTGAATTTTGTATTACATAGAAACTCACAAATTTACGTACAATTGATGAGGAAATAATCCTTTTAAACTTGCGGTGATAATTATTATTCTAACTCTTAAATAAATGAACTTACAGAATTATTTTTCGCACTACTAGAATCAGCTGTTGGTAGACGTCGCCATATTGTAGGTAAATTTCAGCTCTCCATAAGGAGAATGGATCGCGAGTACTCGTATATGACGTCAAGTCATACATCCAGGGACTCTACTTTTTGCTTCCTTCTCTTGGCGCTGCTAAATTTCTGGCGAAGCGTGACGTCACAAGATCTGGTGCCCCGGTTGTATGGGACATTAAAATATACGTTTATTTGTGTTATTAATGTACGCTATTGTACGTACCTCTAATTTTTGTTTGATTTAGCTTATTTTATTTAACTTTTCTTCTACCTTTGGGTAATAGCGAAGAGATGTTAATGAGTGACGATACGATGAGGCCCCTGGCGTCGAAGCGTTCTGTGCTAATCACTCCGTCATGAAGGTTGGCGTATTGTGTCTCTGATGTAGGCTTTTGTGAAATACATTTTTTTATACTTTTCACGCTAGTTGAAGTTGCTGACCAGGTACTGGTCAATGATGGGATTGTTACTAGGATTCCTTACAGTTTCAAGAACAATACGCCACGCCACTGCTCCATATATAACCTATTTCAAAGATGTAATAAAGCATAAACCAACATATTGATATAGATGTGAAATACATGTGTTAATTCATTAATGTTTTGCTGAAAATTAAAAAACTCATTCCTTTGTGTGCCTTCATGGCATAATGCAATAAGTTGCAACAGATAAAACAGAGACCAACAATAGTTTCTTGGTTTAAGTCCGTCCAATTTATAATACACTAGCTGATTTCTCGGCGTTGCCCGGGTATTAATTTATCCCAATCTTCTATTAGACAGGAAAATAATGAATTCTAAAATGAACTTGGAGTTGAACGGCATTGGGAGTGTCACTATTAATCTTAGCGACCCCGTAAACAATGACCCACACTAATATCGGTCATTTTCGGAACACAAAGTCATATCAGCCTGAATATCAGTCTGAATGTTAGACAACCCGAGAAACACTTTCGTTGTGCGGGATTGCATAGAGTCACGGATGTCTGTTTGTGCGGAATTTAATATCGGTTGTTAGCGATTATTTTTACATGTCACCCCTTCCAACCCCACCCCTAGGGGTGCCAGAGGTATCTTACCCCAAAAATATTATTTCCAGATTGCAAGTGATACGTGTACCAAGTTTGGTTGAAATTGCTCCAGGCGTTCGAGAGTTATGCCGGAACAAACATATATACACACCCACACACACACACACACTCTCTCACAACCACACACACACGCACATACATCCATTTTTATATATATAGAATATTTGGCCTGGCCTACAGTTTAAAGTGGGGTACGTAACAACATCCCCTAACATACTCCCACAAGTAAAGACTTGATTCCCCCACTAGATGTATGGATATGTCAGTATGTCAGTGAGGATCCGTAGCAAGAGATGAAAAATATGGCAAGAAACTACTTCATTCTTTTACCGCTAGGGCTTAGTTATGAAAATCTCCGCAAGATGCAAATGTCATTTCGCTCTGCGAGATAATGAAACGTCTTAAGCAAAACTCAGATTCCTGGAATCGGCTCGAAGCGTCCCACGGTAAAACTAATTTCGAGGAATGCCCCGCACTAAGTTGCAAATTTTTCGCTCAGCTAACCTGCATAATTAGCTGTCATATTTTTGCGTTTTGGCGCTGATGGTACCCCAGCATTTAATATCGCAACGTTTAAAAATTCTCGGAGTCAAATGACTTAATAAGCAGAGATACTCATGTAAATTCCATCTTTCCCCTTTTCTTCTTCTCCGAGCGTTTGCATTGTGTATGAAGGGGAATCCCGAAACCCCACATTTTGAAGTTTCAGTGCTGCCATCTCTAATTCGGTCTCACTAATCTATATTGGAGAAGGAGAATCTGATTTCAATTAAGAAAGATTTCAATTCCGTTTTGCTGTAATGATCATTTCGTCAGATCATTACCAGATATGCACATAACTAGGGACTGCATTTAAATATTCAATTATTGTTTTAATACGATTTTTAACTTCACATAAGAAAGTCATCAAACGAAAAATTCTTCCATGTCTAGTTCGAAATGTATCCATGTTAATTTTTAATTTATTCATCAGTCATCACACATTCACGTGTTTTTTACTTTTTTCCTTTGCCTGTAATTGTCATCATCAATTCTTAATTTACCCAGTACTGTATGGTATTGAGATGACATACAGTACTCCGGGCCAAACATGTGGCATATTGGCTACCAATGAGGTTTGAACCAGTGTACTGCCTGAATGGTGCATGCTACTTTGAAAATTCAAGAACTTTAGATTGAAACACCTATTTCCAACAACTTTCGCCTCTCCATTTTTCGCTGTGTGCACTAACATTGAATCACCATGTATTTCTAAGAACTGTGAGTGCAAATATCGTCTTCATGTACATTAATTCAACCAATATTGTGTTTCATTTCCATTATACTTTCAGCTTTAAATTACAGTAATTTGTCTTTCAAAATATGTTATCATGCATTACCTAACCTACCCTAACCTAAGTCTACCATAACTCTGGATCCCATTTTTAAATTTTGTACACTTATTGAGTATCGTCGTTGGTTGGCAACTCCGATCATTGTTTGGCATATGTCTCTCTGCGTTTCAGCAAAACAAAGCCTAAGGGGACGACTATTACTTACAGGAACTATAATGCGATAGTGAAAGACAACCTCGAAAACGACCTAAGCAAAATAAATTGGAATACGTTAATGGAATTTGCAAACATTGAAGATAAAGTGCGTTTCTTCACCGAAAAATTGAATGCGGTGTTTGATAAACATGCTCCATTGAAAACCGTTCGCGCAACTAAGAGAAAAGCACCCTGGATAACAGAAAATGTTAAGTTAATCATGAAATTAAGAGATAACGAGCTACTGAAATTTAAGCGGACAAATAATTCTCAACATTGGACCGAATACAAGAGATTACGTAATTTCGCAACATCGGTCGTAAGACAGGAGAAAAAAGCGTATTTCGAACATATCATAAATTCGTCCAATGATTCGAAGCACATATGGCAACATATGCGGAATTGGGGTTATAGTGGTAAAAACAAAATCGGGGAACTTCCTCCCACATTAAATGATGCTAATGTCCTAAATAATCACTTTGTGAACGTATGCCGCGACTTGAAAATAAACCAAGATAAAGTTTCTCGGCAGTGTGAGCGTTATTACGCTGGCTGTTTCAGTGAGAGTGCGGCTGATTTCAGTTTCCATGAAGTGGATGAATCCGTTGTCAGAAAATTCGTGTACAATATCCGATCAAACGCGGCCGGAGTTGACGGCATATCTGTAAAAATGATAAAACTCTCACTTCCCCAAATCCTTCCGCCATTAACGCATATCATTAATTATTCCCTCCTCACAGGCTGTTTCCCGCATTCTTGGAAGGAGGCAAAGGTCCTTCCCATACCTAAGAAACAGAACCCAAGCTCTGTAAATGACATTCGTCCCGTTAGTATTTTGCCGGTACTCTCAAAAATCATTGAGAAAATAGTAAACGATCAAGTTCGTAAGTACATTGGCGACTATAACATTCTTCCTCCGCAACAATCCGGTTTTCGTCCTCACTATAGCACGCAAACTGCTCTCCTGAAAGTGACCGACGATATTTTCCATGCAATGGACAAATCGCATGTAACAATGTTAGTTTTACTTGACGTCAGCAAAGCTTTCGATACGCTACCACATAAACTACTTCTTGCAAAGCTACAATATTACAAATTCTCGCCAATAACACTCAAATGGTTCGAGACGTATCTCCGTGGAAGGAAACAGCGTGTATTAACAGATAAACTGTCGTCGCCTCTGCTAGTGAATGCTGGCGTCCCTCAGGGTTCAATCCTGGGTCCTTTGTTATTCACGTTAGCAGCTGCCGACTTGACTACGTCAGTGAAATATAGCAATGTGCACTGTTATGCCGATGACACGCAATTGTATATATCGACAGATATATTTAATTTACAAAATGCGGTTGCACTATTAAATCATGACTTGAAAAATATAAGTAACTGGTGTGAATCAAATGGCTTAGTTCTAAATTTAAATAAATCTACATTTACTATTATCGGAAACAATAATCTCGTGAAACAAATAAATCTAAGCGAATGCAAAATATTAATTGAAACGAAGAACGCAAAATTCTCACAAACAGTACGAAATTTGGGCTTGACCATGGATCAAAAATTAGACTGGTCTGAACATGTACTGAAACAGTGCGGTAAAGGATATTCGGTGCTAAAGAGCCTCTACACGCTTGTTGACTTTATTTCACCCAAAATTAAATTAAATTTGGTCCAATCTTTAATATATCCTCTTTTCGATTATTGCGACGTTGTTTACGGGCCAAGAATCACAAAAAGGCTCTCAGGCAAAATTCAGAAAGTCCAAAATGCATGCATGAGATATGTCTACAGATTTAAAAATCACGAACACGTTCTACCTGTGCTTAATCAGCACAAAATTCTCAACATGGCAAGACGGAGAGAACTGCACATGGCATGCACTACTTGCAATGTTATAAATAAAAACATCCCGGACTATCTGAGTGTAAAGCTTAAAGCCAGGAGTGAAACGCACTCATACTCCACCAGAAGCGCAGCTAATCTCCATATACCTCGCTGCAGAACTTCTGTTTCGCAATCTTCATTCAGTTACATGGCACCTAAAATCTGGAATGCACTCCCGAACGAAATAAAGCAACTGAACTACAAACACTTTCGTAGGGCCGTATATGATTCACTGATTGATGATCAGAAGCAAAGTAAGACCACATATGATTAAAAACTGTTTCCTGTGAATTATTGAAAAAACTGGACCGAAACTAAGTTAATACATGTATATTATTATCTTTTCATTTATTAGCACACACGCACTGTATATATTTTGTCATCTGTTTTCTGTTTGTGATTTTCTTTGTGTAGTAGTAGTTTTTCTTTATAGTTTCTTTTATGTTATTTTACTTATGTAGTGTCTTATAATCATCATGTATAATAATGTACCTAGGTACTTTGCTACATTTTTCTTTGTCGGGTTAGGTGGTAGATCAGCATTTGCTGAACCTCGCCCAAGAATAAAGACCATTGAGTTGAGTTGAGTGTAGCCATGGGGGACCAATTGCTTGGCTTCCCAACTCCCCAGATTTAACCCCTCCAGCATTCTTCATAAATTATGAAATTATGTCCTGGTGTAATTTTGATTGTTCATACGATAAATAGTATAATTTGAGAATTTCTGTAGTGTGTAGTGTGTTTGTGTTTGTCTTGTGTAGTAGTTGTGGTGTGTAGTTTGTTTATGTTTATATTGTGTAGTAGTTGTGGTGTGTTTGTGTTTATATTGTGTTATAGTTGTGATGTGTTTGTGTGTGTCTTGTGTAGTAGTTGTGCTGTCTAATGTGTTTGTGTTCGTCTTGTGTAGTAATTGTGCTGTCTAATGTGTTTGTTTGTGTCTTGTGTAGTAGTTCCTCCATTCATATTGGGGGTTAGGCGTAGAGCTGACAACTCTGCACTGTAAAAAAAAATGTCAAGAAACAGCAATATAAGGCCATGGATGTTCCCAAGGTAAAATATTCCGGAGGTAAAATAGTCCCCCGTTCGGATCTCCGGGTGGGGACTACTTTCGGAGGTCCATGGACTAAGGATAAGATCTACGTTAGGAATAAGGATATTAAATTAGGCACCTGGAATGTTCTGAGCCTTTACCGGCCAGGGGCATTTCAGTGTACAGTTGATGAGATAGTTAAGTATAAATTAGATGTAGTAGCTGTCCAGGAAGTTAGGTGGCCAGGAGAAGGGAATTGTAAAACTAAAAATTATACTTTTTTCTATGGTGGTACTGAAAATCATAATTTTGGAACAGGCTTTTTCACAAATAATAGAATTATCTCGGCTCTTAAAACAGTAGAATTTATAATGATAGGATATCATATGCAGTTTTACAGGGTAGGTGGTGTAAAATTCTTTTAATAAACATACATGCACCAACGGAAGATAAAGATCATAATACTAAAGATGATTTTTATGCAGAGTTAGAACAGGTCTTTGATAAATTTTCTCAGTATGATATGAAAATTCTGTTAGGTGACTGTAATGCACAAATTGGCAAAGAAGAGACATTTAAACCCACGATTGGTAAAGAAAGTCTTCATGAATTAAGTAATGATAATGGTATAAGAATGATTACTTTTGCAACCTCAAATAATTTAATTGTGAAAAGTACCACTTTTAAACATAAAGATATCCATACACATACCTGGTCTTCTCCAGATGGTAAAACTCATAATCAGATAGATCATATTCTCATTGATAAGAGAAGGCATACTAGCATAATTGACGTTCGTACACATAGAGGTGCTGACTGTGCCAGTGACCATTATTTAGTAATTGCTAAATTAAGAGAAAGACTCTCAGTGATAAATCATAAGCAACAAAATCTAAAAGTTATAAAATTTGATACAGGAAAGTTTGCTGGTGAAAGAATTAAGAAAGATTACCAAATTAAACTGTCAAATAGATTTGATGTTTTGCAGGATTTAAATGATGATGAAAATATAAATGAAACAGACGTAAATAAGAATTGGGAGAACATACGTAATGCAATAGAATCAGCAGCTAAAGAAAGTATAGGATACCATAAACCGAGAAAAAGTAAGCCATGGTTTGATAATGAATGTCATAATCTAATAGAAATAAGAAATCAGGCTAGACTTAGGTGGTTAAATAACTCTGATGATACAAATCTCAACAATTATAATAGAATAAAGCGAGAAGTTAACCACACGTTTAGAAGTAAAAAAGAGAGATTACTTGAAAAGCAAAATTAACGAATTTGAAACAAACAGCAAAAATAAAAATATCAGAGATTTATATAAAGGTGTAAATGAGTTTAGAAAGGGGTGGCAACCTAAAGTAAACTTGATAAAAGATAAAGACGGTGATTTTCTAGCTGACCCAAGCGATATTCTAAATAGATGGAAGAACTACTTTAATGACCTTTTAAATGTCCATGTAGGAGATAAATCAGAAGTAAATGAAGTCCACACAGCAGAACCTTTAGTTCCAGAACCTAACTTGACTGAAGTTAAAGATGCTATTAAAAGGCTAAAGAATAGCAAAGCACCTGGCATTGATTTAATACCAGCTGAGTTAATTAAATATGGTGGAAATTCATTAATATGTCAAATTCATAAATTAATTTGTTTAATATGGAATAAAGAAGAAATCCCTCAACAGTGGAAAGAATCCATAATTGTTCCTGTGTTTAAAAAAGGTGATAAAATGAACTACAATAATTACCGTGGAATTTCTCTACTCTCAACAACATACAAAATATTATCTAACATTATTTTAACAAGACTAACCCCATATGCTAATGAAATTATAGGTGATTATCAATGTGGATTTAAACGTAACAGATCAACTACAGATCAAATTTTTCACATCAGACAGACACTTGAGAAAAAGTGGGAATATAAGCAAAATGTCCATCAGCTATTCATTGATTTCAAAAAAGCATATGATTCGGTCAAAAGAGATAAATTATATAATATATTAGTAGAGTTTGGAATACCTAAGAAGCTTGTTAGTATGATAAAAATATGCACCAGTGAAACAGAAAGTAAAATTCGTGTGGGTATTAATATGTCTGACAAATTTACAATTCATGATGGGTTAAAACAAGGAGATGCATTATCTCCATTGCTCTTTAATTTTGCCTTAGAATATGCTGTTAGGAAGGTAAAAGAAACTAAAGAAGGACTAAAATTAAATGGTGTGACTCAGTTGTAAGCATATGCAGATGATGTAGACTTACTGGGGGATGAAGTGAATACAATTAAGAATAATGCTAAAATATTTTTCAAAACTGCTAAAGAGATAGGTTTGGAAGTTAACAAAGAGAATACTAATTATATGCTTACAGCCCGAAACCAAGTGTTAGGTAATAATCAAAATCTAATTTTTGATAACAACTCGTTTGAACCAGTTTCCAAATTCAAATACTTAGGAGTAATATTAACAAATGAAAATTATATTAAAGAGGAAATAAAAAGTAGGTTTAATTCAGGAAATGCATGTTACTTCTCTCTTCATAAACTTTTGTCTTCTCGTTTAATATCTAAGAAACTAAAAGTTAAAATATACAAAACAGTAATTTTGCCTGTAGTATTATATGGATGTGAAACTTGGTCCCTTACATAGAAAAAGGAACATAAATTGAGAGTATTTGAAAATAAGATCGTTAGGAAAATCTTTGGACCTAAAAGGGATGAGGAGACAGGTGAGTGGAGAAGGTTACATAATTTAGAACTACATAATTTGTATTCATGTCCAGATATTATTAGAATAATTAAATGAAGAAGACTTAGGTGGGCAGGCCATGTGGCACGAATGGGAGAGGAAGGAGGAGTTTAGAGGATTCTTGTTGGGAAACCTGATGGTAAGAGACCTGTAGGAAGGCCAAGACGAAGATGGAGGGACAACGTTGAGATGGACCTAAGGGAAATCGGTAGGGATGGAAAAGAGTATATAGAACTTGCTCAAGATAGGGAAAGATGGAAGGCCTGTGTTGCTGCAGCCATAAACCTTCGGGTTTAAGAAGGCTAGAGAGTTAGTTAGTTAGTTAGTTAATTTTTAATTGTATTTTGTAAATTCATGTAGTTTTAAGGTGCTTTTTCCATGCTTTTTCCGACTTTTCATTGGGTTTCCACCTAGTTCAACACACCATAGATACACTAGCACTGCGCTAGATACATCAAACGTTAACCGCAAACACAGACTGATTCTTGCACCGCCTACATTAGAATGGTGTGTGGAAATGCGATAGACGCTAACAACCAACTGACGAGTGGTGTGATTTGCTCATTATAACATGTTTCGTTATACAGGGTTACTATAAATGATTCATTCGATTTCAAAACACTGTATTTTCCACAGTATTGCACATACTTACATGAATGATACATGAAAATAACTGAAAACTTAACAAGTTTTCCTCACATTCCACAAATGTTCTATGTTTGCCCCTCTGGCGTCAGGACACACATCCAAGTGGTAGTCGAGTTCCCCCTATACATTTTGTAGCAATCCCCTGTCAATGCTCATCAAAGAAGCATTGATGCCTTCCCTGGTTCTTTTATGTACTCTCTTCTGAATGCACGCTGCACTGCAATAACAGATGAACATCTCACATATTGCAACTCACAAAAACTCTATTCTCGGTTTGTCGCCATTTTGTACAGGCACTGCACTTGTGCTGCCAACTGGTGTGTCACGATACAAACTTAGTGAGTATACAGTTATTTTCATGTATCATTCATATCTGTAAGTGCAATATTTTGGAAAATACAGTGTTTTGAAATCGAATGAATCATATACAGTAGACCAGCGTTTCTCAAAGGCCAGACCAGTGTGAGGTTCTGGAGTTTGCGACTTGCAGCCTGAGCTGGCAATCACCTTGGATAGATAACTGTTCGGGTTTCCATTGCGATGACAGAAAATAGTAGTGGGATTGGTGGTACTACCAGTGCCGGAAAGTATGAACCCCCCTCAAGCAGATTTGGCTACACTTAAAACAAGCTCAACATGCCCATATGAGCTTTTTGCTCAAGTGTGGAACCCTGTCTAATCCAAGATTTTTGTAAAAAATGCCCTCGGGAATTTCTCGGAAAGTATGAACCCCCTCAGATTGATGTGCCTACACTTATAAAAGGCACTTCTGTGAGATTGTTGTCCATAAACTTGTCAAAAATTGATATTTTTTTGGCCACACTTAAAACTAGGCCAAGATACACCTACCCACACCCACCCACACCCACATACACACCTACACCCCACCCACACCCACCCACATACACCCACATACACCCACACCCACCCACACCCACCCACACATATTCACTTCCGGTCCACTTCCGGTCCACTTCCGGTCCACTTCGGTCCACTTCCGGTCCACTTCCGGTCCACTTCCGGTCTACTTCCGGTCTACTTCCGGTCCACTTCCGGTTTAAGTTCAATTGGACACCAGGCCCATCTTGCATATCTAGTACTAAGACAATGTAATATGCAGAGACCCTCTAGAATTGCTCCGTGACTCTCTCATTTCTTACATCATAAACATATGATTTTTCACCTATGAGAATAACACTACATATGGTATCATCAGGTAATGCCTCATGGAATTCACAGATAATTTTAATGTTTGTCCTGTCATTCACCACAACCTGTTTTCTTTTTGAAGTGTTGATTACAAACATGGGTCTCTGTGCCTTGAATTCATCTGGAGTGTAATACATATCAGTATTGCCTGTAGTGACACGTTTGAAGGAAGAAAATGCTTCATATAATTTAAGAAAATCATCCTTGGACATGTCTAAATTGTAATTTTCTCTAGGAAATACCTCATTTCTGCCATTTTTAAGATATATGTTCTTGATGTTGCAGTTATCAAATTTACTTGAATTTTTTTCCTGATTGTTGTGTCTTCCAGTCTGAAACAATACCACCACAAAATCAGGCATGTCATATTGAATACTGGAGAATGAATTTGTGGCATCAAATTCATAATAAGAACCAGTTGCGGGCTTCTGTACACATTGATATGTATAAAATTGTAAAGGAACCTGTGGATTTTTTATTATATCTGCTTTGTATTTAAGAGCATAACTGGCTTCATACTCAACAACAGGGATTCTTAGCTCCATAGTCTGAATAATGCATTTGCCTGCATCTGGTAGGGTATTAGGCAGAGCTTCCCCTGTAGGGTTTAATGCACTGTACCTCATCAAAGCATTGTTATCATTTGCAGCTCTTCTAAATGTGATTCTTAACCCACCCTTCCACATAATTTCTTTGTAATCTGAGAAGAATCCTGGCAACAGGCGCATCGGGAACAGCACTGTGTGGTTCTTAGATAATATCTTATCACCAGCCTCAAATCCACCTATTTTGTAGTAAGAAGCCTCGGTTTTGGATAATTTTAATGTGGCCAAAGCTGTGGAGGTAATGCCGGGATAATCCACTCTGTTTATAACAACACCATGCTTTCTGATCTCAATTTCAGAGAATAGATGCGGCACAAAATTGTCTACAAGTCTTATATTTGAATTTGCCGGATAATCTGTACCATCGAGCTTTACAACATCAAATTTGATGTATAAATCTGCTCTGTGGGGGTGTATAAATCCATCCCCTACATCAAGATCAACCTCAATCTCTGTGTTGGGTTGATTTAAATTTGCAAATGTCCTCCTGTTTGGAGGGAATGATTGTAGCTCATAACTCTCAATATTTTCCATTTTCTTCTTGTATGTATTTTTATTTAAATGTTAATCTCTATGATTGCAGTTGTTGTGGCTCCAGCAAAATCAACTAATTCTTCTTTTTCATTAGTGACCATCAATTCAATATAATCTATTCTGTTATGGCACACAGGAAAATATAATGTTGGGGATGGATTGTAGATGATTGGCTCCATAAATTCAGAATTAGGTTTGAATGTTGCAATGATCCCGGTTTGTTTGTGAGTGCCTATGCCATTTGATTTGGTGATCATACCCTCTGCCACATTACAGTGAATATTCAGAGTCTCTATGGCCAAGAATTTAGGTATATTCATAGCAGTGTGTTTGATGCCTGCTTCAAGTTTTGTGTTGTTCTCAAATCCTAACAGCTCTCCTATAGTACCCAGATTCACTGTTTCTGTGGCAGATACAATCTCTACTCTGTGAGTGACAGAATTTTGACTTAACACTACACCTCTGGGTAATTGAGCATTTAGAGTGGACAGATTATACTGCCCTGGAGTGATGACAATTTTTTGATCCCCTACTGCAATTGTGTTGTTGTGGTGTGTAATATTTGGGATCAGGTACATGCCATAAAATGCTCTGAGAGCTATTGTTTTGGGATACACTATGTCATCATGCAATTTGAGTTTCAATATTGAATTTTGGCTGGTGAGATGGAATACCCCCATGATGTTTCAGATACCACAAGGCTTTTTGAAAATTTTCAATTGATGGTTTATTTATTTGAGACATATATCTAAGAACAGATAAACACAAATGTCCGCAATTAACATCTTTGAAATTTTGAACACGGGCATTATTGTAATAAAGATTAGCTGAATTTAAATATTTTACTAAATTTTCAGGTGGAACACCTCCAAATGAATCAAACACAAATGCCTCATCTTTTAAATATTTGAGATAACAGATCCAGTGAGTGCCCTGATTTTTGTACTTATCCAAATTAACTATGCCACACTCTTTGTTGAGTGGTTGTTCTGGCAAAGAATCAGACATGTACACACCTCTAAAATGTTTGATGCCCAGTGGCTTGATTAAAGCTTCAATATCTTGGTTTGTAAGCGGTTCTTGTTTTTTTTAAACTTATTTATGGCCCTCTTAACACCTTTGCCTTGTTTCTCAATGGCCAGGTTATGGCGCTTCTGCTCATCTAATTCTGCCCTATTTTTCTTGGCATCTATTACTGTTTTTGCTATGGCGGCTGATCCCCCGGCCAAGCTCCCCACAGCCCCGAGAGCAGCTAAGATGGCCGGGATGGTAAATATGAAACCACCCACATGTGATTTTTTTCTTGATTGCTGTAATTTTTTTAATTGGGGGGTACTAAGCAACAATTTCATACCATGCCCCTTTGCAATACAAGAGCTTTTCTTCTTGCGCTGCTTTTTGGTTAAAAGACTGTCAATAGGCCCAAGAGATTTGAGACCTGCATAAGGTATTTGATACATAACACCCTTGGCCTTCATTGTAGGTTTATTATATACATATTCACAACCCCCACCCCAGTTTTTGTTTGGTGCTCATAGCTATGGTGGTTCCCAATGCTGCTATTTTTTCACCCAAAGATGCATCTTTGCTTACAAACCTGCCAAATGCAGCCTCTTCTAATTTCTTGTCTGCAACATGTCTTTTGTCAAGATCAGAATGTGTGTTGTATGCTATGTCATGGTCTCTACAAGCAGCATCTAAAGGATTAACACCAGGATCCCCTCTGTTTAATCTATGATCCAATTTTGTGCCTGGACCACAATACTGATAACCTGGAATATGTAGTTCAAATGGCAGCTTGTTTATAATGTCATTAACCAGGCCCCGACCCTCAGAAATATTCCAAAATTTGGGGGGTAGAGTATTAATAATTTTTATGAGATATCCAATCCCCTTAGTGTCATTCACTATAAAATTAGACAATTTGGTGCTTATCATGTCCATAATTCCAACCTTTTCATTGTAAAAATTGTGGTTCCCAGCATTTTCCTCCCCAGCTATCACCAACAACCTATCTACAAGTTTCCTGACATCATCAACCCACACAAATTCTTTAGGCAGGGTGTTGTATTGTTTGATCCCACTGCCAGTCTTGATCTGAGACCATATGGGCTTGATTAAATTGTTGTATTTTGCTCCACTGCTGGACTTGACTCTTTTTTGTGTGGGATCATTGTTCTGGTATAGGGCATCTGATTTTATTAATATTTCTTTGTAATCCTCATAATCCTGATCTGTATAGCTGCCAGGCCTCTTCCTAGTCATCAGTTCCCACAATCCAGGTGTGCCGGTGTACTTAACAAAAGCACCTTTTTCTCCGAGACGAGATTCTGAATATACAATTATATCATCTCCCATAAATGTTACTCTGAAATTGCCAATTCTATGTATGATGCTGCCATCAAGCTCTGTGTCAGCATATAAGCCAAAAACCTCATCTTTGTTGTCTTTAGGTGTGGTTAAATATTTTTGAGCAAGAAGACCCAATTCAATAGGATCCAGAGTAGCTTCAATTCTTCTAGGAGCAACAGGACTAGGTGTATGAATACTGGAAAGTGGGGTGAATGGATAATCTAATATGTTCCTTGCAGCTACAGGTACAAGCTCTGTGATCAAATCTTGATTTTGCTCTGTAACAGTTTTGATATTTTTACCTAAATTATTAATAGCATCAATTACAGGCTGTTCTGTTTGTTTGTGTTTTTCATAAATTCCCCGGTTCTCTGATTTCCATCCCTTAAATCTTTTTACAAGATAATCTCTTAATTTAAGATCATCAATCATTGGCCTTTTCATGTTTATTTATATACGTCTCTACGTCTAGAAAATTGTTGATTTTATTTCTGTATTTGCCACTATTGGGTGTTCTTGTCATATCAATTGTGACAAGAACACCCAATAGTGGCAAATACAGAAATAAAATCAACAATTTTCTAGACGTAGAGACGTATATAAATAAACATGAAAAGGCCAATGATTGATGATCTTAAATTAAGAGATTATCTTGTAAAAAGATTTAAGGGATGGAAATCAGAGAACCGGGGAATTTATGAAAAACACAAACAAACAGAACAGCCTGTAATTGATGCTATTAATAATTTAGGTAAAAATATCAAAACTGTTACAGAGCAAAATCAAGATTTGATCACAGAGCTTGTACCTGTAGCTGCAAGGAACATATTAGATTATCCATTCACCCCACTTTCCAGTATTCATACACCTAGTCCTATTGCTCCTAGAAGAATTGAAGCTACTCTGGATCCTATTGAATTGGGTCTTCTTGCTCAAAAATATTTAACCACACCTAAAGACAACAAAGATGAGGTTTTTGGCTTATATGCTGACACAGAGCTTGATGGCAGCATCATACATAGAATTGGCAATTTCAGAGTAACATTTATGGGAGATGATATAATTGTATATTCAGAATCTCGTCTCGGAGAAAAAGGTGCTTTTGTTAAGTACACCGGCACACCTGGATTGTGGGAACTGATGACTAGGAAGAGGCCTGGCAGCTATACAGATCAGGATTATGAGGATTACAAAGAAATATTAATAAAATCAGATGCCCTATACCAGAACAATGATCCCACACAAAAAAGAGTCAAGTCCAGCAGTGGAGCAAAATACAACAATTTAATCAAGCCCATATGGTCTCAGATCAAGACTGGCAGTGGGATCAAACAATACAACACCCTGCCTAAAGAATTTGTGTGGGTTGATGATGTCAGGAAACTTGTAGATAGGTTGTTGGTGATAGCTGGGGAGGAAAATGCTGGGAACCACAATTTTTACAATGAAAAGGTTGGAATTATGGACATGATAAGCACCAAATTGTCTAATTTTATAGTGAATGACACTAAGGGGATTGGATATCTCATAAAAATTATTAATACTCTACCCCCCAAATTTTGGAATATTTCTGAGGGTCGGGGCCTGGTTAATGACATTATAAACAAGCTGCCATTTGAACTACATATTCCAGGTTATCAGTATTGTGGTCCAGGCACAAAATTGGATCATAGATTAAACAGAGGGGATCCTGGTGTTAATCCTTTAGATGCTGCTTGTAGAGACCATGACATAGCATACAACACACATTCTGATCTTGACAAAAGACATGTTGCAGACAAGAAATTAGAAGAGGCTGCATTTGGCAGGTTTGTAAGCAAAGATGCATCTTTGGGTGAAAAAATAGCAGCATTGGGAACCACCATAGCTATGAGCACCAAACAAAAACTGGGGTGGGGGTTGTGAATATGTATATAATAAACCTACAATGAAGGCCAAGGGTGTTATGTATCAAATACCTTATGCAGGTCTCAAATCTCTTGGGCCTATTGACAGTCTTTTAACCAAAAAGCAGCGCAAGAAGAAAAGCTCTTGTATTGCAAAGGGGCATGGTATGAAATTGTTGCTTAGTACCCCCCAATTAAAAAAATTACAGCAATCAAGAAAAAAATCACATGTGGGTGGTTTCATATTTACCATCCCGGCCATCTTAGCTGCTCTCGGGGCTGTGGGGAGCTTGGCCGGGGGATCAGCCGCCATAGCAAAAACAGTAATAGATGCCAAGAAAAATAGGGCAGAATTAGATGAGCAGAAGCGCCATAACCTGGCCATTGAGAAACAAGGCAAAGGTGTTAAGAGGGCCATAAATAAGTTTAAAAAAAACAAGAACCGCTTACAAACCAAGATATTGAAGCTTTAATCAAGCCACTGGGCATCAAACATTTTAGAGGTGTGTACATGTCTGATTCTTTGCCAGAACAACCACTCAACAAAGAGTGTGGCATAGTTAATTTGGATAAGTACAAAAATCAGGGCACTCACTGGATCTGTTATCTCAAATATTTAAAAGATGAGGCATTTGTGTTTGATTCATTTGGAGGTGTTCCACCTGAAAATTTAGTAAAATATTTAAATTCAGCTAATCTTTATTACAATAATGCCCGTGTTCAAAATTTCAAAGATGTTAATTGCGGACATTTGTGTTTATCTGTTCTTAGATATATGTCTCAAATAAATAAACCATCAATTGAAAATTTTCAAAAAGCCTTGTGGTATCTGAAACATCATGGGGGTATTCCATCTCACCAGCCAAAATTCAATATTGAAACTCAAATTGCATGATGACATAGTGTATCCCAAAACAATAGCTCTCAGAGCATTTTATGGCATGTACCTGATCCCAAATATTACACACCACAACAACACAATTGCAGTAGGGGATCAAAAAATTGTCATCACTCCAGGGCAGTATAATCTGTCCACTCTAAATGCTCAATTACCCAGAGGTGTAGTGTTAAGTCAAAATTCTGTCACTCACAGAGTAGAGATTGTATCTGCCACAGAAACAGTGAATCTGGGTACTATAGGAGAGCTGTTAGGATTTGAGAACAACACAAAACTTGAAGCAGGCATCAAACACACTGCTATGAATATACCTAAATTCTTGGCCATAGAGACTCTGAATATTCACTGTAATGTGGCAGAGGGTATGATCACCAAATCAAATGGCATAGGCACTCACAAACAAACCGGGATCATTGCAACATTCAAACCTAATTCTGAATTTATGGAGCCAATCATCTACAATCCATCCCCAACATTATATTTTCCTGTGTGCCATAACAGAATAGATTATATTGAATTGATGGTCACTAATGAAAAAGAAGAATTAGTTGATTTTGCTGGAGCCACAACAACTGCAATCATAGAGATTAACATTTAAATAAAAATACATACAAGAAGAAAATGGAAAATATTGAGAGTTATGAGCTACAATCATTCCCTCCAAACAGGAGGACATTTGCAAATTTAAATCAACCCAACACAGAGATTGAGGTTGATCTTGATGTAGGGGATGGATTTATACACCCCCACAGAGCAGATTTATACATCAAATTTGATGTTGTAAAGCTCGATGGTACAGATTATCCGGCAAATTCAAATATAAGACTTGTAGACAATTTTGTGCCGCATCTATTCTCTGAAATTGAGATCAGAAAGCATGGTGTTGTTATAAACAGAGTGGATTATCCCGGCATTACCTCCACAGCTTTGGCCACATTAAAATTATCCAAAACCGAGGCTTCTTACTACAAAATAGGTGGATTTGAGGCTGGTGATAAGATATTATCTAAGAACCACACAGTGCTGTTCCCGATGCGCCTGTTGCCAGGATTCTTCTCAGATTACAAAGAAATTATGTGGAAGGGTGGGTTAAGAATCACATTTAGAAGAGCTGCAAATGATAACAATGCTTTGATGAGGTACAGTGCATTAAACCCTACAGGGGAAGCTCTGCCTAATACCCTACCAGATGCAGGCAAATGCATTATTCAGACTATGGAGCTAAGAATCCCTGTTGTTGAGTATGAAGCCAGTTATGCTCTTAAATACAAAGCAGATATAATAAAAAATCCACAGGTTCCTTTACAATTTTATACATATCAATGTGTACAGAAGCCCGCAACTGGTTCTTATTATGAATTTGATGCCACAAATTCATTCTCCAGTATTCAATATGACATGCCTGATTTTGTGGTGGTATTGTTTCAGACTGGAAGACACAACAATCAGGAAAAAAATTCAAGTAAATTTGATAACTGCAACATCAAGAACATATATCTTAAAAATGGCAGAAATGAGGTATTTCCTAGAGAAAATTACAATTTAGACATGTCCAAGGATGATTTTCTTAAATTATATGAAGCATTTTCTTCCTTCAAACGTGTCACTACAGGCAATACTGATATGTATTACACTCCAGATGAATTCAAGGCACAGAGACCCATGTTTGTAATCAACACTTCAAAAAGAAAACAGGTTGTGGTGAATGACAGGACAAACATTAAAATTATCTGTGAATTCCATGAGGCATTACCTGATGATACCATATGTAGTGTTATTCTCATAGGTGAAAAATCATATGTTTATGATGTAAGAAATGAGAGAGTCACGGAGCAATTCTAGAGGGTCTCTGCATATTACATTGTCTTAGTACTAGATATGCAAGATGGGCCTGGTGTCCAATTGAACTTAAACCGGAAGTGGACCGGAAGTGGACCGGAAGTGGACCGGAAGTGGACCGGAAGTAGACCGGAAGTAGACCGGAAGTGGACCGGAAGTGGACCGGAAGTGGACCGGAAGTGGACCGGAAGTGGACCGGAAGTGAATATGTGTGGGTGGGTGTGGGTGGGTGTGGGTGTATGTGGGTGTATGTGGGTGGGTGTGGGTGGGGTGTAGGTGTGTATGTGGGTGTGGGTGGGTGTGGGTAGGTGTATCTTGGCCTAGTTTTAAGTGTGGCCAAAAAATATCAATTTTTGACAAGTTTATGGACAACAATCTCACAGAAGTGCCTTTTATAAGTGTAGGCACATCAATCTGAGGGGGTTCATACTTTCCGAGAAATTCCCGAGGGCATTTTTTACAAAAATCTTGGATTAGACAGGGTTCCACACTTGAGCAAAAAGCTCATATGGGCATGTTGAGCTTGTTTTAAGTGTAGCCAAATCTGCTTGAGGGGGGTTCATACTTTCCGGCACTGGTAGTACCACCAATCCCACTACTGAAAATGTTTTCGCGACTATGTCGGTGAAGGATCAAACGATCTGACCGGGGTGCACGTTGCTTCCCGCCTCCAAATTTAAAGGCTAACGATTGGGCCACTCTCGAGTTAGAGCCGGAAGGGTGGAAACACTTGCAGGCCTAACTGGAAACCACATGAAAAGATGGCCTTCCGTTCTATTTTCCGAAATAATTTTCGCGAGAATGACGATGATGGTTTGGCGCTCTTGGTACACCGAAGATACATTTCCTTTTAGAATTTAGAATGTCAGTGTTCAACTTCTAAGAGGACAGTTTTAAGAAGCGCGTTGTTTAAGCAGAACTAAAAATCCTACCCGATCCTACGTATGATAAACATTACCTTAGTAGTCATGTTTCATAATCAAAGCCACATAATACGGAAACAGCCAACAAAGAACTCGCTCAGTACCTTAAGTTTACTCTTGTAAAAAAAACTTCCGGTCGAACCAACAATTTCGTAATCTACTACGCACCTCAAGGAATATATTACAATCTTCCGAACTTGCTTTCATTATCGTAATTAATCGTGTAAAGTTTCGGTGGTATCGAGCCTTCATAAAGTTACGCACTTTCGCGCCATAAATTTCCAAGGGGAATATTCTGCGGAGGAGATAACGCAAAATGTTCGGGTTGCTAGCATAACATTTGGTAGCTGAAGACCCCTTCCTTACTGCGCACTTCTTTTCTCCATTTAGTCTTCCTTCAAGATGGTTCGTTCTATTTCGTCTGTAACAGCTGTGGAAATTAATTAAAAGGGGAAATTCTAAATCATGAAGATACACTGCAGCCTTCAACGGAGATGAAATTTTCATTCGTGCGAAGTAAAAATGTTTTGATCTGTCTTGAAAGTTTGTTTGATGTGCGAGACTCAAAATTTAATTGCGTATATTGTGGTTCTTGGTATTAGTTGATTTTGGGATATTCGTGTCGTATTTCTACATGCTTCAGGGTACATGTGTTGTTTGATTAAAAGCCGCTGTGGTAGTTACGTAATTCTATTTATTTCAAAACCATTCAGTCTTCTTCTGTCCTTGTGTATCTGTCAATAGTTAATGTACAGTGCGTCTGTACGCCTTCTCAGAATTCGACGCTATCCACAACAGCGTTGAATTCACTTTTACTTCCAATGATATTATTAATGCCGACCACCGTGGTTAGCACAGCGCGCTATGACGACAGAGATCCCGGTTTTCTTGTGAGTGTCTCATCTCAATTTCATCAGTGCTCATCCCCATCGTCGCGATTAACCAAAATGGCTGAAAAGAACCTGTAATTAACAAAAAAATCCTTAATGTTAATGTACAGTCAGCAGCAATAAAATGGGACACCTTGATCTTGAAATACTCTCTTCCCTGCAAGGCGATAGGTGATGTATAACTCGACAGCGAAGAGTGGATCTGAATAGGAAATATGCAATGGCTAATCCTGCCACTGCACTGCACAGTGGGCCAGAATTCTGAAAATGGGGACAAAAAACTGAATTGGTGAATAGTCAGTATTTCTAATATAATACATAAAAAACATAAAATTATTCAAATTCTGTAGTTATTCACATGATAGCAGTGCAAAATAATAAAGTAACATGTGTACAAAGAGTGCCCTGTTCTCGTGTACTGAAAAAAACTGAAGTTCGCAACATCACATAAAATCAGTTAAATCCTGTGCTTGTTGACATGGAAACACTACCAGGAGCCACAGTGGTCCAGTTCAAATTCAAATTCAAATTTTCTTTATTAAAGAAAATTTGAATTTGAATTTGAACTGGACCACTGGTAGTTTGACTGCCAAGCGGGGACTCGGGTTCGACTCACGTGGTGGGTGATCTACGGTTGAATATATTTTCTGGCCTAGTTCCTGCATAAAAGCAGCTCGGGTTTATACAGCATGTAATAAAGCTGTACCCAGAGGCAACCGGGGGGGGGGAGGGAGGGTCAGCATGGTGCTGATGGCTTTGCCTCCATAAATGACCGACATCGTGAATATGTGGAGCCTCCACATTTCCCCATATTCCTTCATGGCACGGTGCAGTGGGCACGATGATATTCACCTACCTTACACTACGAAATAAATTTTACTACAGTGCGCTGTGTTCATATACTGACTGATATATACGTTAACCTTCATTTTCATTGTTAGTAGTGCATAGAGTTTCCATTGGTCAGGCAGATTCTTTGGGTTCATCTGACACACTATGATGTCGAGCAAGCAAGTGATGTCTTCTTATAGCGTACATGATTTCTTATCAAGAAAAGGCCAAAGGCTTAACGGTAGGCGTTTTTACAAACCCTATAGTGCTGCAGAACCAGAGGTATATAACACTTTCTTATTGGCTGTGTGAACCGGAAGTGTTTATGTTCCGTGTCCATTGTTCCTTGTTTCTTCATTTACAGCAAAAGTATGGAAAAATTAGACTTGTGATTATATAGTAATAAAGTTTGTAAACAGATTGTCGAAATTATGTTACGAAATATACGTTCTTATAATAAAATATAATGTTTAAAATGCTATACGTTGGATATACATAATTTGCTCAATAGTCATTGGTAGTTACAATCTTTGCACTTATGTGACTTTGATAAGAAAAATCATTCACTTCAAGAAGAGTTCTGATTTCTGTCTTCTAAAACATTAATTTAAATAATTTTGCTAAGAAATGAACCGTATTGTAAATGGGTTTCTTATCTTGTTGGGATGGATATCTGAAATCTGCACTGTTAATTTGAACCCTGCCATCTAGCGTTAACTTGAAGGAAAGCTGCATCAACTTCCGGAATGGCAGCCAATCAGTAGCCAAATGTCGCTTGAGGTTCTGCAGTACTATAGGGTTTGTAAATATGCTAACGGTAGTGGACCAGACGAGATGAGCAGATGATGCATAAGATCTTCATTGGTAGAAATTCGGGAGCTCTCGCGGGAAAGTTGCTCACTTAATGTTCTTGATTCTTGCTATTTGAACCTCCTCAGAGAGCTGCCGACTAAAAGAACAGCTGCTGCTATGGAATCTGGACCGTGCACCAAGATCTTGTGTACAGAATTGGACATATAATACCAATAATATTCTGTTACATGAAATTGTACAGTTACCAACGCATATTCACCAAAACTGTGAGCGTTAGTATGGTGACTTGATGATTGTCTTTACAAAATAGTTGCATAGTTTGATTAACACCTTCCTGATGCCTGTGATTTTCACTGACTTTTATTTAGGATCCTGAAAGAATTGGTGTGTTGTCTTGCCATCATTCGAGGTGCCACTATCATCTTGTTTAGGCTTGCCCATGAAGCGGTTGAATTTCTCCTGGACGTTCGGTTTTTAGAGCTCTCGTCTTTGCTCCGTCTTCTCCACCAGCCTGTCCCTCTTCAATTCGATTCGATACATGTCAAGGAAAAAAGTCAAGAATCAAATCCATGCACGTAGGATTGACAGTCAGAACTAAGTATTTACCGCTCTTTAAGTAATCTTGTGAAATTTGTTTCCATTTCTATCTGCCAAGCGCCACAAATGACCCACCTGAACAGATGATGTACCGCTCGCTTTGTTGCAAACTAAGGTGTGAAAAAACTGTCAGATCTTCCCAATATCAGATGAGAGGTGTGTAGGACTAAGATGCTGTATGTGGTCCCCATTACATTCAGAATCTCCTCAGGTTACATTCAATACTACTTTCTAATGCAATTCTATTTCAATGGAGACTTATTTGCCGGTGTGAAATCATAAGCAACTGACATTCTTTTTACATTTCGAAACTGAGAATAGGCACGAGTTGGCAGCCAGTTTTCTATTGGTTGCTTTTATGACCCATTCAATCTTTCTCTAGAAACATCTTCATCCTACCTCGTCCCACAAATTTTGAATGTCAAATGGAAGAAACGCATATCATTACAACTCAGCTCAAAATGGCAGCGTATGAACATGCTTGTATAATAATGTCCACAATTCAGTAAATTATTTCATACTGTACCCGCAGGAAGTACATACCTTGACGATATGTAGAATATATGCAACAGAAGGCCACACAGATAGGGATCTGAGAATTCAAAACCAGTCTGAGTGGGTGAAACGGTGTGCCAAACGTCTGTGAAATGGCATTTGGCAAATGTATGGGTTTTGCCCACTTTAAATCCTCATGTACGTTAACATCAGGATGAAACTATTTGCATTTTGAGGTAGCCCCATCATTGTTCTACAGAAACTAGTGGTTTAAAGGCTCTGCTTTTAAGTAGGAATTTCGATTTTTGTCCCCATTTTAAGAATTCTGGCCCACTGTGACTGCCGTAAAGTTAAGCAACACGCATAATGTAATGCAGGGAAGCAATAAGTGTCCCATTTTTAATGCCAATGACTGTACAATATAAGCTGTTGCTGTGTGTGCGTGTTGGCAGGGAGGATCATAGTTCAAAAGGGAGATGAGGACTAGCTTCAACACACTTTTGCGGTTGATGGTATCCACTAGAAAGATTCCATAGAATCGAGTATTGCAAGCAGCTGACCAACTTTGAGAAAAATATTTTTATCTCTAGATTTGGCACGCACAAAACATCCAGAAACAGAAATATTTTTTCATTAATATACTGTAAGAGAAAGTCAAATTCTTCCTCAGAAAA
Organism: Lepisma saccharinum; assembly: GCF_977018435.1. Lineage (NCBI taxonomy): Eukaryota > Metazoa > Arthropoda > Insecta > Zygentoma > Lepismatidae > Lepisma > Lepisma saccharinum. Next base: position 29,550,308 of record NC_139239.1, on the reverse strand, counting down.
AAAAGCAGAGAAACATATCACAGAGTCGGTCTTTGTGAAACAAAAAAAGTAAAAAAAAAGAGTGAAGAGGGAATATCTCAAGAGACATGGAGAAAACGTAAGAGGGGAAATTCCTTGCGTCCTTCACTTTGCAACACACAAACACAAGCACCAGGCGGTCACGTCGCGTTGTGTGTTTAAATTTCGAACCTCAAATGCGGTAGGGCTTTGGGGATTTCTTAGTTATTCTGTTTCACAGAGCAAAAGGCGGACCGAGTGAGTGAGTGAGTCGGTAACGGGAACTTTCTCCTTGTTGCTCTCACCCCCTTCCCCTCTTTCTTAACTTTCCCTTCCTGCTTTCGCCTACGGTCTCTTCCGAAAAGCTTTTTCTCAAAACTTATTTTTGAAAAAAAATGCTAGAAGCCTTAAAAGCAAAAGTCTGAATATTTACTCTGCCCCTTTACTCAAAATCAATATGTAAAGGCAGTAATACACAGCCTCACCGCTCCACACCTCTTGTGGGTTATTTGTTCAAAACTGTATTCAGTAAGCCTCATTTTTTTATGAATCTGTCAAATGCGACATTGTAACAAATTGCAAATAGATATGAGCAAGAAAAATTCATACATTGCTTACCCGATGATTAATCTTACGGTAAAATCAAAGCAGATAGGACGCCAGTGATGTCACGAAAAGATTAACTATTATTCCATGATAAAAATAAAGACTAACTTCAAAGTGATCAACAAAGCACAGGGTATTGAACCAAGACCATCTTGAGGTTCAGGCCACAGCGCTCAGTCAAGCCGTCATCATCTGGGGGCGATCGTCTTAACGCTGTAAACTCCTTGTCGTAATTTTACCGTAGATAATTAAGGTATATTTACCGTAGATAATTAAGGTATATTTATTTCTCTTATGAAGTTAAATTTTGACATTTACCCTCCCGACGAATATAGTTAGAAGAAAAATTTATAATATTGAATATTTACACCAAAATTTTCATTCAGGAAGTCACTATGGCCACCACAAAAATTCCTACCATAGCACAAAAAAAGAGTTGAAAACCGTTAGAAACTTCCTGGCGGAAAAATTTAAACATTGTATATCTTTGAAAAATATTATCGGGAACATTGGTCAGCTACAGTAAAACTCGTAACCGCTTTTGTATGTAAAATCAATTGATTAAATAAAACGAAAAACATGTTAGGTTGACCGTAAACTTTCCAAGTTACCTAATCAATTAAATTGTCTTTAAGTTTACCCAAAATTAATCAACCAGATAATGCAGATATTCTGTGTAGCTATACAATCTCAATACAAAACTTTAATTTCTATATTCTTGCAGCAAAAGCGAAAGAAATTGGTACAAGGGCAATGTTACATTTCTGTGATAAAGACTAAACCTAAATCATTTGTCACATTGTAATTTCGATCCTATTGACTTTATTGAACGAAAGATAATATACAAATTGAATCTTTTCATTGTCGTTAGTAAGATCTGTGACAATAACTTAAGAGTTTCATTGAAGAAAAAAGCAGATTAATATTTACATTTTAACGTTCACTTGGGAAATAAACATTTGGAATATTTCCTTACACTGTTTTTTACATTCTGTTAAAAAAATTCGAGAAGAATGTTAATGAATTATGAAACAATAAACATTATCACTGATTTAATAACATTGAAGCTTCACAAAGACAAAAAATAAAAAGCAGTTCATATGAAACAGTTTTAAAAATTTAATACATTTGTAGTTCATATTAACATAGCTAGGTAACAAAATGCTTTCTGTGTGAAAACATTTGTATTTGAAACATAAGTAATATATTCTTGGATAGTTTTAAACACGAATATTTCATCGAAGTTCTTGTTACACATCGCACCTTTGTATTTGAATGTGCAACATATCTTCCATTAGCCTCCGATTAGCATAAAGGAACATAAAGCGGGATAAAATAAGAATAAATGTATAGCTGTATAGCTTTCTTTCATTAAGCACATTTTGAAACTGAAAATTTGTGTAAATAATATGAATAATTTATCGAATGCTTGCATAAAATTTACACTAACAAATAGCTTTGGTAGACGTAATATTAACCAACGTTTGTAATTAAGGGTAAATGATATGATATTTCTAAAAAAATGTTGACACGTTGTCCACATTTACGAGTATATTTGATGCCTATTCCGGACACATGAAATGTTTACATCATGAACTATTACTCTTATTTATTTTTTAGTATAAAACATTTGTTACTTATCTTGTATCTTTTCGCAGTGACTGAATCACATGGAATTGCCCTAAAAATTTCTCATTTTTAACAACATCTTGAAGAAATGTGAACGTTAGTCTTACTTTTTTCATTGTAATTGCCTCTGCAATTGAGTACACAAGACTTATACACCATACCTCTTCCACATTTAAGCATATTTACACGTCATGTAAACTCGATTACAGTTCTTAAATTTGCATTACAATTCCATATTCACTAAAAAGGTCCAACATTGATTTCGAAGAAGCAAATCAAACATGGCGGCTATCTCGCCTCCAGTTGATGACGCTTAGTCACGTGACCGGAGCAAGCCATGAGGCTTTCAGATTGAGAAGGTAATGATTGAACGCTCTGATTTATTCGTATTTTATTTGTTTGCATGCAGCACCCTCCGGTGACAGTAGTGTAAACACATTGCTTGAAGATCAACTTTTATGTATCAATCTGCATCATTCACGATAACAACAAATGTTTTACATTTTTGCAATACATTTTAAATTATTTGTCGTCCAATTGAAACGTTAGATTCAGTGTTCTTATTTTTCTCATATTTATAGTGAAAATGTAGAATGAAACGGTGAACCATCAGTAGATTTAACAGTGCATTAACTGTAAAGTTACTGATCATATTACGGTCTAGACAGGCAGATTACAGCAGACTCGACGTACTGCCAACCCAAAATCCGCATTCTTGGTACTGAAAGACGTGTTGCATCATGGGATTCATTATTACTTTTATTTTGGCCTCATGGTGATACATTTAATGCAAACCAGAAGAGGGATGTAAATGCATGATATTTTAAGTTGCTGCACTACTCCAGCCGACAGTAAGTTCATCCAGTGTGGTGTTTGAAATATTTCCAGTGGGGGAATATTTAAGCTACCACTATTGAAATATCGGCACAATATGTACACACTTACAAACACACACACACATACAATTGATAGATTAAAATATTTAGTGTGAAATAGAAGTAAATAGGGAGAAATAAATAGATGCAGAGGATGATAAAGAGAAATAAACAAGATAACAAAAAAGAAAGAGGCAAATAGTGGAAGAAAGCGGGAAGAAAACAGTAATAGAAGACCAGACAGGGAGATGATGAAGAAATAGTGGGAAGTAAAGCAGGAAGAAATAAATATAGAGAAACAGAGAAAGAATGAAGAGAGTGAAAAAGTAAGATAAGGAGAGGAACAGAGAGAAAGACAGAGGGAAAGAGAGGAAGATGAAAGATTGAGAGTATGAAAGAAATAATGAGACACAATGGAAGAAATTAATTGAAAAACGGAATAAAGAAGGAAGAAACAGAAGTAGAACGAAGAGAGGGAGAGAGAGAGAGAGAGAGAGAGTGAGAGAGAGAGAGAGAGAGAGAGAGAACAAAATAACAAGGGAAAGAGGCAAACAGATGAAGAGAGACATAAGAAAACAGTGAAAGAAGACCAGATAAGAAGGAAAAGAAAGAAATAGTGGTAAATAAAGCAGGAAGAAATAAATATAGAGAAACAGAGGAAGAAAGAAGAGAAAGAAATAGGAAGAAAGAGAGAGGAATTGAAGGAAGGAAGACAGAGGATGAAGAAAGAGTGAGAGTATGAAATAAAGTGTGAGAAACAATGGAAGAAATAAATAGGGAGAAATAGGAATAAAGAAGAGAAAAACAGAGGTAGAACGAATAGAGAGAGAGTCAAGGAATTGCTGAAAGCACCATTCCAGAAATCAGCTTGCATGGCTTGGAGAAGCAGTCAGTAAATATGCTTCTCCACAAGGACTGGTTCCATCCAATAGATCGAAGCAGATGAGAGATCTAATTATAGCAAAGAAGTTAAGTTTTAGCTTACAATAAGCTTGTTTAGAAGTTTAATGACGACACCCATTCAGATGTTAGATTAGACATTGACTTTCGCTGGGAACAGGCTCGAAACTGGAATGCAGGAAATCAACGCTGATAAAAGTACTCGTCCGTCACTAATTGCTGCAACTACCACGTGATTCCAGATTAAATACAATCCGCAGCATTTCATGTAGCTCTTGAAATTCTGCGATTAAAACTCCCCATCCTATCCTCTCCTTCCCCCCTCAACCACCCCACTCGTCGGGTCGATCCTGATTAAAAGTCCACTTTACCTGATTGGAGGGAGCAAAAACATGACCGCACTTTACGATGCTGCAACGATTATCAGTCAAAAGTACCTGGTCGTGACGTCATTTTGCGTCCCTGTTCGGGCGCCAGCTCTTAATGTGCACCAGGAGGGATAATGGATCCCGCAAAATGGTAACGAAATCTGAGAGAATCATAAATCTGTTTTATGATATTTATTATTTTTACATGTTTTCTCGTCGCTTTATGAGTAAGTGAGAGGCTGAAGTCTTTTATGTATACATATAATATGTATATTATACATTTTGTATATGTATATATATGTATGTATGTATGTATGCGTGTGTGTGTGTGTGTGTGTGTATGCTCGCATAATCCGTGCGTGTGTGTGTGTGTGTGCTCATACTGCTTATAAACTCTGTTGAACGTATAATTCAGTTAATCCAGTATCTATGTATAGAAAAGCGTTCTAAAATTAATACTTAATAGCAACGTAAATATTATTTTTGAAGTGTTTCAATATCGAAATGACTGTAATACCAGATGTTGTGAATACGTCTTAAAAATTACACGTACGATGCAATGTTTTATTTGCTGTTTCATAAATACACTACGCTGTCTTTACATTATAATGCACTACAGCGCCTTGAATAACGTAGTGTGGAAAAGAAACTGGTTCCCGAGACGGATGAGAACATAGATGGCAGTGCGATCAGAATCGGTGCTAATTTTCTTATGAAAGTAATGTGGCTTTGTTAGTTTTTGGAATATATTATGTAGATTTGTTTGCCTTGAAAGCCGGTACGTGAATTGATGGAGACAGTTATATTTGTGGAGTGATTTGCAGTCACGAAATATTAATTTGGAAAGAAAAGTAAAATAAAATGAATAAATAAATAAGCATGCGTGTGTAACATAAGAAGAAACATCGCAATGTGATTCCGGACGTCAGATCTTGGACTGTGTAATACAGTTTATTTTTCTATGTAATTAGAATATAAATAGTATCCTGAGAGATATTTCATACCGAGGCGACAAACCACAAGTGTCGCTTGAAAGCGAGCAGTCGGGAATCAATGCAGCCTTTCGAACCGTAGGGACATAAGCTCTGACTGCACCTTCCCTCAAGGATATTTTAGACCTAAGCGACACGCGACAAACGATACGAGGATTTCACAGCGTTCGGTTGGTGAAATCCTCAAGCGATAAGTGTCGCGTGCCGCTTTGGTGCGCAGTATCCCTAAAGCTAGACACTCATTGCATTGCGCATGCGCGAACAACAAACCACGGCAACATGTTGCAAGCTATTGAGGAAATGGCCCAGTTTGAGCGACACACAAGCGACAAAGCGACACGTGTGGCTTATCGTGTCGCCTAGATTTGTTGTTCGCACAATTAGCAGCAAACGCTTGATAATAGACTGTAGTGCCGCTTCAAGGCTGTCGTGTCACTTAGTTGGGAATTCCCCCTGTAGCGCGTCGCTTCGGTCTGAGCACCCTTCCTTTAAGGAGCTTTCCGACCGAAGTAACAAGTAGCATACGAATACGACATATGAGCGTGTTGCTTGTTGTTTCGACCCTAATGCGCAATGAATGCTATTTTACAGTCTGGAAGTGTCTCGTCACTAGTCACATCAGTGTAAACATCCCGTGCCGCTTATCCCATTGGTCTGAAAGTTTCCTTACACTCCTGTCGATGGCATTAAAGACGTTTTGTGGGTTCCCCCTTGTCGTTTCATGCAATCATCATTATCACCATTACCGCGATTAGTTTAAAGCGGAAGAAAAGAGACAGTAAATATAAAATATATAAATTCCTCAGTGTGTATATCTTTAAAAGAAATGATGATGATAATAATTATGAAGCTAATTCATACACAAAAATTTAGTTACCAAGAGCATTCCGCGCGTATTTTTTCTCCTGTATTATTAATGAAAGTATAACGATAACAGGACGTGGTCGACTGTCTAGAATGTTCGTTATCTTTGCGACCACTGTACTAAATATCATAGCAATTATCACATTCATAGAAATGCTTCATGTAAAAGAATCAGACGTTGCAGCAAAAACTCCATTTACTTCCATTATAAGCAGACGAATACCATGCAGCTGTAACGACACCAGCGCCTCTAGCGGTATCATATTCGAGTGGAACCAGCCAGAGAACCCAGAACCGTGCCGTTTTCCACACTACTTCCACACACTTCCATTTATATTACATCATAAAATTTTGACGATGTTAGGTTCCCACAACATGAATGGTAAATAACTGAAAAATGTATTTTTTTCTGAAATAAAGTTTATAAAAAGGACATTTTTGGAAGATTATGGCCTGTTATGGTGGCACATTATTGGAAGACTTTTGTGTCTTGAAATTGTTACTACTACTGTGATCCTGTACACACTGTTCTCGAATATTTTTAACATCGTCTCGGACTACTTCATTCTCTACTTCCTATTAAATAAAACTACATGTTCTTGAATAGAAATTTCATTCTTAAAATAATCATATCTTACAACTGGTTATGGTTGAATGCTTTATATGAACACATACCTAATGGTTAAGTGTCCGGAACATCGGTATGGAGACCGTCTTTTTTGTAGCAAAGCCGAACATTAATAAGTTAGAAAAAATATTTCCTACAATCCTAGGAGAACCAGAAAATTTCACTCCAGCAAATCCACTAGTAACACCAGTGCATATCCAACCAGAATAATATTTTCTATTCGCATATGCGATTCTACGATCGATCCCAAATAAATTAGGAGGGGTAATAGCACTAATATTATCCATTATAATTCTACTAATAATACCAATAAATCATAAAATAACATTCCGAGGTTTATAATTCTACCCAATAAACCAAATATTATTCTGAATAATATTAGCAACCACTATCCTATTAACTTGAATTGGAGCCCGACCGCTAGATACCCCATACATCACTACTGGGCAAGTATTAACAATCATATATTTTATATACTTCATCATATCTCCAGCAGCATCACTAATATGAGATAAAATATTTGGCCGAAACTTTAAGCATATGTCTTGAAAACATAAAATAGAATATAAATATTCTAGAAGTCTATACATCTTCACAACTACCAATATTCTCGTTTTTTCTTCATCACTTCGAAAATTATTTCTCGAAGATAGCTGCCATAGTACAAGAAAGCAATTCAAAATAATAACAGTTCAACTACATGTATACCCAACGACAGTTACAATATTGGAGGGATAGAATACATATAAAATTGTTGTTGCAACGGAAGGGAAGGTCTTGGCGTAGTGGTTAGAGTTCCCGATTGGGCTTTTAGTGGTCCCAGGTGCGATTCTCCTCACGAGGTGTTCTCTTTTTTTTTCAATTCTCTTTTTATTAATCAGGAGCATGGTGAAATTATGTGGCCGTGCGGTCTAAAGTAGGGATGGCCAGATCCGGATCCTCGCGGATCCGAAATCCGGATCCGGTTGGTTCCGGAATCAAAACTTTTTCTGATCCGGATCCGCGGATCCGGAATTTTCAGATCCAGATCCAGAACTTTCGGATCCGGATACAAAACTTTGGGATCCGGATCCGTTTTGCGCTTCTTTGGAAAGTAAGAATGTGCTTATACCATATTGTTACCTGCTAATACACATATATATATATAATATACATATATATATATATATATATATATATATATATATATATGGTGTGTGTGCGCGCGTGCGCGATTTGTAATTAATTAATACACTTACAAGGGAGATCCAAGTCACCCCCTCTGATTTCCATGAAACTTGGCAGGTGTATAGAGCCCCCCCCCCTCCTCAAATGTCAAGATGAGGAGAAATTGAAGTGGGGATCTGAACCCGAAACCACGTAAATATGGCATAGGAAGAAACAGGGACTCTCTATACACCTGTCAAATTTCATGGGAATCGGAAGGGGACACAGGGGTCAGATGATCCCATCGTCAATTTGTCCTCATCTTGACATTTGAGGCGGGTTTTGCCCCTTAAAACAGTTTCTTAGCCGAAACAAAAAAATCACGTATTTCTTCCTTTGGGTCCGTTTATACACACACCTGCCAAGTATCATGGAAATCGGAGTGGGACACAGTGGTCAGATCCTCACTTCAATTTGTCCTCATCTTGACATTTTAGGGGGTTTTGCCCCCTAAAACCGTTTTTAAAGCTGAAACAGAAAAACACGTATTTCTTCCATTGGGCCCCACTATACACCTGCCACGTTTCATGGAAAACGGAGGGGAACACAGGGGTCAGATCCCCACTTCAATTTGTCCTCATCTTGACATTTGAGGGGAGGTTGCCCCCTAGTACAGATTTTTAGCTGAAACAAAAAAAAAACACGTAGTTCTTCATTTGGGCCCCACTATACACCTGCCAAGTATCATGGAAAACGGAAGGGGACACAGGGGTCAGATCCTCACTTCAATTTGTCCTCATCATGACATTTGAAGGGGTTTGGCCCCTAAAGCCGTTTTTTAGCTGAAACAAAAAAAAAACATGTATTTCTTCCATTGGGCCCCACCATACACCTGCTAAGTAACATGGAAAACGGAGGGGGACACAGTGGTCAGATCCTTACTTCAACTTGTCCTCATCTTGATATTTGAGGGTGTTTTGCCCCCTAAAACAGTTTTTTAGCTGAAACAGAAAAACACGTATTTCTTCCATTTGGCCCCACTATACACCTGCCCCGTTTCATGGAAATCGGAGGGGGACACTTATATAACCTCCCTTGTTAGTCTTACACTTTGTAATTATATGACACTGCATGTATTATAATGTTTTATTTTAATTTGTAAAACTGTAACTGTAGAAAAATTGTATAACTTTTGTATGACATTTCTATCGTGTTAAATGTGTTAAAGGTTTCATCCTAAAATGGAATGTCTCACATTTATGTGTGTTTTCATTTCCAATACATTCGAATGAATACATATTCGTTTCAATGGCATTTACAAAATCACCTCTGACATTTTATGTTAAACAATAAGATTATTTTTGTGCACGAGTGTGTTAGCCGATGCGTAGCAAAGTATTTTAGGAACAACACTTGAAAAAAACTCTTGTAGGAGTAACTAATGAAAAATTTCTTTGAAATCGAAGATCATAATACCTTTTAAGGTGTGGTAATATTATAATGGGATTGAGGTACGAAACTCTCGGATCCGGTTCCGTTTTTTCGGATCCGGAACTTTCGGATCCGGATCCAAATACAAAACTTTCGGACCCGGAACTTTCGGATCCGGATCCAAATCCAAAACTTTCGGATCCGGAACTTTCGGATCCGGATCCAGATCCGAAACTTTTGGATCCGTTTGGCCATCCCTAGTCTAAAGCACCTTGCTTTGGACGGCGGCTGCTGTACGGCATAGGTTCGTTCCCGGGTTCAGTCTCCGTGAATTTTCGGCCTGTGTATAGGGCCGGTGGCAACCCACCATCGTGAGGAAATTGGGGAGCTCCGAGTGAGTGAGCGTAATCCGATCGCGAAGTCCTACGGCTTGGGGTTGGTCGGGCCGACCACCCGTCCCCCTAGTCTGGCTGCAGATCTCCACGCCTCCTTGGTGGCCCGCGTGGGAAAGAGGCCAGCAGTCGGTAGGTAAGCCAGGGCCCAATATTGGGCTGTAACGCTATAGGGTTACTATGGTGAAATTATTTGTAATAGGGGAGTAAGTGGTTACATTGTTCTGCAGCTGGGATTTTTATATATAAAAAGATTGAATTGGCACACGTTCAAAGGGATATTTTCATGTATAAGATCGTGAATTATGACACTCTAACTATAATTGTGTACTGCTTCAAAGATATTGACAAATATTAATGAAATAACTATTTATATTTGATATTTGTGGCAATTCAGGACATACTAATTTTACCCATTTTCCCAATCGAGTTCAATACAAAGATACCTCCACAAATATCGACTGACATGTGCAATTCTCCATTAAATGTTTTCGCCGATTCGTACTACACGTACCTCCGTTGTCTTTGTTACAAACAAGTATTCTTTGCACATTACATGTAGGAGGAGAGTTGCATTTACATTTTACATTGGGCAGATCCTTCTACGTGCTTTCAGAAGCGAAAGCTTGTGGGGTAGTGGTTACCGTTAAGGATTTACAACCTACTGGTCGTAGGTTCAAACCGCTCCGGTGGTTTTAGACATATCCCATTGTGTTCATTGTTCTCGCCGTGTGAAACGGAATGATTCAGTTTGGAATTAACGATGTTGGGAGGATAAGTATTAAATTACAAAATCTTCATTTCAACGAACCGAGAAATGGAGAAAAATTGGGTAATTCTAATATTAAAATTACATGCATGCTTTTAGTAATATAATAGCAGGTAAAATCAAACATCTTACGTGGAAGATTTTTTCTTGATCTGTACTCAGCCAAAAGGAATTTTGCACCGATTTAATACATTCTCCTATACATTTCTAAATGTTATTAAATGTTTCATGTTGATAATTTCATCAATGCATCAATTCTTAACACCAAGACGATATTTGCTGCAACTACCTCTTCTCTTCTCTCGTCTCCAGTTGCTTTTGTTCTTCTCTTCTATTTCTCTTTCTTCTGTCCCCTTCTTCTCCTCTGCTATTATCTCATATCGCCTTCCCTACTTTTCTCGCATCTTGTCTCTATCCGACTCTTCTCCACTACTCTTATCTCCTCTCCTGTCTCCTTTTTCTGACTCCACTGCACTCTTCTCCTCTTCTTTTCGTTCTTTTCTTTTTCTCTATTTTACTCTACTCTCATCACTCCCTTCTTCTCGTCTCCTCCCCTCGTCTCTAGTCCTCTCGATTTCCTACTCTGTTCTCTTCTTTGCTCCATTTTCCTCATCTCTCCTCGAATGTTTTTCCTTTCTTCTCACTACTTCTCCTCTCCTCGTCTATCCTCTCTTTTTCTCACCTCTACTTTTCCCCTTTTCCTTTCGCTTTCTCTTTCTCCTCTCCTTTGTCACCTTTCCTTTCCTCTCACCTCTCTTTCTTTCTGTAGACTCATCAGCGATGAAATACTAGACAACCTAGTTTTTTCTTTCAGAAAGAATTTTGTCATTTGCGATATAATCGTGATGTTATTATAATTTTATACAATAATACTTGTTCTTATTTCTTTCGCGTATTTCATAAATATCTATTGTGCATGTGGCAACCCAGAAATTGAGCCTAACTGTACACGCAACGCACCAACGCCTTGCGTAAATTAGGTTGCATAGTTTAAAATATCGTTGTCCTAAGACTTTTAAGAGACACTGTACAACATTGCTTCATAATCCATAACAACAAAGTCACAGAATATAAATTCTTGGTCAAAACTGCCTAGAACGTTTAGCCATCTTTATACTCTTACAATTCCAACGTGCCAGGCACCGTGGCGATGTGGTTACAGATCGTGCTACGACGCCAAGGGTCTCGGGTTCGAATTCTGGCCTGGGAATGAGTGTTATTTGTGAGTGTCCCTTCATCATATCATCCTCATCTGCGCGATTAACCAAAAGTGGCAGAAATGCGAACTAACAAGAACAAAATCAATCTACTTCCAACGTCTCTGATGCTAATTCAGCCGCTCATCACGGTGTGTTATTTTATATTTTTATCCTTTGAAGTGTCATTTCTGTCACTTTTGGCTTATCGCAACGTTGAAGATAAAATGATGAACAGATACGGCCAAACTCATAGAGAATTTCCCTTGCCCAAGCCAGAACTCCAAAACGTGAGTTGCATTCTGCACCATTTAATCTTCGGGTTGAATTTTAAAATCTTGAAATCTCAGATGCCTTCAAGTGATATATATGTGCACGCGAGATGAAAAGTAGCACGTGTATGGAATAAGTGCAAATAAATATTTCGAATTAGTACATCCTTTCTCAGAAAAGTTCCAAGTTTGATTTTTTTATTCTTGACCTGTGATATTTAAACACAAGAAATGGGTGTTATTCAGTCACCTGATAAGTGTTCTAAATAGACATGGGCTTCCAAGTAAACTCAATACAGCAAGTATATGGTGTGACCAGGCACTATCGGGATACCGAGTTATTTGTGAAGCAAAATATTATCTCAGTTTATATATCTTGGACTAAAGTTGCTCAGGATAGGTTTTTGCTTTGTTGCAAAAACTTAAGATGTTGACTTGTGAAGAGTGATGTCTTAGCACAAAGACATCCATTTCACACAAATATAATTATAGTTTTTGTTAAGGAGTAATATATTTATTTAAATTTCTTAAAACTTGAATCGATTTTATTCAGGAATAAACAAAGAATGGTTTCTCATTACCAGAGTGGCATCTAGTGACTACTACAGAGTCTCGTGTTCGTATTTTCTCGTGTTGAATAAAACTAGAGTTGTTCTCATTTTTTGTTTAAAAGAACGTGTCAAGTTCCGCATCTTCATGATTGCAGTCATTGTCTGTACCACCTACCGTTTTCCATTACTGGGCCGCCGAAAACCCACGGTGGATGCAAGAGGTTGATCATCAACGGAGATGGTCTGTGAATGTGTGGTGTGGAATCATCGGCGGACGAAAAGTTGTACCTCATTTTTTTTCAAGCGAGGCTTACGGGTGTTGTGTACCGCACATTTCTTCAAGAACAATTGCCCAGTCTTCTCGAAGACGCCCCCTTACACATCAGAACACACATTTGGCTACAACAAGATGGCTGCCCAACCCCTTTTGCGCTGACAGCGAGGTATCAGGTGAATGCAATGTTTCGTGGTCGCTGGGTAGGTAGAGGTTGGCCTGTGCCCTGGCCTCCTAGGTCACCAGACTTAACATGTTTAGTTTATTACCTCTGGGGACGACTGAAAGAAATCGTTTACCAAAATCGCCCTACAACGAGTGACGACATGATCGATGACATAGTTGCTGCATGCAGGCAGATTAGTGAGGCAGAAGTTATTGCAGCACAGAATGTGCTGCAATGCATTGAGACCGAGGAAAGACATTTCGACCCCCCCTTGCCATTTGAAATTTTCAAGTTCTTCCCTAACTTTAGACCCCCTTTTTTGGGTCACGTGGTTTCATCCTTTTTTAGTCCCGCAGTCATCATGTAGCATATCGTTGGAAAGCTTGTGTCCTGCACGTTCCGAAACTGTTATGGTGCTGCACTTATCTTAATTGTTAAGCTCGGTATACTCGATTTGGCTCACCTTCCTTTTTTTGCAAAACCATTTTCTACACGGAAACGGTAGGTGGTACAGACAAATGTTTCATATGACAATCGTATTTTTTCACCGCCTTTCCGAATATGCATTCCAAACATACCCTTCCCATTTGAAAATCGCACAAACGGGGCATGTGTCTCACACTAAAACCACAAAAGGTGGCTTTCGGGCTGTTGCAAATACTTTCTACGGATTCTTTAGTACAAACTTAGTTTCAACGTGATACGATCTCCCGTTCTCAAGAAAAAAGTAGTGTCTGGGTCGCTCTGAAACACTCTGTATTTATTTTATTACAGTTAATGATTATTCATTATTTGTGTGTAATTTGTTTGCATGAACATTTAGAGCAGAAAGTAACTATAAAAGTAACTTACCTCAGAGTAATTTTTCAAGTACCAGTAACTGTAGTTCAGTTATATTGCTAACTCTCTAGTCTTCTTATACCCGAAGGTTTATGGCTGCATCAACACAAGCCTTCCATCTGTCCCTATCCTGGGCAAGATCTATCCACACTTTTACATCCTTACCGATTTCCTTTAGGTTCATCTGAACGTTATCACCATCTTTGTCTTGGCCATCCTACAGGTCTCTTACCATCAGGTTTCCCAACAAGAACCTTTAAAGTCTTCTTTCCTCTCCCATTCGTGCCACATGGTCTGCCTACATAAGGCTTCTTGATTTAATTATTCTAATAATATCTGGACATGAATACAAATTACGTAACCTTCTCCACTCACCTGTTTCCTCATCCCTTTTAGGTACAAATAATTTCCTAAGGATTTAATTTCCAAACACTCTTTATTTTTGTTCCTCATTTAAAGTAAGGGACCAGGTTTCACATACATATAATACTGCAGGCAAAATTACTGTTTTGTATATTTTAACATTTATTGTATTTAACTGTAAATGAGTTACTTTCTAAAATGGGTAACTGTTACTGTAACTCGGTTACTTTTAAAGAAGTAACTTTTTCGAACACTGGTAAGTAGTAATACAGAATAGTAAGCCTATTGAATTTCATCACAGTGCCCCTCTCACCATGTTAATAGAGTTTACCCTTAGTTTTACCAGAAGGTAATATCCCATTCGTATCGAGTATCGACGATGCTTAGCTTTCAAGAAGGGGACGAAAGCTGATCCTTTCCTAACGGCATTATCCTGATAAGTTCCCTCCTTATCAGGTACATAATTGGCATGAACCTTGTGGAATCTCTCCATTAAGCTTATCGCCAGGATGTCTAGTCCGAGCCCAGGAATTCCTTGTTACGGCCTCCTCTGCAGACTTTACGTGATTTCTACGTCTGGCATCTTCCCTTCCCGAGGGACGTAAGCGAAATGCGCCTCACGAACCCCGGCTGTCCAAACCAGTAAGCTACCTCAGCTTGATATGGGAAGATGGAACCTATCTTTGGCCCCTCGCATCCTGTCAGGTTCCACCATGCAAGCTATCGCGCGCAGACGTGTCGTTCTTAGACAAAAATGAGGGTAACAGGTTAACTTGTATGCATTACGTTGTAAATCCCTACAGTATTCTCCTCTTCTTTAGCGAAGAAGAGTGCAGAAACGGTCTCTTCTCCACGCGGCGGAGCCTTGTGTTAGGTCGACGTTCCGGTCTAGATGTCGCTGTCCACGGAGTCACAGTTCGGAAAGGATTTGGGTTCGTTTGAACACTAATGTTGTACACCAAGCTGCATTTTGCTTCTCAGAGTTCTTTGTTAAAAAACATTAGATCCACTTTTTCAGTGTATCCACATACAGAACTCGAAATGCATCAAAATCAATGTTGGTGCTCTTTTGTGCAGCAAAGGACACAGCTAAACGATATTTTTGGTTCTTTGAAGTGGCCATGCCTGATCTTCTCCATTGATGCTTTTTTAGCGCATCTCACAACATACTCTTTTATGCATTTCTGTATGCATTTTGTGCATCATTAGCATTTTATGCACTTTGGAGTCAACATATTTGTATCAATTGACATATTTTGGATTCTGTGTGTACAGAAACTTGCAGTGCCGATAGTTCATTGGCTGTTAACTCCCACTGAACGAGCTGGCCAATGATGATCGCGATAAACTAGTATTTCATTGGTCTTTCAGTGATCAAAGATACCGAATCTGTTCATTGTTGACTGTAGCCTCCCTGATGGCTTAGTGGCTACGTTGTCTTCTTGTAATCAAGATTTCCGGGTTCGATGACTGTGTATCGATAGTGATTCGGATTCCACTTTAAACTGTATGTCCAACCCAACTAACTCTTATGCGCATAAAATAAATTTACATAAACATATGACAGGACATTAAGTTAGTGACTTACCCCCAGATTCACCCGCGTTGAATTTACATGAGGACAGAAAACATCGCAAAAGCCAAATCGTCAGATTTAAACCACTTTCTCAAGATAAAATCAATGAGTAGCAAATAGTTATGAAGCATTAGTTTAGTGCATCAGTACGTATCAGAAATTAGCATTCATATCAATATTTATAAGGCATTCCTTTAGTAGATAATCAGAAATGATTATTAATAAAAATAGTGGACGTTCATTGGTCTGTTTATGCAAACTCTCATTTTCTACCGTCAGGCATTGAATTTCGAAAAATACCTTCTCAGCAGGTGCTTGTGTTATAAGAGAAAGACGCCCTTAAATTTTCAGGTTTCTAAGTTCAGGAGTTTTGGCTGTGCCACAGATAAAGGTATATAAAGAGACCTGGAACGAAGGCAGAAAAAACGGTGCACTGTCCTCCTGCTGAGAATCCCTATTCGCAAGAAGTTTTATAATAATCCGCTATGAGGCGCTGAGGGGTATTACTCGCAATCTTGCTTCCACTTATTCTAACAAACAGAACAAGAGATGGCACTGCTAAATTTGAACAGCATCAAGCCTGACGTCGCCGGAACAATTGCCCTGAAGCGATGGATTCCGAGAAAACCTAATATTCCTTTATCTGTGGCTGTGCTTTAATGAGTCAGTGAGTGAGGACAGACTTCTATATATGTCCAGGTAACTGCACATTCGTATATCATACTGCAAGAAAAGAGCGGGAGAGAAATATGCCATGTGGCGTAGTATTGTGGGTACAGTGTCCTCTTAGTGTATGAGTTGCGCAATTTGTCTTTGGTGTTTCAGAGCAGAAGTACAGTCACCGGCAATAAAAATCGGACACATTGATCCTGCCGACATGTGTGTTGCCTAACTCTACGGCGATTTCTGAACCTGCTATTGAAGTTCGCCTATCGCCATAGAATTAGGCAACGCACATATGGCAAGCACAGAAAGGAGTTGCTCAGGATCTAGTTGCTCCATTTTTATTACCTGTGACTACATTTTTTAACATTGAAATTTTAGTAGGATTCGCAAAATCTTAATGAGCTCTATGGAATTATAATTACTGACAGCACAGTTCATAGTAACATAAGAATAAATATTTTTGCTTATGCATGTTTATAAAAAAGCATGTAATACTTTCATTCTATTTTCTCAATAATGAACTAATCAAACGCTTGAATTGTTAGTCAATAATTTATAATCAGACAACTCTGCTAAATTTATGTTTTTGTCTTAGGTTTCTGACAACATATAATTAACAAATGTTTTCGTTGCCATCTCTCAAGGAAAAGGAATATTTCATATCTTTAGATCCTAAAATCAATGAGTATAAATATTCTTCAGTTAGTTCATATGTGATGTAACGAATTGTAGGACAACGAAAGCGTCCCTCAACCAAGGCAAAAATATTTAACCATGGTATTCACGAACATATATATGATCATGAGGAGAAGTAAAGCTCCATCGTGGTGTTTCTTTGGCTATGAATGGTGTATTCTTTACTGACGATTGCTGAACTAATGTCTAATTGTGAATTATGCATTCGACAGAGGAAAACATTTCCAGGGGGATTGAAAATGTTCCATTTTGCATGTATATTGTAACGACCTGGAACGTTGCTTCTCATGTTATGATGTAATTTCAGCAAATTACGCATAATAATGGTTAGCTACTAACCTGTATGTTTTCTTAGCGAGAATCTTTACAATTTAGATATTTTTCTTAGGCTAGACATAAGCAGCTAAATGTAAAGCTGAAAGTCCAATAAAGTTATTGCTGCTGATGATATATTATTCGTAATGTTTGAGGTTATTTTAATGTTTTTTTCCTACTAACCTAAAGTGGTTAAGTTAATATTGCTGTGTTCTTCGCTCCATGTTATAATTATTTGTTAAAATTGGTATTATGGAAGAATGTGCCATGTGATTAAAGTTGAAAGTGTATCTTGTTGCTGGGAACCTGATAAACTATGAGAACTATAGCAAGTTACAGGACGCTAAAGCAATTGTGAGCTAGCGACATTACATATGTTGTATTTGTTTTCCTTTCTTTCTA
Organism: Lepisma saccharinum; assembly: GCF_977018435.1. Classification (NCBI taxonomy): domain Eukaryota; kingdom Metazoa; phylum Arthropoda; class Insecta; order Zygentoma; family Lepismatidae; genus Lepisma; species Lepisma saccharinum. The sequence continues at coordinate 29,532,394 of NC_139239.1, read as the reverse complement.
TCTATCTTTATTTCCGCGTTTGTCCCTCTCTCTCGCTTCCTTTGTTTTTGACTTTGTCTATTATTTATTTCAATCCGCCCTTGCCTTCCTCTCTATATTTCCGTGTACGTCTCTTTTCCTCTCTCTCTCTCTCTCTCTCTTCGTCTTTGAGTCTCTCTTCCTTTCTTTCCATCCTTCTTTCTTTACGTCTTTGTCTCTCTCACAGGTCCCCAATTTATTTCTATCTTTCTTCCTTTCTTTTCGTTTTTCTCACTCCCTTTCTTTCTTTCCTTTTCTGTCTATTCGTTCTTTCATTCCGTCCGTGTCTCTTTCTTTCTTTCCTTCTTCCATGCTTCTCTCTCTCTCTCTCTCTCTCTTTATTTATTTCCGTTCTTTTCTTTTTCTCTCTTTCCACATAATCTCTATTTCTTTCTTTCATTCCGTCTCTCTCTCTTTGTCTTTTCTCTTTCCGTTTTGTCTCTTTCTTTCCGTTTTGTCTATTTCTTTTTCTTTCCGTTTTGTCTCCTTCTTGCTTTCCGTATTTCTCAATCGTTCTTTCTTTCCATCATTATCTCTATTTCTTTCTTTCCGTCTCTCTCTCTCTCTCTCTTTTTATTTCTTTCCGTTTTGACTCTTTTTCCGTCCTTTTCTTTCTCTCTCTCTCTCTCTTCCTTCATTTCTTTCTTTCTCTCTATATATTTCCCCTTTATAAGTTTCCCCTCTGCCTCTTCCAATTACGACTTTCACCATACCCTTATATCCGTATTCCCACATCTTCTCTCTTCGCTCCGTTACCCTCCCGTTCGGCATCCACCAGAACGAGAGGAGGGGAAAACACACGTTTAGTGGCCTCCTCTTCTACCCTCCCCCGCTCTCTGCAGAAAAAGGAAGCCGCCCTAAATAAAAGCCGGCATGCCATTACACAGTTTTATACGTGTCCGCAGCCACTTCATACAGTATCATTTACGCAGTGCGCTGGGTCGTATTCCGTATTTCGTAACGAGCAAGGAGCTTTCCCCCTGAACCTCCCTCGTAATTCCGACGTCGGCCAAAAAGCGCTCAGCCGAAGGAAATGGCCTCTGCCGAAGTGTCGGCAAAATGACTAAGCCATGTGACCAGAATTGCCAATACATGATTTTAAAATCCTTCCTCCTTTCACCATTCCCATGCTGTGCTGTAGAAAACTAATGCCAAATGTTATGCTTTGTATCATTTGCTTGTAATTTTTATTTGTAAGTAGCTGTTTGATTCGCTTTTTAAAGTAAGTAATGCATGGTTTCTAACACTTTGGCTAAAGAATCGCATTTTCAGTCATTTGTTTCATAATGGTTGACAACAAACATAAAATTCAGATTTTCTTCATTAAAGAGCAAAGTTCAACCTATGATTTGCTCCAACCTAACTCAGCTTATACATGTAATTCATGTACAGTTACCTGCAGTAAAAATGGGACACCTAGATCCTGAAATAATTGCTTCTATGCAATATGTTATGTGTGCTGCCTAACTCTACGGCGGTGGTGGAAGTTGTCATTGAAAATCTATTTATCTATTTATCTATGTATCTTATATATATTATTATTTTATAAATGGATGTATGTGTGTGTGTATGTTTGTTCCAGCATAACTCTCGAACGCCTGGAGCGATTTCAACCAAACTTGAAACACGTGTCACTTTCAAGCTTGAATGAAGTACTGTGGGGATAAGACACCCCTGGCATCCCCAGGGGTGGGGGTTGTAAGGGGAGGTGACATGTAAAATAATCGAGAAGCACCGATATTAAATTCCGCACAAACAGGCATCCGTGGCTCTATGCAATCCGCACAACGAAAGTGTTTCTCGGGTTGTCTAACATTCAGGCTGTGTTGCGAATGGAATCCATAGTTTACGTGACACTCCCAATACGGTTCAACTCCAAGTTCATCACCTATCGGCATGGGGGAGGGGTGAGGTGGGGAATAAAATGCCACAAATGACCTAGATTAGTGTCGAATCCATAGTTTTCGGAGTCGCTAAGCTAATTGGTGACATTCACGATGACATTTAAAATTAGTTACATTTTACACTATAGTTAGACTTCATTATTTTCCTGTCTAATACAAGATTTGGATAAATAAATTCCCGGGTAACGCCGGGTAATCAGTTAATTTGCTATAAAATGCACTTATCGCCGTTACAACACACCTAACGCATAGCAGAGAATCGATTATTTCAGGATCTAGGCGTCCCATTTTTATTGCTGGCGACTGTACATAAACGAAAGAAGGAAGGTATGCAATCGAATCAAAATAAAAAGTAAAGCAGACACAGACACACATAAAGAAAACCCAGGCACACATTTACGCAGACACGCATGCATACATGCTAAACATTTCTAAGCAGGAACTTCAAGAAAAGATATTGAAATTCATGTACATAATCATGCTATTTTTGTGACGTAATATAGAACAATACATTATGACGTTTCCTGCTGGTTAACCACCAGTAAAAAGTGGTTGAGCTTGAGCAATGAATTTTAAAACGAAACCAAAAATTGTCTCGCTACCACCTTTAAGTTTCAAGAGCTAAGGTTATGTTACTTCTTTGCTTTCTCGGGAGATGGCGTGGCAGAGCAAAGTAGTATACATTACACTATGCTGTTATTTCATGGCTGTAGTAATTGTTAAATTTTAATTATGTATTTGTACTATTATTTGTAATGTTAAGATGAAGTAATGAACCGGTTCATAAGGCATTTATAGCTATGTTGAATAGTATCCTCACAGTAGAGCTATTGGAAAGAAAAACTTTACAAAAGTAGATAATCGGAATTCGTTGAAGGCAAGACGCTCCCAAAAACATATATTGTGTTAATGAATGTGTTAATAGACACAAAGATACAGATCTTCTACGACCTACATAATGAGCGTAGTTTCCGGGTGTAATTAGTAGCGCTAATTGCCCTTGCCTGTTCCCCTCCAGTAGGCAGATCGCCTTAAAGACAAAGCGTGTCCCTCTAAATCAAACCTGATGGATTTTCGCGCTCACCTCGCTGTCACGTCACTTTGGATGACGGAAGGCAGATTTTTACGTCACTTTGCCTCAATCTGAGCAATCCTTCGGGAGCTGAACATAATGGATTCCTAATCCTGCTCCGCTGGTATCTTGATGGAAGATAAGGATTTCAGGAAGATGAGAAGTTTCTTTTGTTTCGATAAAAGAGAATAGAGGAAAGGAGAGGTAAGGGGATGTCTGTGAAATCTGTATTATTTTGTTTTATCCTCTTTCCTTCAAAGTATTCAGTGCGTTCGTATCAAATTTCAATTTCGCCATGCTTAATTTACCCGTCACTTCTAGTAAGGAATTTGATGTTTTATTCCTTTCTTGGTTCGCCGTGAGTTTCGTAATACGATTCACCAATGGAGTCTGGTTGCATTCGCAAACTGCTACTGGTTCTTGTAACTATAGCTACCGTGGAAAGCTAATTGGAGAAATGACGGTGTAATACGCACAGTTTCCGCTGCCCTCCAGGTACCTTAAATAATGACAATCATCGTTTTAAAAGTATGTAAAAGTAATGTAATTTTAATGATTCCGCTTTAAAAATATATTTACGGTGCATTTAAAACCGTCATTTATTTTTATACAAGATCAAATATTCAAACTTAGGTTTCAAAGTTTTTTCTCATATATATCTCAATGATGTATCATATTGTATATTCAATCAATCTATTTGACATAGTATTGCTCATAATAATAATAATTTATGGATATACGCTTTTCCTGATGAGCCTGCTGACATTTTGATTCTCATTATCAAAACTGAGGTTGTCGAGCGTAAAGATCTCTGAGGGCAATTAAACCTCAACTCTAATCCACTGGAGATAAAGACAGCTGGAGTGTGGTACCTACCACATCTTTATGGTGTAAAAGGGGGAAGAGTGCCGATTTAGAAGTCACTGAAATGTTAAACTCTCCACCACGTAGTACATCTTGGAAACTACTTTCTAGCAGGAACAAATTGCTGTGGCACCTATATTCACAGCCAGTATAATCGTCTCTGAGGTCTGAGTTCTCCGTCTTGCCCGTATATGTTTGTGATTGTCTATTGTTCGAATTAATGGTACCACAATTCAATCTCGTCGTCGCCATTAGCCAAAACTGGCAGAAAACCAGTGTAAAATAAATTACGAAGATCAGGAACATGCCAAACATGTCTGCATTTCGCAGTGTGAGTATCTGTCATACTCTTTACTGTAAGAATTACTTCATGTGGAACCAGTAGAGCATTCAAAATATGGGTTAGCCACCACGAATAATTCAGTGATATAACGGCGATGATTTTTTAAATCTTGATGTGACAAGTACATTGGTAATAGTCTATTTCGTTTTTCAATTATGGCTGATAGTTAAAAAAAGGAATTAGCGTATATAAACCTGAAAACTTGCTTCTGAACAAATATGAATTTCTGCTAAAATCGGTGTGTAATTTTGAATTGCTCATTTGAGAAGGAACAATCAGTCCCAAGACATCAATAAACGTTCAGGACATTTGTCCCGTGGTGGAAGATTACGTTCATGGACAGAGGAAAGAAGTGTAGCAATCTATTGGCCTTAAACATGTTCTCTCCTAATTCTTGCTTCTTCTGGAAGCTTGAGAACGTTTTGGAGAAATGTGGCAACGGAAGAGAAGAGCAGTAAACATTAGAAAAAATGGAAAAACGGGCTAGAAGGGTGGGGGAGGTTAAAGAGTGTACACGTTTTACTCCCTTTTGGACAAAGGACATCGCCATCCTTGGGAGGCAGCTCGGAAAGAACGAGAAGTTCTTCAATTGGGCAACAGTCCACAACGATGAACGACTTTGGGTACTTCTGGTAACTTTTCCTCGGAGGAAATCAAAGGAACATTGCTGGAGACAAGAGACTAGATAGAGGCAATAACTGAGATCAGACTTTTACCCCTCCCCCCCGGCCAGAACCCCCAACCCCCCTCAGTGAAATTCCCTTCCTCCGACACACATCTAAGCCCCTTGATTGTACCGGTGTACCAGAGGGGCGGAATGAACAGCGTCGACGATGAAAAGGGGATCCGAAGACTGCAGGAGCAACAATTACGTCTTATTGGTGGAGTTTGGAAACTGCTGAAAATTACGACTGAACCTCTTCCCCTCCCCCAATCTCTCTCTTTCTTCTTTTCCCCTCCTTTTCTTCTTCACCTTTCTGGCCTTCGGAGATTAGGCCTATCGGTTTTTCAAGATCAGGAACTCATTCACCCCAATTCTGTACGCTATCGTAGGCAGCAGAACCGGGGGTTGGTCCTGATTAGCCTTTATTGTGACAAAAGACTCTAAACTTTTCTGGGCTCGTTGCAACTTCGTGCCAAGTAGATATTCGTCCTGTCGCTTTCAAAGATGAGGACTGGGGAATCTTATTGAGTTCGAATTTCGCCTGATTTCATGTTTTTAGCTGAGTTTCGAGGAGGGGGAAACTTTCGTCAGGTAAGTTTTTGAAAATCTCTTCTCCTCGCACCCCCATCTGCTGAGAAATGTACAAATGCAGCAGAACTTGGGCCGGTAGCAATTTCTGGAACGTGATAACAACAATTTCCACCTATAGAACGCGTTGGAATGCTTTTTTCCCCTCATATCACGGATTCCACCTCCTCATCCTCCCTCCCCCTCACTCTGGATGCATGTGAAATGTAGCTGCAGCCGACGCCGTTCGTCCCCCCATTTGCATAAGTTCGTTTTGTGTACTGAATCCTAAACGCCCTAATTCAAAAATGATTGCAAATCAGCCTGCACATTGGAAGGGAACAGGAGGGGTAATGAACCATTCAATCGTGCATCGTCACCTACTCTCTGCCTGTGAAAAACGAACTATCATTTTCTTCATATGTAGAAATAAGGAAATAAGTCTCATTCAAGTCTGAATTTGATAAAACATCCTGACACGGCTACGAAATTGGAATTCGTAAATGATGCTTCTTACAGAAGAATGCAGTATTTCTTTCAAAAAACATACATCGTATAAGATTGAACACCATGTGTATATATGTATCATACAGTATCACCATTCGGAACAGATCTGAGCAAATGTGTCAAACTGTGGTTTTCAGTTATATTGACATGTAATTGCGTGACGAAAGACTTGAATGTAGATGGCAGGAAAATCTTAAATACTATTTTGGCGTGTATTGTTATGAGAGATTTATATTTTTCTCGTCTACTTTAGAAAAGTCAGTGAGAAATGAATCTAAACTCAAGTGTCGTAAATGTTTCAGCTAATTTCCAGACGTCGAATTAGTTATACATTCTTGCAAACATAGTTTATAACTTTACACATTACTAGTCCGTACCATTTGCCAATTTGAATTTGCTTTATTCGCAGAGAACGGGTCCTCTTCGAGAGGGACTAATTTTCTTTTATGATTGACTAACATAGTATTTGAAAATGGCTATCGACAAGAGCATCATGACTATTTATTAAGAGTCAAACTAGCCAGCATCCGTGTCAGAGTGGGTACCCTCGTGCAGTAACCCAATGGTCCTAAGTCTGAACCCTGGGAAAGGCATTGTTATTTTGCTGTGTTTGTTCCTTCGTGCATTTCATTAATTCATTAAATTTATTTCATTAATTCATCCTCATCGTAATAATCTACCTATGGGATATAAGCACAAATAATAGTAAACTTACGAAAAATAATTTATTTACTACAACAATTGTCTACTCGTATTAGTTAAAAGAAGTCTGTGATAAAAGCTACCTCCGATGGAGGTACATAGTGGTTCAGATCCCACTTTAAACTGTAGGTCCAGTCCCGATTAGCCTGATATACCAAATACGAGGAACAGTCAAATGAAAACCTTAATGTGCTTTTGTTTTTCACCTAGTATATATCTGCATGTTTGGTTGTACAGCGTCTCTCAAAAGTGTTAGGACAGCGACATTCGATACTACTAACACAAGGCGTGGTGGGTTGCGTATAGAGTTAGGCTCAATTCAGGGTATCCACATACGCGAAAGGAATAAAACCGAGTATTATGTATTTAAAAATATATTTAAAAAAATAGTATTATATCGGAAATCACAAAATACTTTATGAACGAAATAGAGTTTCTACTTTAAGAAAATTGATTTTCTACTGATTTTCGCTGATGAGTCTACAAAAAAAGAATAGAAGACAGGAGAGGACAGGGGGAGGAGGACCAAGGATGGGGGATGAGAATAGGAAAAGCAGAGGAGAGAGGAACTGAGAAAATAGAAGAGGAGAAGAGAAGTAAGAAATAGCAGATAGGAAAAATAATTTAGTGAGATATGAGGAGAATGGAGCAAAGAGGAGAAGAGATGAAAAGACGAAATCAGATGAAATGAGGAGGATCAAGGATGGGGGATGAGAATAGGAAAAGCAGAGGGAAGATGAACTGAGAGAATAGAAGAGGAGAAGAGAAGTAAGAAATAAAAGATAGGAAAAAGAATTGAGTGACATGTGAGGAAAAGGCAGCAAAGAGGAGAAGAGAAGAAAAGACGAGATCAGATGAAATGAGAGGAGAAAACGAGAAGATGGGAGTGGAGAGTAGAGTAAAGGAGAGAAAAGAGAAGAACGAAGGGAAGAGGAGAATAATGCAGTGGAGTCAGAAATCGAAGATAGGATAGGAGATAAGAGGAGTGGAGAAGATTGGGATGAAGACAAGAGCCAAGAACAGGAGGACAGGGGAGGTAGTTCCAGAAGATATCGTCTGATCGTCAAGAATTGATGCATTGATCAAATATCAACATAAAACAATCAATAGCATTTTCAAATTGCGATTTAAAGCATTCTCGGGACAAAATGCCTTTTGGCTTCCGCTTGAGATTTTCGATTTTACCTGCAATGATAGCACTGATAACATGATTTTAATTTTCATATTTATAAGAATTATCCAATTTTTCTCCAGTTAGTTGAAATGGATATTCATTGTTAACGACAAATATAATCGTTCCATTTCACACGCCGTGGATATTGAACTCAATGGGACTTGTCTAAAACTCATGAAAAGTTTCTGCCACGCGAAGGGTTTAAACATACGACCATTAGGTTGAAAACGGTAACAAATACCCTACAAGCTTTCGTTTCTTAAACGAGGTAGAAGCAGCTGACGAATGTAAAATGTAAATGGGACTTGTATCCTACATGTAGGCTTATTGTGTAAAGAATACTTGATTGTAACAAAGAAAACGAAGGTAGTATGAATCGGCGTAAAGGTTTAATGGAAATTTGCACCTGGTGAGAACTATTCATTCGATATTTGCGCAGGTAGCCTTGCACTTATCTCGAATGGAGAAAGGAGTGAAATTAGTATGTATTGAATTGCCACAAACGTAAATGGTTATTTCATTAATTTTGTCAATATCTTTGAATCCGTATACAATTATCATCAGAGTATCATCTTAAAATCTCACGATCTTACAACCTTTATTGTAAAGGTTCCTTCGAAGGTGTCAAGTCCGTATTTGTGTATTATTTCAGGAAATGTCCATATGCAGAACATTGTGGCCACTTTACACTACTATTAATAAAATATATAATGTATATACAAGTGTAATCCGACACTCATTCTCATCGTCGCAATTAGCCAAAAGTGGCAGAAAAGCGACGCTAAATGATAATACTCGTAATTAAAATCAAATTAAGTTAATGAAACACCCACACCCAGACTGGTACTTCGAAGATGAGTCGACCACCCAAAGTGCTAGTCACCGACGCGGCGCCATATTCATCCTCATCGTTACGATTAATATAAAATATAGATACAACTACAATGAAGCAAGAGAGTGCCAACAATATATCTCATCCTCTTTAAAAATGGCTGAAACTTTTCTTCACGTTCCCTAGATTCCTTATATCTCATTAGGGTCAGCTACTGTGCATGAGATTCTTTGCAGAGTGCGGGAATATATTTCCAGGGCGGAGGAATACAAATCTCATTTCGATCGATCGAATCAAGATGCCGCAAAGCTCCCTCATTTGAGACAAAAGACGTAAGAAAAAGGGGTGGAAAGAAAAAGAAGGTAATTTTTCACATTTTGTACATCCTTGTCGACAAGAAAACGACAGGGACTTACAAAGAACCAAAGGACGCTAAACAGAGAAGAAGAACGCTCGTAAGAAGCTAAAGACGCTGCAAGAGCGAGAGAGATTCGAGGGGGAATGGGTTCGTGTCGCTTTTGAAAACCGATCAAGTTTGAAATTGGATCTGTGCGATTATCAAAACAATTACACACTCTGAGGCGTTTATGAGCGGCTCCATGAATCGAACGACATTAAACCCGAAGAAGGAACGAGTCAGTGGTCTGGAAGAAGGAGAACTCTCAACCAGGAAAACTGCAATAAACACATTTGGGAGGAAAGAGTGAGACGTTTAATCTCTTATCTTTTTTTATATATTCAATGACCTGCTCTCTCTCTCTCTCTCTTTTTATTTATACTTTAAAAGGGCTATTAACGATCATTTTCATATGAATTTAAAGCTGAAAAGATTTTCTGGTGCCGTTTAGTTTGAAGCAGCTAGCTCGATGCTTGTGAAATTCAATGTTTACTTACAGGAATATTACTGCAGAATTTAGTCATTTAATAACATTATTTGAAGACTAAAAGTGGTAATCGTTGTAAGTGCCAAAAGCGAAAGTGTTGGGAAATCGCATCGTTCAGCACATCAGCCCGTAAGAACGTGCACACTAGTGACCTCTTTACACGCCCTTTGAACTACTTAGAGGGCTACCAGCCACTTTTCACGTTTACCACATTGTAAAGCATGGCACATTTCACAGTTTAACGTGGGAAACGGTGTTTGAATTATTTTGGCACTTACAGCGTTCACCAATTTTAGTCTTCATTTAATCTCTGTATTCGTTTTGGGCTTGAGTTTTAGTTTTAAATCCACTTTATGCACAGGGAGGCTATTCGGGACTAGACCTACAGTTTATGATTTATGATTTGGTGTATTCAGTCCACTTTATTCACAGTAAGGCTAATAGGGACTGGACCTACAGTTTAAAGTGGGATCCGAACTACTATGTGCCTCCACCGGGTATCGAACCCGGGACCCCTTCATTACAATGCGACGACGTTACCACTGCGCCATCGGGGAGGACCTATGTCTGTATTCGTATCTTTGTCTTACTTTGCCGAGAGTTGAAAATGTTTGTCTGTCTATGTCTGTCATGGCTAGCAAGGAGTCCCGAGTTCGATTCATAGTGGTGCGCACGCTGGAGGGGTAGAAGGTTAGCAACTTAATGTAGAGGGATCTTATCGCCGTTATTAAACAATACACCCTGTATAAAAAAGAAGCACCGTCAAATCGATGAAATTTCCAAGCCGTCGTCGCCTTGTAATGAAAGTGGTCTCGGGTTCGATACTCTTTGGAGGCACATAGTGGTTTAGATTCCACTTTAAACTGCAGGTTTACAACCGATCAGTTTATATCTACATAATGTGGAAATAATACCAACTATATAACTTCCAGGAAAGAGGAGGCATTACTTCTTTTCAGTGGGACTACCTCATTGCGTTCTCTAGCAAAATCCATGTGGTTTGTATTCTCACATGTTTTCTTCACGAGTTTTGTTACATCTGTCTAGCTGCAAAATAAATTGCTCAAACGTTGTTGTGAATCTACTGCATCAAGAACATATTTATGTACGAAAATATATGTGCATTCAATTCGGAAGCGTTTGTGTATTGAAAGTTTTAGTTTGAGAAGAGCTTTGAATTTTGTTTAGATTCGGCTTTCGTTTACTTGGAGTTAATATAAGTTCCATTTTTGCATCAGGACACAGGTATGTCATGTATAGGGCTTGGAAGTTGAAGACCTATAAATTGCCAAAAAAAAGACGTATAAAAAGACCTAAAAATGTCAAAAATAGGACCTAAAAACGGAAAGAAGAACATATAAATGTGATCCAAATTAATTAATAACTTCAGTTTTAATTACATATTTAATGAATATGCACGGCACCTCCGTATCTGACTTGATATCTTTGCAGGCGCGTGCTGTCTGCTCGTATACACCGTGCTGAAAGCTTCAAAACAAGAGAAAGTTGCCACTTGCAGCGCGACCTTCCAGACAAGTTACGGTTAAAGGACCTTGTACCGTACCTGCTTCAGTCGTCCAAAAATGTTTTTCTCTCGTTTCACGGATGGTTTAAATATATTTCTTTCTTTCTTTTTTTTTATTTCTTTACTACAGAAAGGATGTTTAAGAGGTGATGAACTAATGATGATTAGAATTGAGAATGAGCAGTAAAAACGTAGTCGAAAGAAGGTGAAGTTGCAAAAAAATAGCCGTTAAGACCTAAAAAAAGGCTAAAAAAGGACCAATAAGCCAAAAAACGCCGAAAAAAGGCAAAAAAGGACAAATAAAACCCAACTTTTTCTAGCGTACAACGACCCAAAATGAACATATATTATGTTGGGCCTCGTCTTCGGACACTAGGGAAAAAAATGATTTTTCCTCAACTTCCGAGCCCTAGTCATGTATAATTACGTCTAAAATTGCACTAAATGTACAGTCACAGGCAATAAAAATGGGACACCAAGATCCTGAAATACTCGCTTATGTGTGTTGCCTAAATGTACGGCAATAAGTGGATTTTAATAGTGAAGTTTCAATGGCAACTTCTGCAATCGCCGTACAGTTAGGCAAAACACATATAACGTCTTACTAGGAAGCGAGTGTTTCAAGCTCTAATGTCCAATATATATTGCCTGTGACTGTACATAGTGATACGATTTTCCTCATTGGATAAGACCTTTCTTCGTACGCATCAGTATAGATTTTGTAAAGCAGCGGGATGAAGTGTGTTTCTTCTTTCCCTGAACTCCATGTAGGTTTTTGCCCCCCCCCCTCCTCCGCAATCGGGGGTGTGCGTGCGGCTATGGTTCGGTTCTCGATTGAGACACACAGCATTCACAGTTCATACTGTACGTCTAATCCCGGTTAACCTATCCGAATGTCAAGTGAAATTAAGATAAATTTTGTCAAACGTTTTGCTTTTTGCATGTGCATGTCTTGCTTTCGGTCTCGTCAGGTAGAAAGAGAGATTGGCCTCGTAGGAACATGCATTGTTAGGAGGAAAAAGAATGGCGAAATATCAATGAAAACTTGAGATTTTTCACGATATTTCGAAGACATTACTTCGCTACTTTTCAAGATTTCGTCAAGTCGCTTTTGATCGATTATTCTTTCACTGCCAGACGGACGGACTGATCGAGTTGGAATTTGTTCCGTTGAGCTATTATATTAAAAGTCTTATCAGTCCACCAAATTTTATTTTTATCGCTCTTGTAGTTTCTGAGATATCGACAGTTGAAAAAATAATGCGCGAATGGACAGACGCACGGACACAACTGATTTCCAGAGAACAATTCACTATCCTTATGATGAAAACGGAGGCCACAAAAAGTAGAATAACACTAACAGTATGTATTCTCATGGGCTCCGGAATGGGACAGGTGTAGTCGAATCTCTTGAAGTGAAAAAAAAAAATTGAATAAGAAATACAGGAACCAGTTTGTATTTTCATATTCTGTAATTCAAACCAAAGAATTAATGGTTTCACAGTTTTCAAAATCCCAAAAATTAGAGTTTCACGTCAGAGATCAGACGAACGCATCACAACTCAAATTTTCCCCCTAACTTTTAAAGCTTTTTTCTTGAGCAAGGTGTGTGGAAGTTGATAACCAAATAGAATAATTGAGGCGTTGCGGATAGGAAGGGAGAACTCAACAAACGTACATTGTGAGGGAAATGCGTTTCAAGTTGTCAGGCACAGTGCGAACTCCACAAAAACTTGGTAACAGTAGATCGGAATGTTTCATGCGTGATTTCCAAAGTTTTTTGTGGAGTTCGCACTGTGCTTGACAACTTGAAACGCATTTCCCTCACAATGTACGTTTTTTTAGTTCGCCCTTCGTATCCGCAACGCCTCAATTATTCATTCGAGTACGACATCTATACCAAGAGTTTAATAAATTGAAACAATTGTGTAGGACATTTACTCATCTGGTAAATATAGTATAAAAGACTTCCCAAGCATATAACAATAATAATGTCTTGGAATAAAATCTGTCTACTTTATTAGATTATAATAGCTTTTATTTTGAAATAATCATATTCATGATAATAACTATTGTTTATTATTTCTACTATTCAATTTTACCTTACGAAAATTTCTGGCGGTCGACATCCGTGGTGGAGTGGTTAGCACAGCGCTACAGGGGTCCCGGATTCGTTTCCCGGCCTTGGAATGGATGTATCCCTTCATCAATTTCAGCAATCATCCTCATCGTCACGATTAGCCAAGAGTGGCAGAAAAGCGACGCTAAACTTTAAAAAATCAATAAAAATTTTCCGTCGACACCCATGCTTAATCTATTTGGGATTACGGTCGCCAGAGCATTGTTAGCCTGTTAATCGTTCACTGTATGAGGAAAGGCAAGGACCGGTAAGTTCAAATCATACCAATGAAACTGGGGGAGAGACGTTGCAGTCCTAACCAGAGTAAGATGTTCCGTAAGGCAAAAATATTGAAAAGAGAAATGTTTCCCATGCATTCGCTCCTTTCTGTCATATTTGTGCTAGGAATGCAAAAACTTTTTTCTCTTTTTTTTTTTTTTGTAACTTTTGCGAGTTTCTGTATTCAAGAAGCGATACAAGGAAAGGGACCAGATTTATTCGCGTAATTTCCGTTTGCGACTCCCAGAAAATATCCCTCTTTGTCTGAGAAAGGGGGGCAAATCCCGTCCCTTCATCCTCTGTCCTCTTATATACGACTGTTATTTCCCAAGTCGGGTTAGAACCAATCTGTATTTTTCCTCTGGTTTCGTTCTAGCGGAAACTTCTTCTTAGGAGGGTGACATGAGGGATGGCGGGACAATTGAAGTTTAGGGAAGACAATATGAGAGCCTCAAGGGTGCTGGGTTGGGCGTGGAGGGTAAGGGTTTTTCCCTTGGCCACATGTATCAATAGCCATGCATGGTCCTCCTATGTAGAGGTTGAATTTGCTTTCGTTTTCATGAAGTTTGTTGTGACGAAAATGATAAAACTCCGAAACTTTCTTAAAACAAGACATTTCTAAGTAAAAAGAATTAACCCTTGTTTCTACATTTGCCTTGAAATCAGTTAAATGAAACAAGAAATATGAACATGCAACTTAACAAATTTGTTCTGTTAGATTGCAATCGGTACAGTTAATGTAAGGGAGTTCATAAAGTCCTGCAAAACACTAAAACTCTATAACTTGAAAACTATTAAGTTTATTAACAAAATATTTTGTGTGTACTTACAGCAAGGTTCAAAGTTTATTTCCTGCTTGTTAGGTTCATCGCCAAACCTCCAATTGTGCACCATTCACGTCCAAACACTGTTGCAGTATTTTTGTGAAACCGAGAATTGCGTGCTGACGGTGCTCTCCTGGGATATTCAGAATCACAACTCTTATTTTCTTATTTTAGGTCATCCAGATTAGCTGGTTTCTGTGAATACACCTCGGTCTTTACATGTCCCCACAACCAATAATCGCAAGAATTCAAGTCTGGTGATCTTGCAGGCCAAGGTGTGGGCCCTCTTCGGCCAATCCATCTAACTTGAAATTGTTCGTTAAAAGACTGCCGAAGGTAAAGGGCCGGGCCTTCACCTTCTTGCGTACGATCTTGTGTAATGTTGACTTCGGTATTCCCAGTTCCAGTGATCTTCGTTTCAGCGATTTCATTGGACTCCGATGCACGCTGTCCTGCACTGACTGAATCACATCGTCACTCGATCCTGGCCTTCCACTGCGTGGCAAATCTGACACACTTCTCGTTGCCTTGAACTTTTCATACCATCTCTTGATACTTGAATTTGCTGGGGTTGGTTTCCCATATGTTGTCTGGAACTTTCTCTGCACTGAAACACAAGATTTTAACTGCAAACCACAGAACACACTGTGCCTTTCCTGGATGGACGCCATCTTAAGTCACATGATCACGTGATTACCAGTGCAACACTGAGCAGTGTGGCCAGAACAAAACTTTAAACTTCCACCCTTCTCACCCAAAAAATGTGTGTTGTTAAACGCAACAGCTAAAAAGTTATAGAGTTTTATTTTCTTGCAGGACTTTATGGACTCCCTAAGCATTTGTTTAGCAGGGTTCAACAAATTGTCAAGTCTCCAAATTTGGTGTAAATATTCACTGTCTGCTTTCAAAATTGTTTCTTAATTATTAAACCGTTAATCCTCTGCCCTCGTGCAGTGATGAGCGTCTACGCGTAAAAAACGATGGTCTACATTATAGACGTAGACAATTTTATACACGTAGATTACGTAATCTATGAAAACAACATGGCGAAAGGTGATAACTTAGCAAAGGGCGCCGTGGAATTAAATAAAATTATACTGCGTATTAGTTGCTGATGTGTGAGAAGAACTTTTCATACTCTTTCTTCCAAATTCGAACAATTTCTCACCTAGGAAAAACCTAACATAAAAAATATTCTAGTGTTTTATGGGGAAAAGACCACTATTGCCTCACGACTGCCATCTGTTGTTGTTTTCTGCATACTATTTATCTTCTTCCATAGTTGATGAGTGAACAGAGAGAAATTTTGTTGTAAATAGGATTCTTTTCAGTTTGTTAGGAACCAATATAGTTGAAAATGTCACTTTCCTTTCATGAAACCCTTGAAAATTAATTTTAATGCACTTTATATTGTCTACGTAGTCTATGTAAACTACAACCCAATGTAATCTACACGTAGATTACGTGTAGACAACGCATGTAGACGTAAACATATAGTCTACGGCACATCACTGCCCTCGTGTGGAGGAAGCACTGTGCGAATTAAACTTTTTTGCTGGGGGGGGGGCGTATTTGTGGTTTCATTTTGGAGGGTAGGAAGATTGGTTCTAAGTACTCTAGAACATTGGTTCTAACCTAAGCCATTAAATCTTGTAGGGTCTAATAACTTTTACACGTAAATTAGAAACAGTGCATTTACATTATAAAAAAACTATAACTCATTCAAAAAAAAAACCGGCGGAATTAATAACATAGTACTTGTAATCAAGGGGTCCCGGGTTCGATACCCGGTGGAGGCACTTGGCACAGTGGTTCGGATCCCACTTTAAACTGTAGGTCCAGTCCCGATTAGCCTTACTGTGCATAAAGTGGACTTAAAACAACAAATCAACAACAACAACAACATAGTACTTGTGAACAATTTCGCCGCATATGTAATCTTTGAAAACTTAGTCTGCTACTGTCTCAGCTCGGTGAGGTTGATCCGTTTCAGAATTGTGTTCTAGCCGGCCACCGTGGCAGAGTGGTTAGCACATTGCGCTACGACGCCAGGGGTCCGGGGTTCGAATCCTGGCCTGGGCATGGATGTTTGTGAGTGTCCATTCATCAATTTCATCATACACATCACTCATCCTCATCTTCGCAGCATGAGCGGAGTTTGAGGTTTTGCTTTGGGGGTCCAGACTCTGGGAGAAGCAAGGGTTGAATATCCCCTAGTTTATAAGGGGTCTGGAGACCTTCCCCCGGAAATTAAAAAAAAAAAACTTAAAACACTGACTTCTAGACCTTTTAGATTTGAAAATGTTAAATTTCCTTGCTTAAGTAAACAAATAGTAATTAGTATATTGGTTGTGAGTTTTAAAAGAAGCAAAACAGTACGATTATTGCATTTTGGATTTCATTAATTTTTTTATTGATATAATACTCGTATTACTACTTTAAAAAAGTTACGGCACAATAGTAAACTTCAGAAAGTTTAGAAAAATTAAATTGAAAGTTCTTTTGATGCCTCAGCAGTAACTGTTGACTCAACACAAAGTCATTTTATATTTTTCTTTCTTCAAACTGAACACATCAATCAAATCGGCTAAGACCCGCTATTGCGGCGCAATTACCGCACATGCCATCAAGCCAAACGTCAAGATTGCGGTATGACTTCATAACAAAAATGTAGTAACTCAACTTAATCATGTGTTATTTTTTTGGTCTTTTTTAAGTTGGGGGGCAGTAGTTGTATTGATGATATTATTAGCGCACTTATAGCGTACAAATGAAGAGGCTATTTGATTAAACAGCCCGATTTGGCTACACTTAAAATTATGCCAAGATGCCCATATACCCCAATTCTTCAAGTGTGATATGCTCTTAATCCCAAGAACCCTGAATCCTAGTGTAGAAATGAAGAACCCTCAATAGACAGATTTGCCCACACTTAAAATTATGTCAAGTACCCATATGATTTTATTGTTTATAGTGTGTTATTCTGTCAAAATCCCAAGAATCTTGAATTCTAGTGTAGAAATGAGGAACCCCCCTCAGACAGATTTGCCCATGTGTGTAAAAGCTACATCTGCCAGATTGTTGTCCATAAACTTGTCAAAAATAAGCCCCCCCCCCTTGATATTGTTTTGGCTACACCTAAAACTAAGCCAAAAATGCTCATAAAAGCCACCCTCACCCACCCACACCCACTTATATTTACTTCCGGTCCGGTAATATGCAGAGGACTTCTAGAATTGTTCTGTGACTCTCTCATTTCTTACATCATAAACATATGATTTTTCCCCTATAAGAATAACACTACATATGGTGTCATCAGGGAGTGTATCGTGGAATTCACAGATAATTTTAATGTTTGTCCTGTCATTAACCACAAATTGTTTCCTTTTTGAAGTGTTGATGACAAACATGGGTCTCTGTGCTTTGAATTCATCTGGTGTGTAATACATGTCAGTATTGCCAGTGGTGACCCTTTTGTATGCTGTAAATGCTTCATATAATTTAAGAAAATCATCCTTGGACATGTCTAAATTATAATTTTCTCTAGGAAATACTTCATTTCTGCCATTTTTAAGATATATGTTCTTGATGTTGCAGCTATCAAACTTACTTGAATTTTTTTCCTGATTATTGTGTCTTCCAGTCTGAAACAGTACCACCACAAAATCTGGCATGTCATATTGTATACTGGAGAATGAGTTTGTAGCATCAAATTCATAATAGGCACCAATGGCAGGCTTCTGTACACATTGATATGTATAAAATTGTAAAGGCACCTGTGGATTTTTTAGGATATCTGCTTTGTATTTAAGAGCATAACTGGCTTCATATTCAACAACCGGGATTCTTAGCTCCATAGTCTGAATAATGCATTTGCCCTCATCAGGTAGGGTATTAGGCAGAGCTTCCCCTGTAGAGTTTAATGTACTGTACCTCATCAAAGCATTATTATCATTGGCAGCTCTTCTAAATGTGATTCTTAAACCACCCTTCCACATATTGTCTTTGTAATCTGAGAAGAATCCTGGCAACAGGCGCATGGGGAACTGCACTGTGTGACTTTTAGATAATATCTTATCACCAGCCTCAAATCCACCTATTTTGTAGTATGATGCCTCGGTCTTGGATAATTTTAATGTGGCCAAAGCTGTAGAGGTAATCCCGGGCTAATCTACTCTGTTTATAACAACACCATGTTTTCTGATCTCAATTTCAGAGAACAGAGGTGGCACAAAATTGTCTACCAATCTTATATTTGAATTTGCCGGATAATCTGTACCATCGAGCTTTACAACATCAACTTTGATGTATAGATCTGCTCTGTGGGGGTGTATAAAGCCATCCCCAACGTCAAGATCAACCTCAATCTCTGTGTTGGGTTGATTTAAATTTGCAAAGGTCCTTCTTTTTGGGGGGAATGATTGTAGCTCATAACTCTCAATATTTTCCATTTTTTTTGTATGTATTTTTATTTAAATATTAATTTCTATGATTGCAGTTGTTGTGGCTCCAGCAAAATCAACTAATTCTTCTTTTTCATTAGTGACCATCAACTCAATGTAATCTATTCTATTATGGCACACAGGAAAATATAATGTTGGTGATGGAGTGTAGATGATGGGCTCCATAAATTCAGAATTAGGTTTAAATGTTGCAATGATGCTAGTTTGTTTGTGGGTGCCTATGCCATTTGATTTGGTGATCATACCCTCTACCACATTACAGTGAATATTTAGAGTCTCTATGGCTAAGAATTTAGGTATATTAATAGCAGTGTGTTTGATGGCCGCTTCAAGTTTTGTGTTGTTCTCAAAGCCTATCAGCTCTCCTATAGTACCCAGATCCACTGTCTCTGTAGCAGATACAATCTCTACTCTGTGAGTGACAGAATTTTGAGTTAAAACTATACCTCTGGGTAACTGAGCATTTAGAGTGGACAGATTATATTGCCCTGGAGTGATGACAATTTTTTGGTCACCAACTGTGATTGTGTTGTTGTGGTGTGTAATATTAGGGATCAAGTACATGCCATAAAATGCTCTGAGAGCTATTGTTTTGGGATACACTATATCATCATGTAATCTAAGTTTCAATATTGAATTTTGGCTGGTGAGATGGAATACCCCCATGATGTTTTAAATACCACAAGGCTTTTTGAAAATCTTCAATTGATGGTTTATTTATTTGAGACAGATATCTAAGAACAGATAAACACAGATGTCCACAATTAACATCTTTGAAATTTTGAACACGGGCATTATTGTAATAAAGATTAGTTGATTTTAGATATTTTACTAAATTTTCAGGTGGAACACCTCCAAATGAATCAAACACAAATGCCTCATCTTTTAAATATTTAAGATAACAGATCCAGTGAGGGCCCTGATTTTTGTACTTATCCAAATTAACTATGCCACACTCTTTGTTGAGTGGTTGTTCTGGTAAAGAATCAGACATGTACACACCTCTAAAATTTTTGATGCCCAGTGGCTTAATTAAAGCTTCAATATCTTGGTTTGTAAGCGGCTCTTGTTTTTTTTAAACTTATTCATGGCTCTCTTAACACCTTTGCCTTGTTTCTCTATGGCCAGATTATGGCGCTTCATTTCATCTAATTCTGCCTTATTCTTCTTGGCATCTATTACTGTCTTTGCTATAGCAGCTGATCCCCCAGCCAAGCTCCCAACAGCACCAAGTGCTGCTAAGATGGCCAGGATAGTAAATATGAAGCCACCCACATGTGATTTTTTTCTAGATTGCCGTAATTTTTTTTAATTGGGGGGTACTAAGTAACAATTTCATACCATGGCCCTTGGCAAGACAAGATTTTTTTTCTTGCGCTGCTTTTTGGTTAAAAGACTATCAATAGTTTTAAGAGATTTAAGACCTGCATAAGGTATCTGATACATAACACCCTTGGCCTTCATCCTAGGTTTATTATATACATATTCACAAACCCCACCCCAGTTTTTGTTTGGTGTTCATAGCTATGGTGGTCCCCAATGCTGCTATTCTCTCACTTAAAGAAGCATCTTTGCTTACAAATCTACCAAATGCAGCCTCTTCTAATTTCTTGTCTGCAACATGTCTCTTGTCAAGATCAGTATGTTTGTTGTTTGCTATGTCATGGTCTCTGCAAGCAGTATCTAGGGGATTAACACCAGGATCACCTCTGTTTAATCTATGGTCCAATTTTGTGCCTGGACCACAATACTGATAGCCTGGAATGTGTAGTTCAAATGGCAGCTTGTTTATGATGTCATTAACCAGCCCCCGACCCTCAGAAATATTCCAAAATTTAGGTGGTAGAGTATTAATAATTTTTATAAGATATCCAATGCCCTTAGTGTCATTCACTATAAAATTCGACAATTTTGTGCTTATCATGTCCATAATTCCAACCTTTTTATTGTAAAAATTGTGGTTGCCAGCATTTTCCTCCCCAGCTATCACCAGCAACCTATCTACAAGTTTCCTGACATCATCAACCCACACAAATTCTTTAGGCAGGGTGTTGTATTGTTTGATTCCACTACCTGTCTTAATCTGTGACCATATGGGCTTGATTAAGTTGTTGTATTTTGCTCCACTGCTCGACTTGACTCTTTTTTGTGTGGGATCATTGTTCTGGTATAGAGCATCTGATTTTATTAATATTTCTTTGTAATGCTCATAATCTTGATCTGTATAGTTGCCAGGCCTTTTCCGAGTCATCAGTTCCCACAATCCAGGTGTGCCAGGGTACTTAACAAAAGCACCTCTTTCTCCAAGACGAGATTCTGAATATACAATTAGATCATCTCCCATAAATGTTACTCTGAAATTGCCAATTCTATGTATGATGCTACCATCACGCTCTGTGTCAGCATATAAGCCAGACACCTCATCTTTGTTGTCTTTAGGTGTGCTTAAATATTTTTGAGCAAGAAGACCCAATTCAATAGGATCCTGAGTAGCTTCAATTCTTCGAGGAGCAACAGGACTAGGTGTATGAATACTAGAAAGTGGGGTGATTGGATAATCTAATATGTTCCTAGCAGCTACAGGTACAAGCTCTGTGATCAAATTTTGATTTTGCTCTGTAACAGTTTTGATATTTTTACCTAATTCACTAATAGCATCGATAATAGGCTGTTCTGTTTGCTTGTGTTTTTCATAGATTCCTCGGTTCTCTGATTTCCATCCCTTAAATCTTTTTACAAGATAATCTCTTAATTTAAGATCATCAATGATTGGCCTTTTCATGATTATTTATATATGTTTTAATGTCTAGAAAATTGTTAATTTTATTTATATATTTACCAGTATTGGGTTTCCTTGTCATATCAATTGTGACAAACCCATAACTGTCCTGGTTCCAGCACCTACTGCAAAACTTAGAAAAATCATTGTAGCTCAAGTCCCCACCTACATATTCATCATGTATGTGTTTGAGGTTGGTATGATCTTCATGAAACACACATATAAAATTGCTGTTGTCTCGGATCAGCTGCTTCGGTATTTTAGAAAAAGTCTGTGCCAGGTAGAAGCAATCAATGTTTTGTGTCGGCCCTGTGTAAAGAAATTTCTAACCTTGTTTTGATTATCCAGTATAATGTCATCAAACACAACAACAGAGTTATCAAGACAATCATGGAGTGACTTAACATCTGATTCAAAAGTGGCTATATCCAGTCCATCATATAGCTTCATCAGCTGCTGATATTTTAATTGTTCCAAGCTCTTAGAGAAAACATACAAGTGCCTGTTTTTCCAGTCTAACCAGTTGGGTGCCAATAAAAAATTATCAATCATTAGTGTAGTTTTACCACAAGCCGATGGCCCAACAATAAGACATCTAATATTATCAGGCAGCAACATTCCATTTCTCTTAATCTGCTGTTCAGGTTCTGGCAGCCTCTTTATAACATCCCAGGTGCTCATATTATCACTTTGTTTGCCTCGATCCAGCTGTGTTCTGGAAGTCCTAGCCATTTGACAAATAACTTGTTGCCTTTTCTGCGGATGATTTTTTCTATGAGATATGTGTCAGGCTGTTTAGTTTTGTTGAGTTCTTCTTCATAGAACCGGCCTTTGAGAATTTCTCCTCGGTGGTCTTTTATTATATATGTGTTAAGGGTCCCAGGTTTAACTTGAACCACTGTAAATAATTCAGTGCTCCAGTTTCTTGTAAAGCCTCTTTTGAATAAGTGCTTATATTTGCTGATTCTTACTTGATCACCCACCTTGTATTTGGCTTTTCTTGTTGTTGGCTGGTATCTAGGATAATAAACAGTGCTGATCAATTTTTGCTCATCAGATGAAGTTACCTCAGACGGTTTCATGTTGATTGTGGAATGGACCGAGTTGTTATATTTATGTAGAAGTTCTGGAAGAATATTAAGCCATTTATAATTACCTTGAAGTGTAAATTGTTTATACATATGATTTTTTAGGGTTTTGTTGAATCTCTCTACAATAGAGACCTTGAGATCACTGTAACTCGAGTAATGTTGTATTGACTGGCTTTTAATAAATTGTTGGAACACAGAATTATAGAATTCTTTGCCATTATCTGTTTGCAAATAGCGCGGTGATCTTCCACTCTGATTGATGATTGTCCTGAAGGCTTCTGTAACACATTTTCCAGTCTTGGATTTGAGTGGCACAGCCCAGGGAAATTTTGAAAATGTGTCTGTGACAGTGAGTAGATACTTGCAGCCCTTGTTGATTTTGTCTAAGTTTTTCAGCTGTCCACTTGCCATTTCCACCAAGTCACACTGCCATAAATCATCTATGCCTTTTGTAACCACTGGCAGTCTCTTATAATTATGTCTGGCTTGTCTGTGTAATTCATCAACAATAATTTGTCTAGACATAGTATGTAAACAAGAATATTGCAACTATAGGGTGTTCAGTAGCTGATACTACAGGATTTTCTAAATACAGTTTGTCTCCTATTTGTATATAAAATTCCAGAGAGCCATCATCTTCAGCATAAGATGTTTCTAATGTATTGGGATCTGTAAAATCCTCTAACTCTACACTGGTGATTTTTGGTTTGTTGTCAACATTTGTTATTGATAAGGTAGGGTAGTGGTGTGCCTGTGGTTGTAGCCAATATTTGATCTTGATTGGTCTCAGTGTGCCCCCAACAAAAAACTGGTAATAAAATTGTGCAGGGGACAGCATATATATTTTGCCACCTGGTGTAAATGGTGAATCATATTCTTTGTTGGGGATACTGTACAATTCAATAATTACTGTATGTTTAGGATTCTCGATTATGCCAGTTATTTCTTTTTTCTGCTGTAAGCAATCTACTTGTTACAGATTCAAGGTGCTCATTGATAGTCCTAACAACATCATCATGGTCTGGCTTGATTTTTATGTCCACAACAAGTTTTTTGTATTGTTGCACAATTTCTTGAAGCTGTGTGGCAAAAACAGACAAAGCATTTCCTTGATTGGATTCCATGGTCCCTAGCTGTTGCTTGATATTAGCTACAATTTGCTGTAAATTTTCAACAACTGCCAATTTTGAATTTTGAGCAGTAAGATCATGGACCTGTCTTCTGATATCCTCAAACAGTTCATGCAGTTCATTAATATGTTGATTAGTTGGTAGAGTGGCCACTGTCTGAGTAAGTTGTTTGATCTCTGTCTGGATATTCTTGATATCTTCTGATTTCAATATGCGATTCACTGCTCTCTTTATATTTTTAAGTTCCTGTGATGTAGGCAGATTTGATACAGTATTCTGCAAAGATTCAAGTGCCAATTTCACATCATTTAATTCAGAAGCATCAACCACACCACGCATAGCATCTTGAAGCAGGGCTATATCTGCCTGAGTAGGTGTTGATTGTTGTAAAATTTCAAGTTTTGTTTGGATATCATAAATCAAGTGATGAAAATGAGATAGCTCAGATTCAGTGTTGAGGTGTTCAAGTTTTGTGATCTGTTGCTGGACACTGACAAGGGTGTCTACAATACCAGGCAAGCGGGATTCTAGAGATTCTTGTACATTTGTCAAATCACTTTCACTGCTGCTATTGTACCCTCAAGATGGGTTATGGTACTTTGAATTTTTCCAAAATCTTCATATGTTTCAAGTTGCAGCTTAATGTTGGCAACACTCCGAGTTATTGCACTCAAAGCATCAGAAGATGGCAAGTTGTCCACAAAATTTTCAAGTGTCTCAATTTTTTCTTTAACCTCGGCTATGGCATTGTTTAGAGGGCCCAGATTAGGAATCTCCAGTGATTGAATCTGTTCTTTTAGAGTGGAAAGTACTAGATCAAAATCTTCTTGTGACTTTATGCTTTTGACAATTGTTTCGAGCTGTGTCTGGACATTATTTATCTGCTCTTCCAATTGCTGTTTCAATTGCTCAGAGTTGGTGGCCTGGGTCTTAAATTTGGCTTGAAGAGCTGCTACAGCCTCCTCTAAACTTTGAAAATTATCCAATGTAGCCAAGTCAGTATATTTTTGAAGCAGCAATTTGAGTTCTGAATCAATTTTAAGAAGAGGGTGATTGTAAATTTGTAATTTCTAGTTGAAGACTGGCATTGAGTGTGGCTTGTAAAGCTTGTAAATCACTTCTTAATTTTTTGACTCTGACATCAAGCATAAGAATCTCATCACTGTGATCTTCATGCCTTGTATAGCCAAATATATCATTAGGCATTTTGTTTTAGTGGTTATTTATTATTGAATATCTAATTCTTAATTCTATAAAAAAAGGTATGAGCTTGTCATAGGATCCCGGGACCTCAATATATAAGCAGTCACCAGCAGAAACAGTATATACAGTGCCAGAAACCATGTTTGAGTGCTTAATTCTCTAAATATTTCTCCCTACTGAAATCTTGACATCACCCTCGGGGGTTGTAATAAATTGTAATTGACCACATACAGGTAATTGGTAATGATTTAAATTATTGTTAAATATGTACAATGTTTTACCTGTTTCATCATCAACATCTGTAAGTATGCTGTTCAGGTGAATAATTAACAAAGCACTTAGTTTAGATATTATATCAGAAGAGGGTGCTGGTGTTGGCAGGTCCATAATAGCCTGTTTTTTGAACCCAAATAAGTTCATAGGCATGTTTATATATTTCAAATCATGCTCTGTAATTGGGCATTGATTGCCACTTCTCAAGTCACAATGACCCAATGGTAGAGTATGTATGCCACATGATAAAATGCATCTCTTATCATCGTGTGGGTCCAGAGCCACTTTTCTTACAACATTTGTAGTCAACAAGTGATCTTTACTCTGAATTCTGCATTCTGATGTTCTGATTGAACTCTGGGTTTTGAGACAATCTTCATAATCTTCAAATTCAAGCTCTTTGTCAACAGTTACTCTGCCGATGCCCTTGGCCTTTTTGACAACAGCACCACTACATGTTTCAAAACTGTACATCTTGGCCCTTAACCCAGCAAATGCCACAATAACATCACCAAGTGTCCATCTTTTAACTTGCCAGGCACCTTTTTGTTGTGGGGTTGAATCTTTGTATGTTCACTGGTATCAAAATATTCAAGCAATGCAGGCTGTGTCATATCTTGATAGACATCTTCTGTCTGAATATCAAGAATAAAACTATCTGTGTCCATGTACATCAATTTTACACAATCACCATAAATAGGCTTGAGCACATCATAATACAATTTTAACATGTGTAATTTGGCCAATTCCAATATCACAGCCCCTACATAAATAGGCTTATCAAACTTAATCTTTGTTTTTTTCATGTTGAAGAGTTCCATATTTTCATCATAAATTCTTCTATAATTGAAATTAGGCTTTGCAATCAATTTTTTGCTCAGGCTGGGGTCAGTAATTATTTTAACATCAGTATGTTTTCTGACATTTTCTATGGTTTTGCCATACACTGAATTTACCATCAATTTAAACAAGGTCTTATCAAATTGGCTCATTGCAGATGTTCGAAGCTCTGTGTTTGTATCAATATATGGCTTCAACCATCTTGAGTGCCTGAACCTCAAAACTTTGCCAACTTTGGTTACTTGAACACCATGATGCATTAGGAACTGGAGGTTTTTGTAATATAAGACATAGTCCTGTTTTGGCTCTAGAGTCATCATGAGCTTCTTCTGTTTAGAGCCAGGTGAATACTTAACCTCAGGAATTGGGGGCAGATCAGAAAATGTCTTGTGTAAATCATCAGGAATTGTCAGATCAACTTCTAAGAACAGGCCGTAGTCACTGTCATCAAAATCCTGAAGATCCTCAATGTTGAAATCTTCAACCCACTCAAGCCCTGCATATGGCAGTTTTTTCATCATAGCATAACCATACAGGCTGTTGGCATCTACATACAATATATAATTTGATG
Organism: Lepisma saccharinum; assembly: GCF_977018435.1. NCBI lineage: Eukaryota > Metazoa > Arthropoda > Insecta > Zygentoma > Lepismatidae > Lepisma > Lepisma saccharinum. The sequence goes on along the minus strand of NC_139239.1, from coordinate 29,505,766 downwards.
GCAGTGCTGGATCATAATCAGAAATATATTTGTTATTTGCTCTGGCATATCTCTGAGAACATTGCACCATGCCTCCTCTTATACATTGCTCCATAAACAGATACATATCTTGATCTTGGATCAGATCCAATTGCATTTTAGTGTTTAAAAACATTGCAGACCATGCTAGGCCTGGAGCACTGTAGAAATACATTGGATCCAGTTTATAATTTTCCATGGAAGATTTTCTGAATGCCTGCAGTATATCGGCTAAGAGAGCCACATCAAGTTTTAAATATGCCTTGTGATAATCACCAAATGTCTGGCATTTTAAATTGTTCCACATCAACTGAGCATGGTGATAATCATCATCAGTGATTCCAGATCCTCTGAGTTTGCTGTAAAACTCTTGTTGTGGTGGCAGAGCACACTCATCAAATTTAGAAAAACCTGTAACATAGTCATATGGATATACACCCTTCCGCCTAATTAATTTCAGGTCCTGATTTGGAAACATTGCACATGTGATTTTAAATTGATCATCAGATAATTCACTGGCCAGTGTAGCCAGGCTAGCAGACAGAATTCTGTAGGGATCAAGAAATCTTAAGTGAATAGGAACACCATTAACTTTAATTATCTTGCTAATAGCAATATATTTCTCATCATTTTCTGCTAAAATATTTAAATTCTGCTTGTCAAACCCCTCGTACCTGATCAAATGATGAAAATCATAATTGGATGCACCATGGCAAAATATAGGGACAAATTTTGGTCTCTGGATCTTAATATTACAGCTATTACACAGGGCCATTTTGAATTTACCATCTGTATGGGAATGGTGTTTCACCTTGATATTTGTATCTGAAAATTCACAATCACATACCGGGCATTTTTCTGCATTGTTGAAATCTTCAATCTGTTTCTCTGTTAAAGGCAACATGGGTTTTGATTTTAATAAGACATTAGATGCTATGTCATTGCACTCATTTTCTATTCTATGTGCAAATTATTTGATGGCATCTGCTCCCATGTATAAATATTCTTTACTAACAACACCATCCTGTACAACAACATAATAAAAACTAGAAGGTTCATGTAATTGATATGATGTAATTGAAGATTCCTCAGGATCTGGGCTACAGAATGCAAGGGGTTTGAGATTTGATTCAAAATCACAGACTATATATGCTGGGTGTTCCAACAGGGCTTCAAATTTTTTGAATTTGGCATTTTCACTTGGATTAGGCATTACCATATGAACAGGTTTATGGTTGCCACAGTATTTTAGATGCTCAATTAACTTGTTTTTAGCAATTTCTGTGTTACATTCACGAACCACATTTACCATTTTTTGACCATCAAATACAGTTAAACATCTTCGGCACAACTTAAATATTCTATTAAATTTGTCTAGTTGTTTTCTTACTAAAGCTTCAAGATTATGTATCAAAGTGTAATGGTATGTGCCATCTCCTTCAATTAAGAACAGATCAATCGGAACAGCATTAATAGATAATTGTTTACCATTGATATCCCTGGCCTTTTTTTCAAATTTATCAATATTCTGAACAGACATTGGATATTCTAAGCCCTCCATCGCATCATCAAAATCATGTTCATGTTCTTTATAATAAGTTATTCTCTGAGGACCCCTTAAAACTGGATACAAAGCAGCTAAAATACACCACAGAAAGCATTTCTCATCATTATTTTTTATGTTAACCACGGCTTTTTTGTTTTTAATATTGGCAGGTAATGGCAGATATGTAGATCCTTGTAATGGGCTGAATTCAGAAATATTAACATAGAGCTTGTGTGGAGATCCGCATAGGCTCCATCCTGACTCTTTTGCTGCAAATTCAGAGTGTTTAATATTCAATTGATCTATCAAACTGCTTATTATTTTGTCTGAATTTGCATTTGAATATACAGCTACAGTTTCTGTTATGTGGGGCTGTGTAAATTTTGTGCCATTTGGTTTCTTATATTGTGTAAACAATTTGAGGGACAGCTTATAGGAGCCATTTTGTGCATTTAGAATTGCCTGCACATCAGGATTTATACTGTTCAAAAAATTATTAATGTCACATCTTGGCTCTGATACAAACCGGTAATCCCTTAATTGGCCATTAAAACTGCTATGGATAGGTGGTGCATAGCGTGGCTGCTTTGCTGCTCTAGCATTAACAGGTGCTTCATGCTTCCTTTTCAGACCAGATGAAGATGGTTGTGGGGGCAATGTTGATGACTGTACATAACAAGTACACTTATGCCTTTTGTAATATGCCTTGCTTAATATTTTATGGCATCTTGGGCACAATTTAGTAGCCTTTCTGCATTTCTTACGGTCACAATTAAACCGGTGCCTAGCCCAATTAGAACTAGATATATTTTTATTACACTGATTGCAATATTTCAAGTTTGGCATTTTTATTGTTTATTTATATAAAATTTCTTGGTCCAAAAAAACAGAACTATGGACAATATGCCAAAACAATTATAACAGCAGTTAGTGACTGAGCTGGTGCTTTTATACCCAGACAACAGCAGTAACTAGGCTCTGGTGATCCCCAATATAGAATAGTTTTGCTCTATTATGCTGTTGTACAACACACTTTACCAGGCATCAAACCTCAGCTGTATATCAGCTAGCAGTGAATATTATTCTCAAAATCTCACGTGTGGAGATTTTATTCTGCCACATGTATTTCAATCTCACACATCTTACCAGGGCTCAAACCCGGAGCCTCTTGATAACAAGGCAATAATACCAACACTTTGCCATCAGGGAGGCCCACACACTCTACCAGGTTTCAGACCTGGGGGCCTCTTGTTTACAAGGCAGCAAGACTAGCACTTCTCCATGGGGGGGGAACCTCAAACCCAGAAGCCTCTTGATTACAAAGCATATAAGCCATGGGACTATGTCCACATTCTATTGAGTATCAGAACCCAGGAGTTATAAGCTATATATCAGCTAAATACAGTCAAAATTGGATTTTAACTGTGCAATGAATATTCTGTAAGTCTCACTTGTGTATATATTATCAGAACAAGGCAAAACCTGAATTGGGTTCAGGCATACATGACAACATGCAAGAGGCTAATGTTCTTTTACTAAGAATTTCCTTCTATTATACAGAAATATTAATTGAAGTTTTATGCTCTTCCAGTGAATTGGAATCAATGGCATGCAGGCCCATACATGCTATAATGCAAAGGGAATTTTCCCTGAAAGGGCACAGAAATATCAATAATGCCCCCTTTTAGCTGTGTAGATTATATCTCATGCATGCTAGCATATAAAATCTCCCAGGCGTGCATAATTTATTGCTGGCCGGGACATGAAACTGATCAAAGATTAGAAAGAACATGAAACTTCAATTTGCAGCCTGCCCTTGTCCAAGTAATCCTCTATTGTTTTGATCTGTAAGTTGTAGAGCATGAGAATATAAGCATTTTGGCTTAGTTTTAGGTGTAGCCAAAACAATATCAAGGGGGGGGCATATTTTTGACAAGTTTATGGACAACAATTTGGCAGATGTAGCTTTTGCACACATGGGCAAATCTGTCTGAGGGGGGTTCCTCATTTCTACACTAGAATTCAAGATTCTTGGGATTTTGACAGAATAACACACTATAAACAATAAAATCATATGGGTACTTGACATAATTTTAAGTGTGGGCAAATCTGTCTATTGAGGGTTCTTCATTTCTACACTAGGATTCAGGGTTCTTGGGATTAAGAGCATATCACACTTGAAGAATTGGGGCATATGGGCATCTTGGCATAATTTTAAGTGTAGCCAAATCGGGCTGTTTAATCAAATAGCCTCTTCATTTGTACGCTATAAGTGCGCTAATAATATCATCAATACAACTACTGGGGGCACCCCCCTGGCCCCTCCAGAACTCCGCCTATGCTTCGCAGATTAGCCAAAAGAAACGAAGTAAAATAAAGCAATTCAATCAATCAATCAGAATTGTGTTATTCTTTAATCCACAAGGCTGTACACTTTTCGGCAGGCGAATGTTTGATTACTGGATCGTTAATGAACACGAATGATATTTCAATTGTATTTGTTACATAGTTAAGAAATAGTATAGGGTGAAATCGTCTAAGAGTGCGCACTTAACTTTGCAACCTCACAGAAGCTAAATAAATAATTATAACGACAAACATTTGATTGAGTTGGTGTTTTAAGTCCACTTTATGCACAATAAGGCTAATCGGAACTGGACCTTCAGTTTAAAGTGGGATCCGAACCACTATATGCCTCCACCGGGAATCGAGTCCGGGACCCTTGCTTACAAGGTGACGACGCTACCACTGCGCCATCGGGGAGTCCCCTATAACGACCAACAGTTTGCACTAAAAACACATATTGATACATTGACTTATGAATACATATGAACAAAGGTTCAGGTAATAATAAACTTGTATTATTTTAAAACATTTATGAAAAATGTAATTGCGCACTCTTAGAGGACAGTTTCTCTAAGAGTGCGCACAGATCCTTGCCACTACTGAACACAACCTACGCACTGAAACCGGTCTTCAGTTATGGGTTCCACACACTGTTCATCATAACCAGGGCAGAAGAAACTTTATTCTGCTGACGTTGATGGAGTTGCATCATCAGAGGATCGCACAATTTTCTTTGGATGCACTCGTTCAGTTATCACTGTATCGTTCCGTTTTTATAAAGTCCCGGAAGTTGAAGCCAGACGTGAGTTCTTGTACGGTGAAGATGTGAGAACTTCTGATTTTATAACTTCTCCATGCACTGAGTACTCTTAAACGAACAAGGCAAGGTTCAGAATTGATCGGACACGAGCAGCAGCATGTAGAGGGTGAGTAGTGGTATTGGCTGTATTACTGGCGCGATAAAGGAAGAGCTCCCCTCAAGCAGGTTTGGCTACACTTAAAACAAGCTCAACATGCCCATATGAGCTTTTTGCTCTAGTGTGGAACCCTGCCTAATCCAAGATTTTTGTAAAAATGCCCTCGGGAATTTCCCGGGAAAGGAAGAGCCTCCTCAGATTGATTTGTCTACACTTATAAAAGCTACTTCTGTGAGATTGTTGTCCATAAACTTGTTAAAAATATGCCCCTCTTGATATTTTTTTTGGCCACACTTAAAACTAGGCCATGATACACCTACACCCACACACACACACACATATTTACTTCTGGTTTAAGTTTAATTGGATACCAGGTTCAAATTGTTTATCTAATATTAAAACAATGCAATATGCAGAGACCCTCTAGAATTGTTCCGTGACTCTCTCATTTCTTACATCATAAACATATGATTTTTCTCCTATGAGAATAACACTACATATGGTGTCATCAGGTAATGCCTCATGGAATTCACAGATAATTTTAATATTTGTTCTGTCATTCACCACAACTTGTTTTCTTTTTGAAGTGTTAATTACAAACATGGGTCTCTGTGCTTTGAATTCATCTGGAGTGTAATACATATCAGTATTGCCTGTAGTGACCCTCTTGAAAGCTGAAAAGGCCTCATATAATTTGAGAAAATCATCCTTGGACATGTCTAAATTGTAATTTTCTCTAGGAAATACCTCATTTCTGCCATTTTTAAGATATATGTTCTTGATGTTGCAGTTATCAAATTTGCTTGAATTTTTTTCCTGATTGTTGTGTCTTCCAGTCTGAAACAGTACCACCACAAAATCAGGCATGTCATATTGAATGCTGGAGAATGAATTTGTGGCATCAAATTCATAATAAGAACCAGTTGCGGGCTTCTGTACACATTGATACGTATAAAATTGCAGAGGAACCTGTGGATTTTTTATTATATCAGCTTTGTATTTAAGAGCATAACTGGCCTCATATTCAACAACAGGGATTCTTAACTCCATAGTCTGAATAATGCATTTGCCTGCATCTGGTAGGGTATTGGGCAGAGCTTCCCCGGTAGGGTTTATTGCACTGTACCTCATCAAAGCATTATTATCATTGGCAGCTCTTCTAAATGTGATTCTTAACCCACCCTTCCACATAATATCTTTGTAATCTGAGAAGAATCCTGGCAACAGGCGCATGGGGAACAGTACAGTGTGGTTCTTAGATAATATCTTATCACCAGCCTCAAATCCACCTATTTTGTAGTATGAAGCCTCGGTTTTGGATAATTTTAATGTGGCCAAAGCTGTGGAGGTAATGCCGGGATAATCCACTCTGTTTATAACAACACCATGCTTTCTGATCTCAATTTCAGAGAATAGATGTGGCACAAAATTGTCTACAAGTCTTATATTTGAATTTGCCGGATAATCTGTTCCATCGAGCTTTACAACATCAAATTTGATGTATAGATCTGCTCTGTGGGGGTGTATAAAGCCATCCCCTACATCAAGATCAACCTCTATCTCTGTGTTGGGTTGATTTAAATTTGCAAATGTCCTCCTGTTTGGAGGGAATGATTGAAGCTCATAACTCTCAATATTTTCCATTTTCTTCTTGTATGTATTTTTATTTAAATATTAATCTCTACGATAGCAGTTGTTGTGGCTCCAGCAAAATCAACTAATTCTTCTTTTTCATTAGTGACCATCAATTCAATATAATCTATTCTATTATGACACACAGGGAAATATAATGTTGGGGATGGATTGTAGATGATTGGCTTCATGAATTCAGAATTAGGTTTAAATGTTGCAATGATGCCGGTTTGTTTGTGAGTGCCTATGCCATTTGATTTGGTGATCATACCCTCAGCCACATTACAGTGAATATTCAGAGTCTCTATGGCTAAGAATTTAGGTATATTCATAGCAGTGTGTTTGATGCCTGCTTCAAGTTTTGTGTTGTTCTCAAAGCCTAACAGCTCTCCTATAGTACCCAGATCCACTGTTTCTGTAGCAGATACAATCTCTACTCTGTGAGTGACAGAATTTTGACTTAACACTACACCTCTGGGTAATTGAGCATTTAGAGTGGACAGATTATACTGCCCTGGAGTGATGACAATGTTTTGATCCCCAACTCCAATTTTGTTGTTGTGTTGTGTAATATTTGGGATCAGGTACATGCCGCAAAATGCTCTGAGAGCTATTGTTTTGGGATACACTATGTCATCATGCAATTTGAGTTTCAATATTGAATTTTGGCCCCCATGATGTTTCAGATACCACAAGGCTATTTGAAAATTTTCAATTGATGGTTTATTTATTTGAGACATATATCTAAGAACAGATAAACACAAATGTCCGCAATTAACATCTTTGAAGTTTTGAACACGGGCATTATTGTAATAAAGATTAGCTGATTTTAAATATTTTACTAAATTTTCAGGTGGAACACCTCCAAATGAAACAAACACAAATGCCTCATTTTTAAAATATTTAAGATAACAGATCCAGTGAGTGCCCTGATTTTTGTACTTATCCAAATTAACAATGCCACACTCTTTGTTGAGTGGTTGTTCTGGCAAAGAATCAGACATGTACACACCTCTAAAATGTTTGATGCCCAATGGCTTGATTAAAGCTTCAATATCTTGGTTCGTAAGTGGCTCTTGTTTTTTTAAACTTATTCATGGCTCTCTTAACACCTTTGCCTTGTTTCTCCATGGCCAGGTTATGGCGCCTCTGTTCATCTAATTCTGCCTTATTTTTCTTGGCATCTATTACTGTTTTTGCTATGGCAGCTGAACCCCCAGCCAAGCTCCCAACAGCCCCGAGGGCAGCTAAGATGGCAGGGATGGTAAATATGAATCCCCCCACATGTGATTTTTTTCTTGATTGCTGTAATTTTTTTAATTGGGGGGTGCTAAGTAATAATTTCATACCATGGCCCTTTGCAATACAAGAATTTTTTTTCTTGCGCTGCTTTTTGGTTAAAAGACTGTCAATAGTTTTAAGAGATTTGAGACCTGCATAAGGTATCTGATACATAACACCCTTGGCCTTCATTGTAGGTTTATTATATACATATTCACAACCCCCACCCCAGTTTTTGTTTGGTGCTCATAGCTATGGTGGTTCCCAATGCTGCTATTTTTTCACTCAAAGAAGCATCTTTGCTTACAAATCTGCCAAATGCAGCCTCTTCTAATTTCTTGTCTGCAACATGTCTTTTGTCAAGATCAGAATGTGTGTTGTATGCAATATCATGGTCTCTACAAGCAGCATCTAAGGGATTAACACCAGGATCCCCTCTGTTTAATCTATGATCTAATTTTGTACCGGGACCACAATACTGATAGCCTGGAATATGTAGTTCAAATGGCAGCTTGTTTATAATGTCATTAACAAGGCCCGACCCTCAGAAATATTCCAAAATTTGGGGGGTAGAGTATTAATAATTTTTATGAGATATCCAATCCCCTTAGTGTCATTCACTATAAAATTAGACAATTTTGTGCTTATCATGTCCATAATTCCAACCTTTTCATTGTAAAAATTGTGGTTCCCTGCATTTTCCTCCCCAGCTATTACCAATAGCCTATCTACAAGTTTCCTGACATCATCAAAACACACAAATTCTTTGGGCAGGGTGTTGTATTGTTTGATCCCACTGCCAGTCTTGATCTGTGACCATATGGGCTTGATTAAATTGTTGTATTTTGCCCCACTGCTCGACTTGACTCTTTTTTGTGTGGGATCATTGTTCTGGTATAGAGCATCTGATTTTATTAATATTTCTTTGTAATATTCATAATCCTGATCTGTATAGCTGCCAGGCCTTTTCCTGGTTATCAATTCCCACAATCCAGGTGTTCCGGAGTACTTAACAAAAGCACCTTTTTCTCCGAGACGAGATTCTGAATATACAATTATATCATCTCCCATAAATGTTACTTTGAAGTTGCCAATTCTATGTATGATGCTACCATCAAGCTCTGTGTCAGCATATAAGCCAGACACCTCATCTTTATTGTCTTTAGGTGTGGTTAGATATTTTTGAGCAAGAAGACCCAATTCAATAGGATCCTGAGTAGCTTCAATTCTTCTAGGAGCAACAGGACTAGGTGTATGAATACTGGAAAGTGGGGTGAATGGATAATCTAATATGTTCCTTGCAGCTACAGGTACAAGCTCTGTGATCAAATCTTGATTTTGCTCTGTAACAGTTTTGATATTTTTACCTAAATTATTAATAGCATCAATTACAGGCTGTTCTGTTTGTTTGTGTTTTTCATAAATTCCCCGGTTCTCTGATTTCCATCCCTTAAATCTTTTTACAAGATAATCTCTTAACTTAAGATCATCAATAATTGGCCTTTTCATGGTTATTTATATACGTCTCAACGTCTAGAAAATTGTTGATTTTTTTTCTGTATTTGCCACTATTGGGTGTTCTTGTCATATCAATTGTGACAAACCCATAACTGTCTTGGTTCCAGCACCTGCTGCAAAACTTAGAAAAATCATTGTAGCTCAGGTCCCCACCTACATATTCATCATGTATGTGTTTGAGGTTGGTATGGTCTTGATGAAACACACATATAAAATTGCTGTTGTCTCGGATCAGTTGCTTGGGTATTTTTGAAAAAGTCTGTGCCAGGTAGAAGCAATCAATGTTTTTGTGCCGGCCCTGTGTAAAGAAATTCCTAACCTTGTTTTGATTATCCAGTATAATGTCATCAAACACAACAACAGAATTATCGAGACATTCATGAAGTGGCTTAACATCTGATTCAAATGTGGCAATATCCAGTCCATCATATAGCCTCATCAGTTGCTGATATTTTAATTGTTCCAAGCTCTTAGAAAAAACATACAAATGCCTGTTTTTCCAGTCTAACCAGTTGGGTGCCAATAAAAAATTATCAACCATTAGTGTAGTTTTACCACAAGCAGATGGCCCAACAATAAGACACCTAATATTATCAGGCAGCAAGTTGCCATTTCTCTTATTCTGTTGTTCAGGTTCTGGCAGCCTTTTTATAACATCCCAGGTGTTCATATTATCACTTTGTTTGCATCGATCCAGCTGTTTTCCGGATGACCCAGCCATTTGACAAATAACTTGTTGCCTTTTCTGCGGATGATTTTTTCTATGAGATATGTGTCAGGCTGTTTAGTTTTGCTGAGCTCTTGTTCATAGAACCTGCCTTTGAGAATTTCTCCTCGGTGATCTTTTATTATATATGTGTTAAGGGTCCCGGGTTTAACCTGAACCACTGTAAATAATTCATTGCTCCAGTTTCTTGTAAAGCCTCTCTTGAATAAGTGCTTATATTTGCTTATTCTTACTTGATCACCCACCCTGTATTTGGCTTTTCTTGTTGTTGGCTGATATTTAGGATAATAAACAGTGCTGATCAATTTTTGCTCATCAGATGAAGTTACTTCAGAGGGTTTCATGTTGATTGTGGAATGGACAGAGTTGTTATATTTATGTAGAAGTTCTGGAAGAATATTAATCCATTTATAATTACCTTGCAGGGTAAATTGTTTATACATAAGACTTTTTAAGGTTCTGTTGAATCTCTCTACAATTGAGGCTTTGAGATCACTGTAACTCGAATAATGTTTTATCGCCTGGCTTTTAATAAATTGTTGAAACACTGAATTATAAAATTCTTTGCCATTATCTGTTTGCAAATAGCGGGGGGATCTTCCACTCTGATTGATGATTGTCCTGAGGGCTTCTGTAACACATTTTCCAGTCTTGGATTTGAGTGGCACAGCCCAGGCAAATTTTGAAAATGTGTCTATCACAGTGAGTAGATACTTGTAGCCCTTGTTGATTTTGTCTAAGTTTTTCAACTGTCCACTTGCCATTTCAATCAAGTCGCTTTGCCATAAATCATCTATGCCTTTTGTAACTACTGGGAGTCTCTTAAAATTATGTCTGGCCTGTCTGTGTAATTCATCAACAATAATTTGTCTAGACATAATATAAACAAGAATATTGCAACTATGGGGTGTTCAGCAGCTGAGACTGCAGGATTTTCTAAATATAATTTGTCTCCAATATGTATTTTAAATTCCAAAGTGCCATCATCCTCAGTATAGGCTGTTTCTAATGTATTGGGGTCTGTAAAATCCTCCAATTCTACACTGGTGATTTTTACTTTGTTCTCAGCATTTGTTATTGATAATGTAGGGTAGTGGTGTGCCTGTGGCTGATGCCAATATTTGATCTTGATTGGTCTCAGTGTGCCCCCAACAAAAAATTGGTAATAAAATTGTGCAGGGGACAGCATATATATTTTGCCACCTGGTGTAAATGGAGAATCATATTCTCTGTTGGGGATGCTGTACAATTCAAGAATTACTGTATGTTTAGGATTTTCAATTATGCCTGTTATTTCCTTTTCTGCTGTGAGCAATCTGCTTGTTACAGATTCAAGGTGCTCATTGATAGTTCTAACAACATCATCATGGCCTGGCTTGATTTTTATGTCCACAACAAGTCTCTTGTATTGTTGCACAATTTCTTGTAGCTGGGTGGCAAAAACAGACAGAGCATTTGCTTGATTGGATTCCATGGTCCCTAGCTGTTGCTTGATATTAGCTACAATTTGTTGCAAATTTTCAACAATTGCCAATTTTGAATTTTGAGCAGTAAGATCATGGACCTGTCTTCTGATATCCTCAAACAGGGCATGCAGTTCATTAATATGTTGATTGGTTGGAAGAGTGGCCACTGTCTGAGTGAGTTGTTTGATCTCTGCTTGGATATTCTTGATATCTTCTGATTTCAATATGCGATTCACTGCCCTCTTTATATTTTTAAGTTCCTGTGATGTAGGAAGATTTGACACTGTATTTTGCAAAAATTCAAGTGCCAATTTCACATTGTTTAATTCAGAAGCATCAGCCACATTTTGCATAGCATTTTGGAGCAGAGCTATATCTGCCTGAGAGGGTGTTGATTGTTGTAAAATTTCAAGCTTTGTTTGGATATCATCTATCAAGTGATGAAAATGAGATAGTTCAGATTCAGTGTTGAGGTTTTCAAGCTTTGTGATTTGTTGCTGGACACTAACAAGGGTATCTACAATCCCGGGCAGGCGAGATTCTAGTACATTTGCCAAATCATTTTGCACTGCTGCTATTGTACCTTCAAGATGGGTTATGGAACTTTGAATTTTTCCAAAATCTTCATATGTTTCAAGTTGCAGCTTAATATTTGCTACACTCCGAGTTATTGCATTCAAAGCATCAGAAGATGGCAAATTGTTCATAAAATTTTCAAGTGTCCCAATTTTTTCTTTAACCTCGGCTATGGCATTGTTCAGAGGGTCCAGATTAGGTATTTGGAGTGACTGAATCTGTTCTTTTAGAGTGGAAATCACTAGATCAAAATCTTCTTGTGATTTTATGCTTTTGACAATTGTTTGGAGCTGTGCCTGGACATTATTTATCTGCTCTTCCAATTGTTGTTTCAATTGCTCAGAGTTGGTGGCCTGGGTCTTAAATTTGGCTTGAAGAGCTGCTACAGCCTCTTCTAAACTTTGAAAATTATCTAATGTGGCAAGGTCAGTATATTTCTGAAGCAGCAATTTGAGTTCAGAATCAATTTTAAGAAGAGGGTCCATGCATTGTGATTGCAAATTTGTAATTTCTAATTGAAGACTGGCATTCAGTGTGGTTTGTAAAGCTTGTAAATCACTTCTTAATTTCTTGACTCTGACATCAAGCATCAGAATCTCATCACTGTGATCTTCATGTCTTGTATGGCCAAAAATATCATTAGGCATTTTGATTTATTGGTTATTTATTATAGAGTATCTGATTCTTAATTCTATAAAAAAGGGTATAAGCTTGTCGTATGATCCCGGGACTTCAATATATAAGCAGTCACCAGCAGAAACAGTATATACAGTGCCAGAAATCATGTTTGAGTGCTTAATTCTGTAAATATTTCTCCCTACTGAAATTTTGACATCACCCTCAGGGGTTGTAATAAATTGCAATTGCCCACCTACAGGTAATTGGTAATGATTTAAATTATTGTTAAATATGTACAATATTTTGCCTGTTTTATCATCAACATCTGTAAGTATGCTGTTCAGATGAATAATTAACAAAGCACTTAGTTTAGACAGCATATCAGGAGAGGCTTGTGGTGTTGGCAGGTCCATAATAGCCTGTTTTTTAAACCCAAATAAGTTCATAGGCATGTTTATTTATTCCAAATCATGCTCTGTAATTGGGCATTGATTGCCATTTTTCAAATAACTATGACCCCATGGTAGAGTATGTATGCCACATGATAAAATGCATCTCTTATCATCATGTGGGTCCAGAGCCACTTTTCTTACAACATTTGAAGTCAATAAGTGATCCACACTCTGAATTCTGGATTCTGATGTTCTGATTAAACTCTGGGATTTGAGGCAATTTTTATAATCTTCAAATTAGAGCTCTTTTTCCACAATCACTCTGCCAATGCCCTTGGCTTTTTTGGCAACAACGCCACTACATGTCTCAAAACTGTACATCTTGGCACTTAACCCAGCAAATGCCACAATAACATCACCAAGTGTCTCATCTTTTAACTTGCCAGGCACCTTTTTGTTGTGGGGTTGAATTCTTGTATGTTCACTGCTATCAAAATATTCAAGCAATTCAGGCTGGGACATATCTTGATAAACATCTTCTGTCTGAATATCAAGAATAAAACTATCCGTGTCCATGTACATCAATTTTACACGATCCTTATAAAAAGGTTTCAGCACATCATAATACAATTTTAACATATGTAATTTGGCCAATTCCAATATCACAGCCCCTACATAAATAGGTTTATCGAACTTAATCTTTGTTTTTTTCATGTTGAAAAGTGCCATGTGCTCATCATAAATCCTTCTGTAATTGAAATTAGGCTTTGCAACCAATTTTTTGCTCAGGCTGGGGTCAGTAATTATTTTAACGTCGGTATGTTTTCTGACATTTTCAATTGTTTTGCCATACACTGAATTCACCATCAATTTAAACAAGCCCTTATCAAATTGGCTCTTTGCAGATGTTCGAAGCTCTATATTTGTATCAATATATGGTTTCAACCATTCTGAGTGCCTGAACCTTAAGACTTTGCCAAGTTTGGTCACTTGAACACCATGATGCATCAGGAACTGGAGGTTTTTGTAATATATGACATAGCCTTGTTTTGGATCCAGTGTCATCATGAGCTTCTTCTGTTTAGAGCCAGGTGAGCACTGAACCTCAGGAATTGGGGGCAGATCAGAAAATTTGTTGTGCAAATCATCAGGAATTGTCAGATCAACCTCTAAGAAGAGGCCATAGTCACTGTCATCAAAATCCTGAAGATCTTCAATATTAAAATCTTCAACCCACTCAAGCCCTGCATATGGCAGTTTATCCATCATAGCATGACCATAGAGGCTGTTTGCATCCACATACAGTATATAATTTGATGGCAGTGCTGGATTATAATCAGGCATATATTTGTTATTTGCTCTGGCATATCTCTGGGAACATTGCACCATCCCCCCTCTTATATTTTCCTCCATAAACAGATACATATCTTGATCTTGGATAAGATCCAATTTCTTTTTAGTGTTCAAAAACATTGAAGACCATGCTAGGCCCGGGGCACTGAAAAAATACACTGGGTCCAGTCCATAATTTTGCATAGAAGATTTTCTGAATGCCTGCAATATATCAGCTAAGAGGGTCACATCAAGTTTCAAATATGCCATGTGATAATCACCAAATGTCTGGCATTTTAAATTGTTCCACATCAACTGGGCATGGTGATAATCATCATCAGTGATTCCAGATCCTCTGATTTTGCTGTAAAACTCTTCTTGTGGCGGCAGAGAACACTCATAAAATTTAGAAAAATCTGTAACATAGTCATATGGATATACACCCTTCCGCCTAATTAATTTCAGGTCCTGATTTGGAAACATTGCACATGTGATTTTGAATTGATCATCAGATAATTGAGTGGCCAGTGTAGCCAGGCTAGCAGATAAAATTCTGTAAGAATCAAGAAATCTTATGTGAATAGAAACACCATTAACTTTAATTATCTTGCTAATAGATATATATTTCTCATCATTTTCAGCTAAAATATTTAAATTCTGCTTCTCAAACCCCTCATATCTGATCAGATGATGGAAATCATAATTGGATGCTCCATGGCAAAATATGGGGACAAATTTTGGTCTCTTGATCTTAATATTACAGCTATTACACAGGGCCATTTTGAATTTACCATCTGTATGAGAATGGTGTTTCACCTTGATATTTATATCTGAAAATTCAGAATCACATACCGGGCATTTTTCTGCATTGTTGAAATCTTCAATCTGATCCTCTGTTAAAGGCAACATGGGCTTTGATTTTAATAAGATGTTAGATGCTATGTCACGGCACTCATTTTCTATTCTATGTGCAAATATTTTGATGGCATCTGGTCCCATGTGTGAATCTTTTTTGGTAACAACACCATCCTGTACAACCACATAATAAAAGCTGGAAGGTTCATGTAGCTGGTATGGTGTAAATGAAGATTCTTCAGGATCTGGATTGCAGAATGCAAGAGGTTTGAGGTTCGATTCAAAATCACAGACAATATATGCTGGGTGTTCCAACAAGGCTTCAAACTTATTGAATTTTGCTTTTTCACTTGGCATTGGCATCACCATATGAACAGGTTTATAATTGCCACAGTATTTCAGATGCTCAATTAACTTGTTTTTGGCAATTTCTGCACTCTCTTCCCGAACCCCATTTACCATTTTCCTGCCATCAAATACAGTTAAACATCTTCTGCACAACTTGAATATTGTATTGGTTTTGTCTAATTGTGTTCTGACTAAGGCTTCAAGATTATGTATCAGAGTGTAATGATATATGCCATCCCCTTCAATTAAGAGCAAATCAATCGGGAGAGCAGAATCATCATCAATTGTACTGATTCTGAGAGGTTCTATCAAGCAATTGCCACGGCCAGTGGAACAAATAAATACATTAATAGATAATTGTTTGCCATTGATATGCCTGGCCTTTTTTTCAAATTTATCAATATTCTGAATAGACATTGGATATTCTAAACCCTCCATTGCATCGTCAAAAAGATGTTCATGTTGTTTGTAATAAGTTATTCTCTCAGGATCTCTTGAAACTGGATACAAAGCAGCTAATATACACCACAAAAAGCATTTCTCGTCATTATTTTCTATATTAACCACGGCTTTTTTGTTTTTAATATTGGCAGGTAATGGCAGATATGTAGATCCTTGTAATGGGCTGAATTCAGAAATATTAACATATAACTTGTGTGGAGATCCGCATAGGCTCCATCCAGACTCTTTTGCTGCAAATTCAGAGTGTTTAATATTCAATTGATCTATCAACCTGCTTATTATTCTGTCTGAATTTGCATTTGAATATACCGGTACAGTTTCTGTTTTGTGGGGCTGTGTAAATTTTGTGCCGTTTGGCTTCTTATATTGAGTATACAATTTGAGGGACAGCTTATAAGAGCCATTTTGTGCATTAAGAATTGCCTGCAGATCAGAATTTATACTGTTCAAAAAATTCTGAATACCACATCTTGGCTCTGACACAAACCGGTAATCCCTAAGTTGGGCATTAAAACTGCTATGGATGGGTGCATGGCGTGGCTGCTTTGCTGCTCTGGCATTAAGAGGTGCTTCGTGATTTCTTTTCAGACCAGATGTGGATGGTTGTGGGGGCAATATTGATGACTGCGCAGAGCAAGTATCTTTATGTGTATATGTGAAATATTCCATGCTATATTTTCTATTACATTTGGGGCAAATTTTTGTGGGAGTTCTGTATTTGTTTGGGTTACAATTTCTTTGGTGTCTGGCCCAATTAGAGCTAAATATATTTTTATTGCACTGATTGCAATATTTTTGATTTGGCATTTTTGTTGTTGTTTATTATATACAATTTCCTGGGTTTCAATTCAAAACTTTATACTGAATAAAAAATATCAGTTGGGTTCAGCAGTGTGATTTGTGTGTGTGTGTGTGTATTTGTGTGTGTGTATGTGTGTTAATATTTTTGGCATTGGTATTTATATAAAATTTCCTGGGTTTTAAATCTAATCTCTATGCTTATCTTATGACAGGTTGTAAAGCCAATAGCCCACAAGTGGAAATTCATTCACACTGACCTAGCTCAAATACCTGCACGGACTTGCATGTCTAGAATGGCAATGACCCAGCACTGAGTGTTATGTATTGATTTTTGTATAACAAGCTGGGACAAATAAAGGCCTGACTCTAAATAACAACAAACAAGCTAGATGTCAGGCATTAATTAAACCAAACAGGCCTGTAAGTATGAGAAACACTGTATCAACACATCTGTTTTCCTCACCCACTCTCACAATACTGGCTGATGCAATGCTCGGGAATTTCTGTAAATACTGGCGCTGATGAGAACAAGCAAACCAAAAATCAATACTACCGTCTCGGGAACTGCGCACATTGCCACAGAGGAGAAACATGCATGCAAACGTTCCATTGCGACTATTGGATTTCCTCCTAGGTACGAGTAGCTGTGAAATTATAATATAAGAAATAAGAGGGTCACAGAGCAATTCTAGAGGGGCTCTGCATATTGCATTGTTTTAATATACAATTTGAACCTGGTATCCAATTAAACTTAAACCAGAAGTAAATATGTGTGTGTGTGTGTGGGTGTAGGTGTATCATGGCCTAGTTTTAAGTGTGGCCAAAAAAAAATATCAAGAGGGGCATATTTTTAACAAGTTTATGGACAACAATCTCACAGAAGTAGCTTTTATAAGTGTAGACAAATCAATCTGAGGAGGCTCTTCCTTTCCCGGGAAATTCCCGAGGGCATTTTTACAAAAATCTTGGATTAGGCAGGGTTCCACACTAGAGCAAAAAGCTCATATGGGCATGTTGAGCTTGTTTTAAGTGTAGCCAAACCTGCTTGAGGGGAGCTCTTCCTTTATCGCGCCAGTAATACAGCCAATACCACTACTAGGGTGGTTCTCACATATGTCTGATGTTTGAAGTTGTGGTTTATACTAACACTTATTACCAACTTAAAACAAATTATTACCATTACCAGATCATAACCCTTAAAATGTGAGAGTTCAATATTACAGTGAACAGGCAAAAAACAGAATCTTACCCATAACGTGACGGCAAACACTACAATATCCACCAGGTACGACGTGTACACAGTCAACTTGTGGAGTCTTCTGATGACTAAATGACAGCGTCCTGCAATGCTGCCAACCTTCAAAAATCAAGCTGCGTACTCTTACAGGCTGCACACTCTTAGAGGAACTTACAAAACCCGCCCAAATTATATCATATTTTGGTTTTTTGAGGACAACTTATTTGAATCTACTTCAATTCATCTGCTAATTGCGACATATTATTAGTGAGGTATATCACACAGTTGAAACAGGTATACAGCATCGAAAACCCATTTTCAAATTTTACAGAATTTATTTTGTCATTTTTGGCAAAGCAGCAATAAACTATTCATCATTATTACACTCAAAATTAGCCTACTATGCCTACTCCGCTGTGCTCTAACAACTTCAAAGTGAACAATCAGTTAATACTTCGTAGGGAATCCCTTGCTATCAATCACAGCTTGGCATCTACGTGGCATGAAATCGAGGAGAGTATCGATGACAGACTGGTCGATCTTCTCCCACTCCTCCTTCAGCTGTCGGAACATCTCATCCGCAGAAGTGGTTCTGGTGCCTCAGAGACGTCGGCTGAGCTCCTCCCAGATGTGTTTTATCAGATTCAGATTGGGACTCTGGCTGGGCCACTCCATAACTGACACTCTGCGCTGCACGAACTACCCCGTGACGTCCTTCGATCGGTGCTTAGGGTCATTGTCTTGTTGGAAAACCCATCTTCTGCCCATGCTGAGACGTGCCCACGGCAGCATGGTATTTTCCAGGATGTTCTTATAAACATGCCGATCCATGATTCCATTGATGCGTTCCAGAGGGCCAGTGCCGAGGGAAGAGAAGCACCCCCACACCATGACCGATCCACCACCGTGTTTGACTGAAGGAAGCTGATACTTATGGTGGAATCTGGTGCCTGTAGGACGTCGTACCCACTGTATGCCGTCAGTCCCGAACAGTAGATACTTCGATTCGTCACTCCAGATGACGGTATTCCACTCACGACGAGTCCAGTTCAGATGTGCCTTGGCCCACTCGACAAGTGCCTTCTTATTCTTCTGGGAGACAAGCAGTTTCTTAACTGGCCGACGTCCATTCAGTTCGGCAGCCTTCAGCCTCTTCTGTATCGTCCGTATGGATGGCTAGCGATGTCCTGGACTCGCTAATTCCCGTCCAATATCTACTGCAGTAAGTCGAGGATTCTCCCAAGACAAGCGCAGTAAGTTCCTATCCGCGACACGGTCTGTGATGCCTGGTCTCCCAGTCTTCTCCTTCTTCACGTATCCTCCGTGGACCCGCCACCGCTTCAGAAGTTTGCTCACAGCCGACTGGCTGATCGAAAACTGCTCTGGCAGCTCCTTCTGAGTCCTCCCTTGGCGATGGCCTGCTACAATCGCATCTTGTTGCGCCTTGGTGAGATCGAGCGCTTGCTTTGTTTTACGCATCACTGAAATGATTATTATAATACACTTCAACAAAACAATTACAGATTGAGATAGAAAAATACTTCTAAAATGAAGATTAAAAAAATACGGAAAATTGGCATTTTCGAAAATCGGCGAAAAAATCAATTCTACTTTTTACCATTGCACACCACGCTGGCTACGGTAACATAATAGACAGTTCAAAGTCCTGTGAAAATTTCATAGAGATCGGGTAAGTCCCCAAAAATTTATCCTAAGAAAACCTGAATATGATATATTTTGGGCGGGTACTGTACTTAATTTTATTTTGCCGGGGATATATTTTTCTTGTGGGGGGAGATCTCCAGAACTCCCCCTAGAATTACATGATATAATACTTTCTGCTGTAAGTTTATGTTTTCGCTTTTACCAAAGTTCAATTCTATGCACATTGCAAAGTGAGACAGAACTTACGGTTTAAAGATAAATCTTTCCACTATGTGATCTCGGCAAAAATCGAATCTAGGACCCACTTGATTACAAGGTGGCAGTTTTAACACTACCCTAATAAGGAAACCCTGCAGCAACTCAAGAGGAAACATGAAAAAACTTAAATTTAATGATTATATTCACATCACCAGCAATACAAGCATTTGCACTTGTGTGTGTTCACCAATGTCCACTAGCCGGCCCCCTTGGCGGAGTAGTTAGAACATCGCGCTTCGACGCCAGGGGTCCCGGGTTCGAATCCTGGCCTGGACATGGATGTTTGTGACTGTCCATTCATCAATTTCATAATATCATCACTCATCCTCATCTTCGCAAACTAGCCAAAAGTGGCACAAAAGGCGAAGTAAAATAAATCAAATGAAATCAAATCAATGTCCACTAGAAAGGAGAGATTAGAATTTCTTAGAAATAAGTGGCATTAATTTATGTAGAAATTCACCCCATTGCAAAGGAGAAAAATATTTTTTTCGGAATAAATCCGTTCAAAATGTTGGGTCCGAATATAAGTGTATGAAACAAAACATCTAAATATGTAACGCAATTTATGGATCGATAAATGTGTACGCACATGCTTTATCGCACTCCTGGACGAGTGATCAGGGCCTGAGCGATGTGGCAACTCTGTCGCCTTGGAATCAAGGAGTCCCGCGTTCGATCTCTGGTGGAGAGACACAGTGGTTCGGATAACACTTTAAACTGTAGGTCTAGTCCCGTGCGCAAAATGAACTTTAAAAAACTTTGACAGCCTTTTTGTACGAGTACTTGCCTGAGAGGTAAATTGTTTGCCAAGCAAATATTTTTTGTTGCTTTACACCAGCGTTTAGAACAATTTGGTTAGTACTCTCCCTGTCTGTCGGTCTGTGGCACGCGAGTAGCATTAATTTCAGACCTACAATCGTATAAGAGCAGGAACGTTGAAAAGGGATGCATTGTCTGATTGGCTACCTAGGGTTTCCCCCGATGTCGCAATGGTAACGCCATGGCATTTTAATCTTGGGGTCCATGGTCCGATACCCGGTGGAGGCACCTAGTGGTACGGATCCCACTTTAAACTATAGGTCCAGTCCCGATTAGCCCATCTGTGCATAAAGCGAAATCAAAACTCAAAAAAACTGATTGGCTACTGGAAGCACCTACTGCAGGAAACACCACCGTAGTGAATATCCGCGTCACCTACGTACTTCCCCCAAAATGAATGTTACATTCGCTCAGATGCGTAGCGATGTAGCTGGAGTCCCAGACCTGAAACTAACCATTTCGCAGTCAAAGCGCTCATACACTTTTGGAACATCCTGCACTGGGTACATTTCCAGGATCAGTTGCTGAACCGTTTCAACAAGTTTATGCACATCCATTTACGACTGTGATATTTGTTACTTTTTTTCTTCTTCTTTTTACCTCCGATTGTAATTCGATTTGTCCCTTTGATGCTTACTAAAAGCCGATGAATGGATTATTTCCCGCGTTATTTGGCGATGTTACTACTATGATCCCCCAACCCAACCCCCAGCAATTAGGAACCGATATCCTGCCGCCCTGTCAAAACCCACACACAAATGGAAGAGGTATCGCTTCCTTTTTTAATCTATTAGCGGAACAAAACTTCTCAAATGACCCTTTTATGCGCATATGTGGCGACGCACTTCCATCAATTACGTTAATGTTCGTCAGCATCCGACTCCAAAGAGAGCCTCTTCCTCCCTCACCCCCTGCTTTTTTGCCCCACACGAACTTTTTTTTATGCCCAAAAGTGATATAGTTCGGTAATGTTTGATTTGCAGTCTCCAGCCTGGAAGAGAAGAAAAATATGTACACATGCAATAATTAGTTGTCACATCAATTAATTAGTCTACCGCGTTTCCTCATTCCGTCAATTTGTTCTACTGTACGTCTTTTAGTTCACTTTCTAATGGAATATCTGCACTAACTTCGTCACCAAGTAATGAGGAATATTATACAGGAAAGCTGCAAAAGAAATACAAGTTAGCTCAGTTTAATGTTCCACATCATAGGCGCCAACTCCATGGGGCTTGTGGGAGCTCAAGGTCCCCCACAATGTTAACGATGTGGGGGCAGAGCCCCCCAAATAATTTTACTTAAGAGGATCTAATGTATTATTTTGCTTTTCATGTAAAGTTTACTCGGAATTGTGCCACATGAACGTAACTCTAAATACACATTTGAAATGTTCTAGACCATCAAATTTGGGGGGCTGAGACCACTAAACCATCAACTTTGAGGGGGCTATGACCAGAGACAGCAAAACACACATGACTTATTACCATATACTAAGTATATACTTATTATTTACTATTATACATATATTAATCAAAGACATAATGAATTTAGCCAACGACTTGTTAAAGACTGTTTGGAAATCCCCTAAAAGAATGCAAATATTTAGGAATATTTTTGATGTGAATGAGAAGGCTGTCCATACTGAACTGCGACCACTTTGCTCTCGTCGGTGGACGTTGAGAGCCTCCAGTACGCATCAGATCTTAAGGAGCCATGAAAACCTTCTCAATTTTTTTGAGAAGGTTTTCATGGCTCCTTAAGATCAGCACCAAAATGTGCTCGATACCTGGAGACAATGCTTCACTTCAAGACATTTTTCTTTCTCTCCCTCTACTGCCATGTGATGGGTCCAATAGAAGAGGTAAACTGTAAGATTCAGTTTCCACGCATTGGTGCTACAGAAGTGGAATCAAAACTAAAATACTTGACTGACATCTTTCAAGAAAAGCGAATGGGTTTTGAGCAGTTCTGGCAGAAATGCACAGAGGACAAACCCAGCCTCGTTGATGACCCAGAATTGCTCTGGCAACATCACGTCCCTAAGAGACTTGAAAATCCTGATGCTGCCAAACCTCACAAGTTCTAGACTCCAAAATAGTATTATAAATCAATATACACTGACGTGTGTGACACAGCAAAATCATGTGTTAAAGAAGGACATGAATCTACAGGACTATAAAAAGTATCAGCCGTAGAGAAAGAATGCATCTCAGCTTTGAACAGTTGCACAACAAACTTTGAGCAAACGCGAGAAATCTCTCGCCAAGATTTGGATGCCGATAGGCTCTCCTTACAGATGTCCATGCTTGGTGATACCGTCAAACAGAATAAAGTGGTTCTAACTAACATGCGTGTCATAAGGAAGTTTCTTTGGAAGACAGTACCCTCTAGGAGCTTCTGCCTGAAGTTGCCAAATTCATGATGGTCCTCCGCACTGTTCCAGTGACGACAGCCACAGCCGAAAGGTTATTCAGTGCTATTAGCCGACTAAAGACATAGTTGGCATCTACAATGAGGCAGAAGAGACTAAGCAGCTTAGCGGTAGTCCACATACATCAAGCTGTGCTTGATAATTTGTACCTGAGATCGCTGGTTAATGAGTTCATTAAAAAATAATCCAGTGCATAGAGGAACTTTTGCTTTAATTTTAAATTATGTTCATATATTTTTGTTGTGTATGTCACTTTATATCTTAGTGTACATGGTACGTTTTTTTTTATTATTGCAAAATTAAATTTAAAAAGCAAAATATTGTAGCAAGAACAAAAAAGTAAAACTATTTTCCTGCGATTGTGTAAGTATTTATGTAAGTAATTAAATAAAACTTATAAATATTGTAAATATTCGTTATTTTATGGGTATGTCAACACTAAGGTTATTTGCACCCGTCACCCGGACATTAAAACACACCCATGCCCTCGCCGGGACTCGAACCCGAGACCACCCAACACGCTCGGCTACCGAGGCCGGCATAAAACTGTTAGGTTGGCCTCTTAATATAAATATATACTTTCCAATAAAAATGTTAATTATCTAAAAAACAAATGAGCAGACACAAGAGACATAAAGAGACTTTGAAACATTTTCTAAAAGTTTTTCATGTAACATTTCATTTGCATGAGGAATATAATAGCTGATAAAAAACTGTTATACGAAGACGTAATTTTTATTTTTAGAAAAGGGAGGGAGTGAGTCAGTCATTCATTCATTTATTTCAGTGATCAGAGCCCCCACAATAATTTTGACAAGTCGGCCCACCTGTATCCAGATCAATACCAAAAAGCATTGTAGTTTTGTTATTTTACGTCGCTTTTCTGCCATTTGTTTTGCAAATTGCGACGATGCGGATGAGTGATGATTAGAGATAGGATTTATATGTAATTACATATTCTATTCCTTTCTAGATACATACCTTGAACACGAAAATGTCAACGAATTATGTAAGTGACATCATAAGTTTTATGTTACATATTTTTATATATTTGCCAGGATATTACATATTTGCTGATTTCCTTTACATAAAACAACATATTTAGGTATTTTTTTCCTATCTTGATCCTTTTTCCTATATTTTAGATCTCTGAAACATGATGAAGAAAATTTGTACCTCATATGATGGCATATTTTCTAATCAATGAGATGCATAACGCTTACGGTCGTCTAAAATTGACTGCCAGATCGATAGACAGGCTGAAGACAAAAAAAAAGTTACTGGAACTGTTATTTGTCGATAGATGCTGGAGTTTCCCTCCCCTCTCCTTTCTGGTTACATATTATCGTTTCGTTTTTAGGTTTAGGCAAAGCACATAGAAACTTGGCATCGGTGGACAAGAAAGCTACTTTCCTGTATGTAGCGAATTACACAATATGTTCCCCTGTACAAAAAGTACAAAAGTAGCTATGTATTTTCATTCGATTGTTATTTAAGTGGACGCTTTTTATTACAATTTGTTTCGAAAGTTACGAAGAGCTCTCGTAAATATTTACATATTCTACAATAATTTGCCATGTAAAAAGTAATTAATAGTTGACAAAATTGGTTTCTTAAATATGTGCACGTTGCTGTGCTTTTTTGAGTTTATAAATTTGATACAAATTTTAATTTGAACAACTTATGTCTTTAAAATTACGTTGAATGTGTTCAAATAAAATAAATTGTAACCGATCTTGACGCACCCCTTATAAAAGTTGACCCGCCCTCGCTGGGGAAAAAAGGGCGGCAAGAGAAGTTAACGTCTTTTCTGGGGAACGGTTGATGTGCGTTGCAGAAAAGACAGTCCGAGTGAAGAAGCATTGATACGGTTAGGATCCGTGTTACGTTGGTTATTGGTTTCGCGGGCTGTGAAAAACTGTAAGTGAACTAACGGCCATGATCTCTGCGAGAAAGAGAGATAGTGTCTATAGAATAAACTGTGAGTGAACTATCGGCCTGTGCAGTATCTCTACCAGAACCTGAGAAAAGGTTGCTAAAGATGAGAAGCTACATTTTTATTATGAACCAACGACAGGAGGATTAGAAGGTTGAAGACGTCCAACTCGTTATCAGAAAGATTTGTGCTTCCCCCCCCCCCTCCCCAACTCCCCCTAAGTGTTCACCGTTAGTGTTTTTCAGCGTGTTTATCGCCAAGTGAATTGAATACCTAAGTAGTTACATCGAAGACGTAAGTACTCAGTGAAGTAATCACTAAGTTTGGTCTAATATCTCAACAAATTCACACCGGAAGCTGACTAATCTGTGTATTCCGGAATCGTTTGTAAACGACAGACGTCAGGTGCCTGGGCCTTTAATAAATATTAATACTGTATTTTGTGGTGTATGAATACTTAGATACTTAAATATAAAAATTCACTGCTGATTTCCTTTTGTGTTATTGACGTTGTTCGACGGCAGAATATAAATTGCACTAGTAAACCAAAGAAAAGAATAAAACGATATAAAATATCTAGCAGAATTCTTGAAATTGCTTGGATACTAGATTATTATTAAATATTCTATGATACTACATATTTAGCTACATATCCTTTTGATAATACATATTTAGGTACATATTTTATCAATTATTGTTACATATTTATGTACATATTTTGTACTTTGATATTACATAAAAATCCGGGCTCTAGTGATGATTATATGGAACTGGTGAAGGAGAAATCACGAGAAACAATCATACTCTGTCTGGGATTCGAACCCGGGAACTTCGGTGGCGAGATTACTTGACGCTCGGAAATTTAGCTGGTAACAGTGCCAAATAAATTAAAGGTTAAAAATGAAGATGATATTTTTTGACAATCTTCTTAGTACATGGGAAAAATCAAATTGCATTATAATGCAATTTGGCTTGTCTTTTGACCTGAGTTGACATGACATCTAGCCAAAATAAGATATATATATAAAATACCTGTGCCATTCATGCGTTGATGTCTTTGCCGCAGATGAACAGCTTGCATGGAGTTACCTTGATCCTTGCCCCTGCTTGTGTGGAGCTCTGGTGATCCTTGCCTCTGCTTGTTTAAAAAGAAAAGTCTATTTAATTATTGCCTCCTAAAGCGGAAAAATTAAAGAAGAACTAGACAAAGGTGTGATGTTTCGTGCGGCTATAGTAGTGAGGCGCATAACGGTGTTGTAGATGGTAGTGGTGGTTTTGAGGCTGAAACACTCTGGCTCTAATTAAGATGCTTTACATTAATATTATTGCACTTTTTATTCGAAAAGTGTCAATATCCTTATTGGACACATTACTGCATGTACGATTTATCCCCATTCCATTAGGTTACTATCGTAACGATCTATGAAATAATTAGAAATATCAATATTATGAACCTCCAAATCCCAGTTGAATCGCTCACTGCAGAAAGGCAACTAGTCCAATATTTACACATTTCCTTTTGTGTGACGATAATGGTTTGTAATAGCTCAATGGATCGTTTACCGCAGAAATGACATCTGTCCGCTAGATAACAATGGGCCTGGCAACGCCTTCAATTTTCCGTTTACTGCAGAAAGGGAACTTGTCCCACACTAGTTCCCTGTCTGCAGTAAATGAGATTTCTTAGTGGCGCTAAGGTGGCCAGTTTACGAACTACGCTCTGTTCTTTGACAGTACCAGCTCAAACCCTCGATGTGGACGTTTATTACAGTGTTTTCTCTTCGTTGATTGTGAATCATATTGTGATTTCAGAAAATCAGCACCTCTGCTGACGAAGGAAAAGTAGTTAAGAAAAGGAAAGGAGTCTTGAACTTAGAAATGTACAGAAGGAATGTAATTAAAACAGCAAACGTTTCAGGGAAAGAGCACGTCAACTGGAAAGGGCAAATCGTACCGGTTAAAACACCAGCATCAAATGACTACAGTTCCTGGTGGCCTGATTTTTACAAAAAAAAACCTGTCTGAGCGATGACTCTTATGGTAAAAATGTCCCTAAACACCTGAAAAAGACTTTCAGTATTTCAAAATACCGTGAGATGACCTTCTCATCTCAAACTTCGCATAGTGCTAAGTGTAACATGAATATTGGTGGCTTCATAATGGACACTTTTCGGCTGAGGAAGTCTGCTGAACAATTTGAACTGCCTTCCAGAGAAGCCTATAACTCTGTACTGCCCATAAACAACAACAAAATGGATGACATCACAAAAACGTTGGTCTACATACCTGAAGACAAGATGCTGTTTTGGAGATCAATAACAACATGGCCTATCAAAACGGAAACACATGCTGAAGACATAGATGACTGAGTAATTTGTAGTTCCACAACGTCAAATGTTATTGAGGAATGTTTAAGAAATATTTTTTCTTACAATAAAGTAAGTTTATAAATTTCATTGTGTTCTTCTTTAATCAATTCAATCCAAAATTCGTTTGATCAATTTACTGCAGAAAGGGAACATGTCCAAAGCACAAAACAAACTCCCCCTCTATCCCCTTACGTCATACACAAATTTTGCATTCGTATTTTCATCACGTATACTTCTATTAAGAAAGAAAAAATACATGTCATGATGAAAATATCATAAGGATAGTTTTATGCAGTTTGTGCAATTGTGACATGTTGCCTTTCTGCAGTGAGCGATTCAGTTATTCAGCCACAATTTTCGAGACAGCAACTTGGCAATCAGGAATGCAGTATCAGACATTACCTAAGCTCTTCCTGGTCACCAACGGCGTAAACATGTAAACAGGTGAAACCAGGAAGAGGATACAGGTAACTGACTCTGCATTTGTTTAGTAAAATCGATCATAATAGTAAATGTCTGGGAGGAGAGAGGTCATGGTGGAGTTTTAGAGCGAATATTGAGAGGGGCAGAACTACGATTGAGGGAGGACACGTTGGAGAGTTGCAAGTCACTCTCGAGGTACCGTACAGTCCAGTGGCGTCTCCTCACTCTGAACTTCAGGCGTTGACAAGGAAGGAGTGTTAACCCCTCCCCCTCTCCTTTCTGTGAACCAATATTACAAATTTTCTCCGTACCTTTTTGGTGTAATTTTATAAATATTTAGAAAAACATTAAATTACATAAATTATTTTAATAGAAGTAAATACTTCATTTAAAGTATTAATATATTTGAAGGGTAAGGAGAAAATTAATATGCTCAATGTCTGGGCAATTAATTTATCCCCACACTTATATTTATCCATTATTTCAGTCACGTGACTAAAAAGAGCTCCTGCAGTTTTATCGGCGCTCATGTCATGAAATCCAAGAAATCTTTCAATTACTTTTTTCTATGAGGCCGAAAAAAAAAGTAACACTGTTGACACCTGAGATGTTTTACTAATGTCTGATGTTTCATCGACCATGATAGCCACAAAGTCTGTGTTTTGAATTTCATTGTAGATTTCATATCTAAGAACATCCGAAACTGAATTTATTAATTATTTAGAATGCCTGCCGAAGTAGCGCGAAAAACTGTAGAATTTAATAAATGTTCTTTTAATGAGGGATCAAACTCGGCTCTTGCAATAAGGAATTCCATGTAATTGCCCTTATTGAGAGATGCTGCATTTTCCTCATGGCCTCGGAATGGCAGTTCTTGCTTTGCTAAATAGCAGACGGCGTTAATCAACCTCTTTTATATATCCCTGTTCTTTTTTACTTTTTCATTGTGTAGCTCTATTTCAGCTTTTCGTTGCGTATCCAAAAGAACGTCAATTCTAGTAGGGGTGGCAACAAAACTACTAAATTTAAAGAAATTATAAAGATGTAATTCAGACTCGCTGTGTTTTCTCACTGCAGGATTGAGATGATTCAAATCCGCATACCCTTTATAATTCCCAACACCTTTCTTAGTCTAGAATAATAAACATGTCCAACAGTAAAATTTATTCACCACATCACACCCGCAAAGCCAGTTTGAAATTTCATTGAGTTCTTTTCGAAAATGTCTCTCAAAACCTTTTCCAGCACCACCTTTTCCTTTAACACATGTTGACATCGTGAGATTCGGACGTGGTCGACCATTGTCAATCACTTGTTTCTTCTCTGAATACGAAAGCGAAGAAAATGAATTATTTAAATACTTTTGCACAACACTTTCACTATTCTCCATCTTAAAATAATCACATCACTTCACACCACATGTTTAAAAAATATTGCACAACAATCACGAGCAAACAACGTGGAACGCGGGGCGAATGAAAGCCAAATCGTTGGGAACAAATACAACGCCTTGAGAAGGTAACCATGCTGGTGGGTGGCAGGGTGCGCATGCGCGGTCATCCTATGTTTTGGCAATGGTAAGACGTTGTATTTCCTCTCCAACGTCCTGGCAGTGCGGGACCGATCTGTCTGCCTGACAACCACTGCGCGCTGCGCCGCGTTCGAAAACTACCGGGCGCTCGAAACTGACAATTGAAGAAAAACGCTCAAAATCGTAATTTATAAGAGTACAGATACTTTCTTCTTTATTTCATTTTCCTTTGGCCGTTGACACACGACTTACACACCCAGAGAAATCGCCACTGGTACAGTCACGGTCATAATTACCGTGGGAAGTCCATCTCCAGGCAGAGACAGGTATACTTTTTCATTTAGCCAGTTGATCCAGTCTTAGGGTATATGAAACTCAAGTGTTGTGTTTTGCCATTGATATGTGCGTAGTTATCACCTCTCGCACCTTACCATGAAGCTTACCACGAATAGCGAGTTGCTCCATAATCAAGGATGAATGGTGAGTGATCTGCATCCACCAGTTTCGATCCAACATACTATTTCGATTGAAATAGTAGGCAAGAATTTCTGCAATATGAATCTTTCAAGTACATAATTAGAATCACATTTTGTTCCCATGCACTTGTACGAGTCTTCAAGATATTAACGTTAACGTTGCAAAGAGAAAACACAGAAAAATAAAGTATGCGCGAGTTTTAATGAATATGAATTCAGTCTTTCTTTTATCCCCAAAACCCTTTTCGTGTCTCGCTTCTACAAACTTATTTGAAGAAAAAACTTTAATTAGACCCCTTACCTGTTTCTACTTTGTTTCTGGTTGTTTTCTTAAGGCTTTGCAGAATAAACTTGTAGCAACATTTAAAAAGCCAATATAAGAACTTCGGTAAACTTTTAATTACATTTGTGCACCCCTAAGCAAACTCTTTATTACTCCTTAATTCCAAGCTTTAACAGGTTTTAAAAGACGATAGCTGTAATATTCATGAGCATTTTAAGTTTTTATAGGTGTATTCCAATGTAAATGTTCTCCATAGATGTCCCTACGTTAGAGTTCTTAGGTTTCTTGTCTCTGTCTTGTTTATTGCAAAACAATTGTCAAGAGAGATGATTATTCCTTTCATTCGCTCAAAAAGAAACTAAGATAATAGAATTGTATTGTTATATTTTCGAACGATTAACTTGTTATATTCATGAACGAACAGACACATAGAACAAGTATAACCCTTTTTTTATTTTACAGGATTTTACTGCGGAACCTGTGTCGACAACCCTTCAACTTAAAATGAAATTCGTAGATATGATTCCTAAAATTCTGGATAAACCAGAGCAACTTCTATGAAAATATGATGAATGAAATTTGGTAAATGTAATTGATTTGTAAGTTGTTGAAGATGTTTGTGTTCAGAGGTTAAGGTTTGTTATACACTAGGGGGAGGGGATGTTATAACCCTCTGCCCAAAAAGTGAGTTGGTATCATTGTATGACGTCTTGCCTCATTTTCATTGGCTAGCATGCTCAGAGCCATGAGGAAGAATCAAGCCTGCTCAGTCGGGAGCTCAAACTGTACACGTGAATGGTGAGTGTGGCTATCCGATGGGGGATGTAAGTAGATTGGAGTTCCTTTTAATTCTTTAGTTAGATATTTATTTATTTGTTCAATATTAGATTTGTTATTTTCAATTGATAATTAGATTATCATTAGTTTCAGTATCCAGGAACCTAATCAATAATTCTCGGTCGTATGGCCGCGGGCACTACTCACGTATTATCCCCCAATTATTAATCAATTAAGTTGTAGGATATAAATTTATTTGAATTTGATATAAAAGGAAAGGGAAATATTTACTAGTTGTCTATTAGAATTCTATATTCTGGCATTGTTAAAAATAAAATTGGAAAGATCTAAGTTCTGGTTTGAATTCGTAAAAATAATTTCCTAGAAGAATGGACTTGGACAACAGCTTACTTTCACTGGCACTCTGTATACAGTAGATCCTGCTTTATGCAGTTGAGATTGAGCGTGACTACAAGGAGATGGGTCCTTTTTACAGCTTAGTTGCACAAGTTTTCTTTATAGAATTAACTATATTCATTTCCCTTTCCACACTTTCGCAGCCACAAGCCTTCGAGCCATTAATACTCTCATTAATACTGCAGCTTCTACCAGGCTAGTCAGTATGAAACACGAGATCTTCAATCCTCCAGAAGAACAACTGGAAGCGTGAAACCGAATAGCAACAACATCAGAACAAAAGAAAAGATTACCTGTATCGAGCGCACGGTATTTCGAGCGCACACAGAAGAGAAGTCGTTTATGGAGCCCACGTGAAGGTCACATAACTGAGCTACCCTAGCATATCCAAGGTGCAGGCAAGGAGGAGATTGAAATTTGTAAAGTGGGTTCATTCTTTGCATTGTATTTGTAGTGAGGAAGTCGTGGTTCAGAGCGCTTTGTTTTCTTGTAGCTTTTTTCAAATTGAAGTAATCACCACTTGCAAGAGTAAACCTAGTCTTCTGCTCGACAGATATCGGTACCGTGCTGGCCTTCAAACTGAGAACATTATCCACTGGCGGTGTGTGAAGGAACTGCAACACAAGTGCAAGGGCTCAGTGAAACAACGATGTTTTGGAATCGACATCTCATCAATGTGTGCCAAACGTTGCTGAGTCGGAAGGAGAAAAAGCCAAGTATAAATGAAGGAAAGGAGCCAGAGAGGACCTTTCGACGCCAGTCAACGCCATCTACAAGCAAGAGTTTGGTAAACTGTTCAACAGGGAATACGAATTGGTGACCAAAGTTCCTAGATACGAGAACGTGAAAGGCAATCTGTGCCAGGAACGCAGAAAAGCACTGGGAACTACGCAAAATCCGGCCGACAGTTCCAACGTTTCTTTCAATGAGGAGATGCTGCGACTTTCCGACGGGACGAGCTTCCTTATGTTCGACATAACTCTGGATATTGGAAAGAAATGCATTGCAGCGTTAAAACGTTGGGGTTGGTCTCCGAAAACTGTTAAATTGGACTTTGAGATAGCGCGGTGATACAGGTATGAGAGATGTGTTCCCACAGACTTTCGTGTTCGGTTGTAATTATAATTTTAACCAGTGTCTGTGGAGGCAGCAAAGGAGTACAAATACCACTTTAAACCACCCTTGTGTATTAGATTACACACTGTCCAGTCCCAAGTTTGGAAAAAAGTGTGAGGGAAGGTTGACATTTAAACATAAAGGTAGAAAATATATGTGCGCTTGATATACGGTCGTTTGAAACTCATTCAGGAAATGTGCGTTCGATGCACGAAATTTCGTTTGTGCGCTCCATGTACGTGCGCTCATCGCACGACACCAAAGAAAAACCACAGACTTTCAAATTAAATTATTGGATATAAACAAAATATATTCTTTTATCACCAATCACAATACAAAACATTGAACACATATACTTATAGAACCTTTTATACGATTACGTGCCTCGTATTAAGTAACTGAAGTAGTTTGCGATCAAAGAAGCGCCCCAAATGACTTGATATTTATGCTCCAAGACTTCCGATTGACTGGTGAAACCTGGTACTCATTTGACACAGCTTCTAAGTTGCTGGAAAAATAATTCAAATGGTTGTGGCCAGAAAATATATTTTCAGTGGCATGTTATAGATGCAACCTTTGCCATGACAGCTTGACAACAGCTCATCTACCACTTGCACATCAATTTCGCAATTACCATTCTTCGAAAAACAGTCACTGATATCATTCATCCTTTGCTTCGCGCCGCAACATGGGCGCATGAAAATGTGTTACGCCGAGATTTTGTCTTCATCAACTTTGAACTCGAAATGCAATATTACGCTCTTTTTTCGAAAGAGATGTTATCCTAGTTCTTCTCTCTCCCACGCACACAACAAAGGTGATCTGGATTGTTCAAATATTTCCTTGACGTATTCGCAATGATTACATAGTTTTGCACAGCAGAAGCAAATGATAATAACGTGATTCAATTGGTTGAGAGTAGAAAATGGCTAATTCGAAATGATCGTTTCATGTCGACATTGTGTCATGCTCTGCGCGTTACACAGTATTTAATGTGTGAAATTACGCGTGTTTTCTTAATTGGAGCCTGATATGGAAAAACTAATTCCATTTTCGGGTTCAGCACCTTCAGGAACACTAGGAAGAAAAATCTTTGTACGGCAGTGTAATCGCCGTTCTTTTGCTGTTTGCTCGATCCGGAATGATCCCCTACGAACCCCGAGGTCGCAGGTTCCAACCTAGGTCATGCATGTGTTCGTCCCATCCCCATTTCTCATCATCTATCCTCATCGTCGCGATAAAGTTAAGAGATAGAAAAATGGCGTGACGTAACTAGAATTGAGCAGAATAGCTGTCTCCTGAGTATAAAATTATTTGTTTCGTGGCTCAGTTCATTTTTTAAAATTTTTTTAACACTCATTATCACCATTATATTTCCTCTCTCCTGAGTGTAAAATAACTTGTTTCATGGTCGATCTTAATTTTTTCGGAAGCTTTGAAACAGTCACAATCACGTATCCTGTTCCTTGCCTCTGCTGAATCTAAAATAACTGCGCATTTTTTTTGGAAAGCCTTGAAGTAATTCTGTTTCTCTTTACTAGGAGACCTCGCAGAACAAACACCGCACACTGTGCTACGAAACTAGGCAACGTAAAACACGACCACACTGGGGTACCTGCTGAGATCCAGCAGAGAGAACTTCCAGGCGACCGGAAAAGAGGCGAATTGAACACGGGAACGAAACAAAGGGAGTTGAAAATTTTCCCGGAGTTTGGAAACGCGTTGCAGCATTGTCGGTTATGTTCCCGCGCCCAACGTCGAACAATTGCTTTTAGACCGCAACACAGAGGCGAAAATTACTACAATAAGCCGTGAGTTGCAAAAGGCTGGAAGGAAGGGGTTGGGTGGTGTAACCGTTCTGCGCCTGTTCTGATGAGAAATAATGTTCCCTGCTGAGGAAATATTCTTGAGATGTACTATTGGCACGATACGTTATTGTTTCTTGATGTCGTGGGTTGTGCATATCCTATGCACATGTTGATACAGGATATCGCACTGAAATAATGCAAAGGAGAGAAAATTGATGAGGTTTCCTCGGTGATCTAGAATCATGGAAATAAAGCTTTGATGTAAATATAACATTTGCAGATTAACAGTGCATAATTTGTATGACAATGCTTCGTTGCAGCAGGTTTAAAGGCTGTTATCTTGAAGTGATTGGCCGATTTCGATAATACCAGACCGCATCTTCAAGGGATCTTGACCAATTTCACTCAAATGCGATACCAAACTGTATCTTGAAGCGATTTTCCCCATTTCACTCAAATGCAATACCAATGCGATTTGAATCATTTCGATGAAATGCAATAGCAGACCAGATCTTGAAGTGATTTGACCTATTTTACTCAAATGCAGTACCAAGGCGAGGCGCATCTTTAAGAGATTTGGCCGATTTCGCTCAATTTAATAGTACCAAACAGCATCTTGTATTCGCGATTAAAATTACCACCTGTGCGCTAGTGTCGCTTCCAATATGGCCGCTCTACGTAGGATAGATCTTTGTTTACATTCAGTGGTAGTACGTAATAACAGCGTGTTGTCATTGCTGGTATGGAAGAAACGTTTAAATTACACGTTATATTTAAATATTGCGAATGCGATGTGAATTCCAGGAACTATAACGAAGGTGAAGCTGTGCTGAGAGCGACGCATTTAATTATGATAATAAAAATAACACGGGAAACGCACACGAAACTAATGTATACGCACTGGTTTTTCAAAGCGGTGCTGTTTCATCTGCACTGCACCTCGGTTGTAACTGCCTAACTTTGCCTCTCGGAAATGATTTGAAAATAAAGCAACTCACCTCTATTGCAAAGCTTGGGAGGAAATAAATGAAAACATGCTGTTCCCAAAGATGCAGGCTGGTTTAATAACAACACCGGATAATGATAATAATAATAACAATAACAACAATTTCATTGAGGCTATTTTCAGTCTTCACTGAAAATTGACATACTGAATGAAATAGCAACATTAGCATGTCAATTATGTTTTTCTGACTTACCTTTATGATTACTGACATTAATTAATTCTCAAACTATTTTCATGTTTGCACTTAATCGACTTGCACCTGTTCCAAATTACATACATAATACATTGATTTCGAAAAAAAATGTTATATTCATAAAGCCCAGTTTAAAACTTACTTTCATGGCAATAAAATCATCTTTTCGAAAAATTATTTCGGAAAATAGAGTCTACAGACTCGTACATTCTTCGTAATTTCCTTGCCGCATTTCAGTTATGCCAATCTTGTCAATCAGTTCTGTTTTCCCTGATTTATTTAAACATTTCACTTTGTTGATTCCACTGGATGGAAAACACATGTAAGCTTTTCACTTGTCCTGAACCACAAAACGATTTAGAGCAAAAACCTGAACAGTATACGCTACTTTTTCGCATGCTCCCCATGCTTTGAATGGCTTCAACACGGCGAAGCGCAGCGAGGTGTCCTACGTGGAGCGGTTCCTGAAAATCTCACCAGATGGCATATCGGATAATTTTAATCGCGAATAGTTTGGTTGATTTAGCTCAGATGCAATACCAAAAATTACTTTAAAAAATTGACAGTCGACATGTTATTTTAATCAATACACACTACTATTACAAACATGAAAACACGAGCATCGGACTCCATAGCAGCACCAGCTTATCTCCAAGTTGACACTTTTAATTCATTGTGGGCAATGACGTAATGCCGGTAATATATCACTAGAATGTAAAACGATGAAACGATAGTGTTGCAATGTGCAGATGTTAAGCACCTAAACAAGAACAATCTAGACAAGGTTGTCTAAAGGATGTCTCTATATATGGATCAATTTACATTTAGGATATATTAATTGTATTACATTTTGTATATTATTTTAGTTTAGGTAGGTCCATTCATATCTCCTAAAAGAACATTAGGCCTCATTTATTTATTTGTTTTACGGCGTCTTACATTAGTAAGGGGCATTGTGTTCGTTCATTCGTCTGTAAATAGGTTCATTACTTGTGAAGAAATTGATGACATTTAGTATTTTTTTTATTTCATGTCGGCCGTGAACTAATCCCAAATGGGCGGAGTGTGAGCTACTTGTCCGTGGTTTTGTGATTTAAAGTTATCGTCTACCCGTTGGATGGCACTAGTGGACATCTTTGCATAGTCTTACCTAGCGACATCATTTAGACATTCTTATCTAGAGTTTCATGTGTTACGTTTTTTGACATTTTCCCTATATGCTTAGAGCAACTCTAGCTCACAGAATTTTATATCAGTTTATTGGATAAATTCACCTTCTACCGTCATTATTCATCACAGGGAAACAATCTATCGACCATTTATTTCTAATAAGTGCTCCCAGTCGCAGAGGAAACTACAACACGACAACAGCAACGCCAAAGAAGAGGGGAAAGAACATATAGAAGTCAAGGAAACGGCACTTCAACATTATTAAAGAAGAAAATTTCATTCATTCGTTCCAGCATGCATATATCACTCTTAAAATGCGACTACGTTGTCCATTACTAAATAAAAAAGCAATCGAAGTTTCAATGAATATAAATAGCAGTGTGTCTCCTTTTGAAACGCAATGTAGCCATACGGAATTATCGAGCCAAATATAACTTTTCACAATAATTCACGTTTTCTAAACTTGCATCAATAACAAAAACATTGTAATTGTCATTGGAACAAGGTTACAGTGCTTCCCCGACGGCGTAGTGGTAACGTCGTCATCTTGTAATAAAGTGGTCCCGGGTTCGATGCCGGGTGGGGCACATAATGGTTCTGATCCCACTTTTAGCTGTAGGTTCAGTCCCAAATAGCCTATCTGTGCACAAAGTGTATTTAAAACAAACTTCAACAAGGTTACAGGGTTTAGAGATTTGGGTATGTCAGCATTCTCTTACGTCATCATAATCAGGCTAAAATATTGCAATCAAAATAACAATCATATACTTAGTTACAAAGATAAAAATTGAGAACAAGGACTCTGTAATTTGTCCACAAGGAAGGAGATGTGTCACAGCAAATCGTTGTGTATTTTATTCACGTGGAACTTTATAGAAATTAATCCGGAACACTTATAGTTGAAGCCGATCACTTACAGACTTTTTCCTCCATAATCAGTGTGTCTTCAGTCTGGAAAACCTGGAAATCCTGGAAAAATCAGGGAAATTTACTGTTTTTCTAGAAAATCAACATTTTTGTATTAGTGTACACGGCAAAATAAAATAGGTTTTTTTGGGGTGAGTTTCGCTCTTTGGAGGCTTCAAAGATCAGAATACAGAAGGTTGTTCGGGATCTCTGGTGACGATTTTGAAAGCCGCTGGCGGCGCTGTTATCAACGTCAGTCCGTCCAAACGGTGCATGCTGAGTCACGTCAGTACCGAGAACGCGTGTGCAGAGTGTTGTGCCATTTACCTACAACGATGCCGAAGAAAATTGAACCATACTGGGAGGGCTACATAACAGCCCTTTCCGATGCTAAATATAGCTATTCGGCAATCAAAGGAATGTGCAAGAAGCGTGGTTTTATGATATCGAAGAACGGGATCGGTGCGGTATTGATCAAAAAAGGCAAAGGCCGACTGGGCCTAATTCCACAGGGGAAGAAACAGGCAAATCCACGAGCTGCTACGAGTCGTACACCGGACATAGTGAGAAAAGTGAAGGCCCTTGTGTCAGGTGGTAACCCTGCCCCCCAAAGGAGTATCGCACGTAAGTTGGGAATGTCTGTGTCAACAGTGAACACCATAATCAAGAAGGACCTGCAACTAGAAATGCGGCATAAGCGGCGAGTTCACAAGCTGTTGCCTCGTCACATTGCGGAACGTCGCACGAACGCTAGAAAGCTCTATGAGACCTATCTTGCAGGGGAGAGATGGAAAAATGTGGTGACATTAGACGAAGCATATGTCTACCTAAGTGACTGTCACAAACCCAGCGCGATTTACTACCGCCCTCGCGACAAAAACAATTATCAAACATTGTATGGAGAATGCCAGGAAAGTTTTCCACGGGGCTTCATGATCATCGCTGGGTACTGCTATAATGGCAAGCTAGCAATTCGCCGTGTAGCTAATAATGTGAAGGTGAACTCCACGTACTATCAGGATGAGGTTTTAACACCCATTTATAACATAGATATCCGGCACTGTATGGGGGGACCAGGTCTGGGTGCACCAAGATAAAGCATCCATCCATACCTCCCGTTCGACTCGTCTGTTCTTACAGCGAATGGAGGTGGAAACTGGCATCCGTGCAATTCCTTACAGCGACATTCCGGCCAAGGTGCCAGATGGACTTCTGTGCATTTGGACTCCTAAAACGGGCCTTAGGAAAGAGACGTCCACGCACTCTCAATGGCCTCTGGAGAGCCTGTTAGGAGGAGTGGGAAAAGTTGGACATGATAACTCTTCGGAAAAGTCTGTTGCAATGGAAATTACGTTGTCGGGCTATAGCGCGGAATGCTGGTTTTCCGATTGAGCATGATCGTTGGTGGCGACATGGGTTTTCATGAACTTATCACCCTTCCAACATTGTCCTCAGAGATCCCGAACGATCTTCTGTACTCGGAATCCTCACCCTTTTGAGTGAGTTTCTCCTCCCTACCCTAGGGTGAGTGCAGATCTGTCGTGAAAACCTTCCCTATACACCTTTTTGAGTGAGTTTCGGCTGCACCGTGATGCCACATGTACAAACTTTCCCACTGAAAATCCACTCACAGGCCTTGTCATAGCGAAAGAATGTTAGCATGACAACGTTTGTGGTCCTGGACCCCTGCCAGGCTCTCCGAGGCAATTTGTCTACCTGCTGAACCCTTTTCCCAACAAATTAGCACCCTGTACCAGTTCTTTAAATATTCAGCAGAGGCGCTGTACTGCAAGTGGTGAGACGAGGCTTAGATTTATCTCGGAATTGTCATGTCGGATTCCTGAATTCGCATTTGCATTAAAGTGCTATCCTCAAGTGTTATTGCCTTTGAATTATTGTAGGGGCATAGCACAGATAAGGGTATATATATCCTTATCTGTGGGCATAGTGCATCTGTCATATATATAAGACACATTTTGTGGATTATTGGGGGACAGTCCAACCATCTCATCCCTTCGACTCCCGCTGTGTTATCCAAATTAAACGAACCTATGGTGTTTTTTGGGTGGTGCATTCCTTAACAACTGTACTTCAAGAGGCGTGAAGTGTGTGATGGTTGCTTCTTCACACTTGAGAAGTGTATTGAAATGGTGCCTCATCATTAAACAGCATTCATTTTAGACAAAACGAACTTGAAAGTTCTTGTTACGCTAACTCTCTCCATCTATTTCTCTCTCTCCCCATACACTATCACACATAGAACAGAAACGTAATCTCAGTTGGGAAATTTTATACTGAACACCTAGAATATGTTTTTCTGTTGATTGCAAGATGGACGAAAGTAATGGAAAGATTAAAAACGATAGACTGTCCTATGGTGTTCAATATTTAGAAGCTTCGTCTTTTCATGGCCTAAAGTACATCGCGAGCAAGAACAGTTACTGGATAGACAGGTAGATATTTCTTCCTTTTTTTCTCGGATTTTGAATCCGTGTTGAATTTTCGGATCTAAAAACTTTGTTTTAGACACATCCAGAAATTGCTTTAGATGACCAATACCTCTAAGAGAAGCTGTTTAAACATATTAGAAGTGCTCTGCAAAAATTTCAGTAGAATTTTCGACTTGCGATTAAAATCACGGGCGTCTTTAGCGAGGGAGGGGAGAGGATACAAGGGAAACACGTCTCCTATAAAATAAAATAATCCAGACAAATATGTGTAGATATATACATACAGTATGTAACATTCTTATTAGTACACACGGATTTTCAAAGAAAATGCTTTAATATCTGAAAGGAAATACACTCTTTTGAAATTGTTTCTTTACAATTCAATAACTAATATCATTAGGAACATAAAATCTTACCCAAATTCTGTATAACCAATGACAATAATAAATTAAACATACCATTTTTGTACAACTTTTCTATTCGTACACTTAATAATATAAGAGAAAGAAGTATATTCAGAGCAAATTGACTGGCAGTTCTAATACTTTGATGCGTATCCTTTGGCTTTAATTACTGCTTGACATCTGTTCTTCATAGAATTAACCAGTTTCCAACATGTTTCAGAGCTTATTTTATTCCACTCAGCTTGCACAACAGTTTTCAACTCTTGTTTCAATATGGTCATGGACAATTTGCCGAGCACTGTTTGTGCAATCCACTGTGCATGATTATTAATTATTGTGCTTCTCGACATTCTCTTTCAGATGCCTGTGGCTTCTGAACTTCCTGGCGGCCACAATCGGAGCCTTAGTCGTGATGTGGTACACCTGGGATTCTTTCCGCAACTTTCCCACACAAACGGTGATCGACACCACAAAGTACCCTGCGTGGAACATTCCTTTCCCGGCGGTCACCTTCTGCAACATCTATAAGCTCCAACATCGGCTGCTGTCCAAGTTTATGGACGAGTACGTAATTGTGTTATTACGTACGTAGTATTTTTGAAACTGTAATTTTTCATGAAATTGTAACGGGTGGGCCTTATTTGGAACAGGTGCTCCTAAAAAGATATATTTCAAGGCGTTCCCAAAATAATTTATTGCAGGTATGCTATTTACGTTATACAAATATTATGGTTTGCACTTAAAACCAACGCCTTTGGTAAACTTTTATTATTATTTTTTCCAACTTGTATTTCGCTCAGCTAAAGTTAAAAAATACCAAACATTGGGTGGCCTACACCTTATGAAACTGCACCACTTTCTCGTAATACCATCTTAAGCCACATTATTATTTTCTATGTAATCTACATTGTATTTATAATTTCTAAGGGTTGATGTCCTTTTTCCTACATGTACGGTACAATACTTTTCATATTTGAACTTGTGGAGCGCCTCTAGCGACATCTATGGGAACCATCGAACATGTAATAATTCGAACTGCTGAGTCTCAAATGTTATGAAACTGCAATGCTGTTTTAATAGGAACGAATCCGTATGATTTTTTTAAATATCTATACCTATATTCTACCTATCAGATATAAAATTGCAAGTGTTCCATGCAATAATTTCGACGGTTTTGATAGGTTATTTGTATATTCATTTCCTTGGAGGGGAGTGTCCGCTGACATGTTCTTCCTTTGACCTTCCTTGTTTTTGCGCCTGAAATTGTGCACTTTTTTTCAATACAGACTTATGAACAGCGTTCTTCTTAATTTGAGATAAGTTTTGTCCTTGCACATTGTGACTATGTCCAATGGCTGTGATTGTGCCGCATTTGGGTGTATCTAATATGGACATATGGCATATGTATTATAGTGCGCTTGACGTCAAAAGATTTTGGTGTTTCCCAGTGAAATCGTGTGCACGTTTTCAGTGAAAATTAAAAGACATATCCCCACGCTCGCTCCGACAACACCAAAAGCGCAAGACAAGTTTACGTGCAATATTATCAATAACAGGGGTATGCTCAGGGTTGTAGAACATTATCCGTCACAATATTTTAGTTCTCGCACACAAGAAGCCAAAAGCCTCATATTATCTAGTATATCTAAAGATCAAAATTTCGTGCGGGGCCATCCAATATAGACAGATTACATTACTCTTATACAAAAACACCTTAAATGGACTGGATTACCGAAGTACCATTCTTAAAAATATACAATTATCAATAATTCTGTCGAAAAACTTCCTTTTTTACACATATATACTGCGCAACAAAGAAAAACGATTGACTAACGTCATTTTCACTTGAGGAGACGCTGGTTCAGAAATATTGTCGAGTAACGTGCGTAAAATCATTCCATGTAAATAGTGAAAAAACTTTAACCCATTTTATTCCAATTGAAACGGTATCTTGGCTAAAATAATTGCTCATTGAACACAAAAACAACACAGCGTGTCACCAACTTCCACCATTAGCAGGAAACATCCCC
The DNA here is from genome assembly GCF_977018435.1 of Lepisma saccharinum. Classification (NCBI taxonomy): domain Eukaryota; kingdom Metazoa; phylum Arthropoda; class Insecta; order Zygentoma; family Lepismatidae; genus Lepisma; species Lepisma saccharinum. Next base: position 29,463,223 of record NC_139239.1, on the reverse strand, counting down.
ACCGGTGCAATCTAGCATATGACCTTATATATAACGAACTGGTCCATCTCTCCCGGAATTACCCTATATATACACGGAATTTCGGAACTTATTTTGAATTGAAATGGTGGATTTTTTCAATCGATTTTCTTCATACGCGTAGAAAAGGGATTGAGAAATGCTCACCCACTTCTCCTTCCTACTTCAAAATAAGTTTCGACGTCTTTGGTACAGGTAGCTCTCAGTAGTTTATAAGCCCCACAACGGCGTCAACGTGGCTACCATCTGTGGGGGCCCCTTTTGTTTTCAGTTGGAGAGGGACACAAGGCCACTTGTACCTTGCAGCCTTGCGTCGAAGAACCAACGTGTCAACTATGCACTCCATCAGTACATGTTGACATTTTCTTGACAGATCACACACTTTCCGTGAAGAATGTATGTGCAAACTTTAATTTTCTTTTGTGCCATCTTGTATTTGCTTTGTTTTCCTGTTGTTTTTCTGCTGTATAGTTTGAGTATAAAATGACCATTCAGTACTGTATCTGAGACTTTAAGTAAACAAGTATAACCAGATTCGCATTAATTATGAACAAAGAATTACAGCTGCTTTATTATTAGACAATTGTTTTTAGTATTTCTCTTTCCTCAGGACATAGACACTTTAAATATTTTTCCATCACATCACCGAATTTTCAGTCCTAGCCTGTGCCTGAATGTTATTTTTGGGTGACCTTTTATAGATTTCATCAAATAATCACTCATCCTCATCGTTCGATTAGCCAAAAGTGGCAGAACAGTAACGCTTAATAACAAAAATACAAACATATAGTTATGTAAATATACAAAATGGCTGATGCTCTTAAGGTATTTTGGGGAGAGTGCCTTGCTCAAGTAAGTCGGCGGTATGGCCACTGGGAGAGAAGAAATAGTAAGAAACAAAGTTTATGTTGAGGGAAAATGCACAATTATAAATCATAGCAAACATAAAGAACATGGAAAGGTCTGTAAAAGAGGTGAAACAAGAATAGTAACACAAATCATGTGTCAGATAATTAGATTCTATTTCTCATATTTAAAGAACGTATTAAAAACAAATTGAAAACAAATCGTTACTTTTCTTTCGAGATACTAAAAAAAGAAGATTGTATATAGTTCAATACCGGATTTAACTTACATATAGATGTGAATATATCTTCATATTTAAATTTATTTACGCTGAACAACTTCAACTTATAAGTAAAAGTAGAATTTGTAGAGGTGTGTCCGTCGGGTGGTTTTTGTTTTCGGGAATTCTCAGCTTATTCGTTTGTGACGTTAATAAGTCCTTACAATTCACAGGAAATAATAATGTAGGGATTCATAATTGTGTTTTCCATGGAAAATCCAACAGATTTAACATATACGTGGGAAGTTAATTGCATTTCATTCAGAATGGAGTAATGTCTCATCCAATGTTCAAAAATATGTATCCACCTTCATGTATTCTAACTGGGATGAAGCAAATTCATCACCATTGATAAAGTAAATGTAATAGATCTCAGTAGCAGGACAAATAAAATAGAAAAGTTAGCGTGTAAATATAAATATAATATGTGTATTTCATATATGCTTAGAACTTAAGTTGCAGGAGCTTGAAAATAATAAACAACTTAAAACTAAGCTTACTGCATAATTCTTTTATTCATAAGTAATAAGAATCTGGAAAAGAGTCCAAATTCCCAATGGTGGTTTTCATATCATGTATTATAAGATGTCACAGGTGTCAAGATTTTGTACACGCCAAATCCAATATTTTTTTTACTAGAGCACGCATCCTCCTGTGTCGCTTGTCCGTTGTCTCCTGAAAAACTGAGGCTTCAGTCAGCGGCACTGTTGAGCGTGCCCGCTTAAATTATATAATTAATGGGCAGCATGCTCAGTGAACAGACACCCACGCTCTATAGGACGTCCATAGCTTCTACAGAGCCTTATTAGAATATCACGTGTGCTTTTAGGTCATAATAGCATTTTGCAATTATCTCATTGATTGAATGTCTGACTATTTTATATGCGTTATGTAATCAAATATTTAAAGCACATAAATTAATTTATTTTTTCACTTTAAGTAGTATTTTAATCAAGAAGATAAATAATTTTTAACTAAGCGGATCAAAAACCAAATTAATTATTTTTTGAAAAATCACAGGTTGATAAAAATATGTTAACCACCAAAGAAAAATATCACTTTTCATGATATTAAATTTATATTGATAAGTTTGTATTGAATTATGAAGTTGTTTTTTTTGTTTTTTTTAAACGTGTGCCTGAACCTTCTTTCTGCAAATGCAATAAAATACATTGACAAGAATTTATTTCTAAGAACAAGTTGTTTTGACATGGCAACTCTATTATTTTGGCATCATAGAATTTAATAAAAGCTTAATAAAATGTAATTTGGTCAGAATATGAAGCATAATTGTGTAAGAAATAATGAATTATGTAGGTTGCACCATCTCACCTACCCTGCATGAGCTTCCGATTCATTTCAAAAGCGCAGGAGGCATCGGATATATTGACAGCGAAAATTAATGCATAAATTAGTTCTGTTTCAGTATAAACATACCATTTTACAATAGACCTTTACTTGAGTTATGCATCCATCGTAAAAGTTTATAGACTGGTTGTTTATAAATGTTTTATATTATAAATGTTTATTAAAAAAATCTGAAGACAACGCCAATGCTGTATTGACGAGTTTCTTGTAAGTACCGGGACCATTGAGCCCTTGTCTTATGAGCAGCACTTCTCTTGCTATAACCTGGGTCGACTGTCGTCCGGGATTTCATGATAGATAGAGTTCAACAAGCCAGCAGAAATTGGATTTAGTTACTTAAATATTGATAATAAATATTACGTTGCTATACAATTTTCCCTTATTAAGAGTAGTACATTTGTAAATGAAATCAAGTAATTTTGATTATTTTACAGCTATACAGATCCAAATTAATAAATTACTGAAAGTAGAGTGCACTTGACTTATTTTAAAAATTGTTTTCCGTGCATTTTATATCAATTATTATTTTCAATTATTATACCCTATTTCATCTACTGATTCTTAGGTTTCAGACACAATTGAAATTATATATTTGTGTAGTAAATAAGATATGTAATTTTCGGTATAATTCAGCCCTTATGTTGAAGATATATCATCAGTGATGTGCGTCTACGCGTAAACAACGATAGTCTACATTCTACATGTAGACTATTATATACACGTAGATCACGTAATCTATGTAAACAACATGGCGAAAGGTGACAACTTAGCAAAGGGCGCGTGGAATAAAAAAAAATATATACTGCGTATCAGTTGCTGATGTGTGAGGAGAACTTTTCGTACTATTTCTTCAAAATTCGAACAATTTCTCACCTAGGAAGAAACCTAGTATAAGAAATATTCTAGTGTTTTATGGGGAAAAGACCACTCTTGCCTCACGACTGCCATCTGTTGTTGTTTTTTACATACTATTTATCTTCTTCCATAGTTGATAATAGAAGAGAACAGAAATTTTGTTGTAAATAGAATTCTTTTCATTTCGTTAGGAACAAGTATAGTTGAAAATTTCACTTTCACGAAACCCTTGAAAATTAATTTTAATGCACTTTAGATAGTCTACGTAAACTACAACCCAATGTAATCTACGCGTAGATTACGTGTAGACAACGCATGTAGACGTAAACTTATAGTCTACCGCACATCACTGTATATCATTGAAGGGTGCTTTTATACTGAAACAATGAATATGATGTTTTCCATACTTATGTGCATGGACCAAAGAAAATAAATTATTATTTCAAGGAAAGATCAAAGAATTGAAGAAGACAAAGTAATGTAATGTTAATACAAGTCTGAGAATAATATATTTTTCTTTTAAGCTTCTCCGTATTTTCAGTTATTCTGATTGTGTTATTCTGTTAATTTGTTAAAGAAGAAGAGAGAATTACAGAAAATAATCTAAAGCCCTGTAGTAAGCTAATGACTTGGGACGGCCTATAAATTAGTAGGTCACTTTACACTCTGGCGATTTAGAAATTAATTTAATTATTATAATATAGTAAAATACAACAAAATACTAAATTTTCATTACCGAGATTTTGTTTATACAGTATTAGCATATAGTAGATAAATATTAACATTTCGTGCGTGTAGGGCAAAAGTTGATCCTTATAGTCGGGGCCGCCGTTAGGGGTGTGCAACGTGTGCCACCGCACAGGGCCTCGCGCTTCTAAATCAGTTATTTGCTCATATTTTGTGCAAACGCGATTGCACTCGAATAGAAGGAAGAATAACATAGTTGTGAAAAGAAAAATTGTGTCATAACAAAGTTGTATTTTTGGTAACGGACAACTACGATGTCCCCTCTTGTCAAGCCACCAGTAAAAAAATCGCCGCAAAGGATCAACGACCCATTTATGACTCCAACTTTCCCTGATTTCCTGCCTAATGTTTGACCGAGGACAGGCATCGTAAAGTAGTTATTTGTCTGGAAACTGACAGGATACATTTTTTTTCTAGAGCTTGTATCGCTAAAACAAGGTCTCAATCAGCAGTCATTGAGAAAAGCTGGTTGCCAATTTTAAATTTTATTAGTGCTATACTGGGAACGCGCGCTCGTGCTTAACAATAGGTATTAATTACACAATTCTAATAACCAGGTTGGCGCTAGAGAAGAGTTTTACGAGAAACGGATGCTATCGATATTTTAACATTAGATAACACAAAGACCTCGCGTTCCCTAACGGCGGCCCTGCTTATAGTTATATAAAATTAATAATAATAATAATAATAATAATAATAATAATAATAAATAAACTCAGTCACTGTGTATGATAGATAATTGGATAGCTAAATCGCGCTTTGTGCCATGATACACGCATCGCACTCCTCATAGTAAGCTCTGCATTCCCTAGATTCCACATCTTCCTATCACTTATGCCTAGGGTTATCAGATCAGCATGAGCCAGAAGTAGAACACAGAGTTCCATAATGTAACAATCTAAGTAACAACGTGTGAAGTCAATATGCCCTCTTCGTATGATGAGTGGAATAAAATGCAGCCGAAGGTTAAACTTAAAACACTAAATTAATTCTACCTTATAATACAATACCTGTAAGAAATGCTCTTTAACTTACAGTTTCGCATGCTGTGGTCTCATAGCAATTCTCTTCCCTTACAACAATGTCGAAAAATTGTTCAAACAAGGGTGTGGTAAAGCTGATTGTAGTAAACACAAGAAATATTTTATATAATGGAGATAATACCCTTTTGCTTTATCGAACTATTTTAGGGGAGTAAAAGGGACAATTTCGATTGAAGGGTTTAAGGTACTGTAACCCCTGTAACTGCTTCACTGGTTTTAACAGCTTATATACAACTCGTTGCGCAGTGGCACTCGTTGAGGTGCTTGTAGTTTTGCTACTTATATTGTGATGATTTTATTTGTCTTATATAGTTTTTCTATTGCCTTTGTTGTATACTTATGTACATTTTGATTTTTTAAATATTATCTATATAATTGAAATGAAGAAATAAATTCCTGAATCTATATTTCAAAAGTAAGTTATGAGTTTTGTTTTGACTGCAAATCTTAATATTATTCCGTTCTTTGGGAGGCGTCATTTGTATACCATTATAGAGTCTCTTGATATTCATGATATGTAGTAATATTATTATTACCACAAATATATTGTTGCTACCGTGCCCGTCGCTATTATTTGTGTCACCTTGCACGGTTTAGTCATGTCTTCCGTGCAGATACAATTCTCTTGCTTCAGTTGGTTTATTAAATAATTTGCCTGAAAAAGCCACATTAGGGACAATCATTTTAGTTAAGCATTCCTATTTAGCACTGCAGAATTATATAAAGTAATTTTTACGGCTTTGATCTAATTCTCAAATAAGATGTAGGGAATATGGGAATTGGCAAACCCTGTCGTTGCGCAGGGTCAGCGTAGGTTGGAAATAGTGTAGGATATTGCTAACAGATGGCGACAGCAGTACGATTAACGAGAACGATTTCGTTTCTTTACAGGTACACGAAAGGACTGGATGCCGAAAAAGTTCAGGACTTTTTTGACTCTCGTGTCAGACCTTGGAGTCCAATGTTTGGATTACTTCCGATATAACAATCCAGTTTCGAACAAAACGAAGAAAGACAAGAAGTGGACGCAATTTAACATCAGAGATTTTATGCTGAAGGTAAGATTATCAAGAATAAAATAATTGACCCATTACACTAGCACTGGTCTAGTATAGTTATACAACCAGTGTGCGAAATAACGTGGGGGGGGCAAGGATTTCCCCCCATAGAAACTTATATCCCTGGCAAAATAAAATTATTTTATCCCCGCCAGGGATGTTTTTATCCCCCTCAATGAAAATGAAATGAAAAACATATAGTATACAATTTCTTACGTACGTAACAAACAAGGAAATAAAATCTATTAATGGACCACTCCTCAAAGATTACCTTGCCGAAAAGTATTGTGGTGCATGATAGCCTGCCCTAGCTCGCTTCCTGCGTATACAATATTAAGTCAGCAGATGAGAAGGTGTTTGGCCCCGACTTTCCGCAAGGACAGAGAAGGAAATAGGCAAGGAGTCGGGGGAGAAAGTCAGTGCTTGATTGGTTGTGTGGAGACAGGGAAGAGGCTTCAATTAGTGCGAGCTAGTTTGGAGCGAGCGTGCACCATCATCGTGAGTATGTGTTTTCCAAAACAGGGGCTTTCTATCTTTCACCTTTTGGTTCCCGAATATCGCGGGCATCCCCTTTTATATAGACCACCCCAAGGGCCTCTGTACAGTATGCAGCATTGTGGTTTAAAGAAGGGCACCATTCTGCAACTGACCGAACCGAGACAACACAGGCGTTTTCCACTGAAGTTTTCATGGCAGAGTGCTGATATTTTAAAAGTATTAAAGTGTTCTCAAGAAACTTGTAGGTAGATTGGATGGACATTAAGTTTGAACTTGAGTAGAAATTTGGTGAAGTTTTTGGTTCGATAGCTCTTTTTGTGTGCGAGTTTGGGTTTTCTTACAATGTAAATACTGTTTCTAGATTACGTTATAATGTTGTTATCAAATGAATGATCTAGGTTAGCCCCAATGTCCTCAAATACAGAAGGCAATACTTCAGTTTACTCACTGGTAATATGTAAAAATTTGCAAACGCAAAATATAAAAAGCACCTTCGTCCCGGAATGAAATCTCAAATACTTCACTGATACGCACCCTCCCCCCAAAATAAAAATCTTAATTCACACAGTGTATACAACTGTATACTCTGTCCCAGCTAACTGTGGAGCAAGGTCGGGCATACCGTCAGAGAAGCGAGGGAAATCTATTGGCCAGAGCGAAGCTACTAAAAGTATGTTTTTGAACAAACGAGGAGAAAGGGGCAAGGAACAAATTTGTTGGGGATAAACTATACTTTATATTGATACGCTGAGTATTACCGGTTGTTACAGTAGAAATTGTACATTAAGTACTGCAGAAAAAATGATATTTTGAATCATTTTCATGCAGAAATCTATTATTGTAAGTGACTATTGGAAATCTTCACTTTCTTGTTGCAATTTTTGCTTTGTGTTTTGTAGATTTTAGAAGTAATGCAGATTTTATTACTAAATTTTGCTGTAATTGTAAATTTGTAATTTTTTTTATTTAAAAAAATAATTATTCGTTAAAAGTTAATCCTCCCGTTATCACTTTTACGTGTGAAGTAAAACTTGGTTAAGTAGGATTCGAACTGTGGTGTTAGCCAAAACATAGTGACATTTTTCCACATATGTTTAAATATAGCTAATGATTTTAGTCTGGAAAATGTAGGTTCTTGGTTTGGAAAACCTGGAAAAGTCAGAGAATTTTGTTTTTATTTATTGTAGACACACTCACTGAAGGTAAATGGTGATATTGGACCTTTATAAAGAAAATGACCGAAGCTTCACTCCATTTGCTTGTTCTTATCTCTCCAACTCTTTCCTGCCCACCCTCGCGTCGTGCTTAACACAACGGCTGTAAATATGCGACATAATGTAGTTAATATAGCCTTCATTAAGAAGCAAGGGGCGTTGGGATTGTAATTACCCCTTCTTAGATCCCTTGAATTTTACATAAGTCTACACGGAATCAATCAAGAGTTTGCCCCAATTTCTCAAGGCAAAGAAGCTAGAGTGCGCGTCAAATCTCCTGCATATGGCGATAGCCAATAGCAGCGCACTGCAGCGGTGCCATGTCGAAATCTCACACGGACAAGAGACAGCGTGGTTGAGCGAAACGCCTTATCACGGAACTAGGCAACGCCGCACGTCTGTGATTCGCTGGTGCTGCTCAGTCGTTCAAGGCCATATGCAGGATATTTGACGCGCACTCTAGTGGCAAAATTTTCATTGCCTCAAGTTAATTTTGAAGATGTTCTTTTTTTCTATGCGTAAATGGCCAAAGAACTTTTTCAACCCAGTAAGGTTGAATGCAGTAATCATACGATTCTGAATTTTGTGTCTTGTGTCTCTTGTAGTAGTTGTCCTTTCCGATGGCGCATTGGTAGCGTCCTCGCCTTGTAATCAAGGGGTCCCGGTTCGATACCCGGTGTTGGCAGATAGTGGTTCGGGTCCCACTCTAAACTGTAGGTCCAGTCTCGATTAGCCTTACTGTGCATAAAGTGGACTTAAAACAACAAATCGATCAATCAATCTTGTAGTAGTTAGCAAAACATCATTTCAAACACACAATATTGAAGAACGTGATGTATGAAAATAATTAAAATTCTTAAGGGCTATTTTTTTTAATTTTACCATGAACTCAGTTTGATACAAATTTTGACAGTTTTTGAAGCCTGTTGCTTTAGTCCATGTTATATGAAAGTATGACAGTAGATATACACATATTTAATTAATTGCATTGAAAGAATATGTAAACCAAATTTATATCCCACTTTTGGTTCTCTGTGTCTTCCAACCCAACCACGTAGATCGCCACAGTAAAACAAAAATGTACACATTAATTTGGATCACTCTGTATACATTTATGTTGTAAGTATGCGATATAGTTAAGTAAGTTTACAAGTAAAATGCTATCCAACATAGCAAATGCCTATTTTTGGAGGAGCATGATATGATTAAGTTATCTACCTCCCTCATTCTCTCCCAACTGGCCGCCAGGTGACTGGGCTTGCCTAGTGTTTATGGCTTCCCAGGGAATAAGTGCTGGTGAAGGATTAAGTTAAATAAATAAGACTATGTCAGGAGGTAATTGAAATCACTATGCAAATACTGTAAAGAATTAACTGTGCTTAAATGTACAATTCATTATTAAGACCTGGAATTTTATGCAGCTGAGGTATGTGATATATGCACATAAATATCAAGAAAAATTACTGAAATATGTAAGTGTATGAAAGTACTTAGTAATAGTTTTCGTGGTCTTGAATCTTTAACTTTATTCCCGTGTTATTTTTTTATATGGGCCCGGGGGCCTGAGCCCACTTCAATTTTTTTGTGTTATTATTATTATATTTGTTATCGTGATTTGTTGTAGAGTAAATAACATATTTTAAAAAAAAAAGTTGGTGGGAATGAATATGAAGGGTAGAATTTCTGAGATTCTTTGTGTACTTACAATTCATTTGGTTCAGGCCACCCAATGTTTTTGATAATTTGGAGCGGAGCCCCTCATAAGTATTCTCGAGACGAGACCGAGATAAAAACCAAGTATCGTCTCGATCCGATACCATCTCGGTGCGATACCTCATCTTGAAGAGATTTGACCGATTTCGCTTAACTGCAATACCAGATGGCATCTTGAAGGTATTTGGTCTTTTTCACTCAAATTGAAAACCAGATGGCATCTTGAAGCGATTTGACCTATTTTGCTCAGTTCAATAGTACCAAACAGCATATTGTATAGTGATTTTTGAAAAAATTATAATTCAAGTGTTTGAGCCCTCCCAATGTTTTTGAAAAGTTGACGCTCCTGACAGGTAGTATCAACTCGAGACGATACCGAGATAAAAACCAAGTCTCGTTTCGACCCGATACCATCCCTAGCTTCACCTTGCTTAAAAAATGACCGCATTTCAAGTCTGAACTCTGGAGGAAGAACCGTAACCTAGATTGTTGACTGAAACTAGACATTTTTTTTATAATCCCCTCCAACGCATTGACACACTTTTCCCCCACATAGCACACGAATGTCCACTAGATATCTTTTGGATATTTGTGTCGGAAGTGCTGGATATCAAATAGATATACAGGAATGTCCAATAGACATCCACTGGATATCTGCTGGATATCCATTTGTCCGCATACGTGATATCCAAAAGATATCCAGAAATGGATATGTTTTGGACATTTTCGGATCACTTTTAGACATGTTTTGGACATGAAGTGGGACGTAATCTGGACATTATGCTTTGATTTAGACATGTTTTGGACTAATTTTGGATCTCATCTGGATGTGATTTCGATTTGAAAGGATGCATGCAACAGTTAACCACCAATGTTTGTTGTTAATTTTCTTGCTCCCCCTTAAAATAGGCACTAGTCAAGTTGGATAGTTCAATGAAATTAACCGATCTGTAAATACGCACTGGTAATGAGCAGGCTGGAAAGTTCACATGATATAACCAAACTCTGAGTAAGTGTGTCAGTTTTTCTTTACCACACATAGCTCCTGATTATATAGTTATGAATCAGAAGGGTTGATCATGGGAGATTCATTTTTATTCACTGCATTACATTTTCTTCTCATTCTTGTAGCTTAATGTTCACACATCCTTCGAAGGGTGTTAAAACACAATTTTTATTATATTTATAATCAAACATACCATTATTTGTGTTACGAAAACTTAAGTGTCTTTTATATATTTTGCCAGTGCCATGTAGCGACTTCAGGCAACATCAACATCGTAATGTATCCACATTTCACTTCATAACACTGTATTTCGATTTTATTTCATTTTGTCATTATTGATTATGTCTAATGAGTATCTCTATTGTTATATTAAATGGGTGTGTTTATTGTTATATTTTTAAAAATATACCCACCCACGCTAAGTACCACATAATTACTTCAAGCTTGCGTCCAGCTTGCCATATCAAGCTTGCTATGGTAAGCTTTCCGCAAGCTTGTGTGCTTGCTATCTGCGTATATTCCTTGGAGATTTGTGATGCTATAAGCGGGCCCGATTCTTGTATGCAGTGTATTGTAGCGTTTCTGATTCTAAGATTTTAAAAAGTTTCAATCGCTAATAGTAGCAAATAACAAGACGCTCACCAACTAGGAAAACAGTCACAAGCTTCTGATTCATTCAGGCCTCAGGCGTAAAACACATAAACTGAAAATGATGTGCATAGCTACTGTCTATGCTAAGGAACGGGTTTTCCCGGTTGAGCTAAGTAGGATGATAGGTTCGGAGTGAAGGACTTGGTAATGTGGATTAATATACATTGCACAAGATAAAAACCAAACGGTGAACAATTAACATATTTAATATACACTGGAAGTTATGTCCGAAACATTCAAATACATTGAACCATGATATAGCAAGAATTACACAGAATACATCTGCTTATTATTTATCTTCTTGTGGCCGTGAAGACCATACCTTGTAGCCATATCATAATACCTGGACAGTATCATCCCTCCAGGTGTCCCATTAAAAAAAAATCAGGTATGCTGATGACCGTATCGATCTAGCGGGCGGCGAATCCTGGTAGACTTTCTCGGAGACGAGTCAGGTGTGCTAGGACCTGGTCCTGGGTATCCGGCTCTGCCTGGGGTAGGTTTTGGTACTGTTCCACCGGGGTTGGCTGAATTTCTATTTGGTATTGTAACTTTGAAGTCGTCGTCATCTGCAGTGTCACGTGAAACACGTCTCTTCAACCACCTGGGATGTACCACTCGTTTGATTCCATCTTCTAGCATGATTTCTTAGAGGATGCTATCCCCAATACGACGAATAACAACTCCTGGGATGTAATTCGGAGTACCGTGTTTAGACGATTGAACCCAAACTGCTGAGTTGATGGCGAAAGTACCATATTTCGACGAAGAGTCGTTCCGAAACTTTGCTGACTTACTCGGCTTGAACGGAGATTCACTCGACAGTGGCAGATTGTTTGGTTCCCACCAAAATCTGGGTTGGTGTTTCAAGACCGAAAGTGCTGGTAGGCTTCCTTTTCCACCCAGTCGCGTGTTCCGAAGGATGAAAAGAAGGTTGGCGATCCCCATATCAAGTTCAAACGTGCTCAGATTGGGTTTGTCAGTTATAAGCTTGACAAGAGCGGTTTTGACAGTACGAACGTATCGTTCGGCTAAGCCGTTGCTAGGGCTGTGATAAGGCGGTGAAGTAACATGTTTGATACCATTCTTAAGACAGAAGTTACGAAATTCGAGAGAAGTGAACGTTGGGCCGTTGTCGGATACGATAGTATTTGGTATCCCTAGTGTGGCTCAAGATTGCATAAGCCAGCGGATCGTTTCCTTTGTGTCCAATGTGTGTACAGGCCACACTTCTGTCCACTTGCTGAAGGCGTCTACTATCAGTAGGAACTTACGCCCTGCAAAGAAAAAGTGGTCTATATGCCATCTCTCGTTCACGTACGAAGCGAGAGGCCATGAAGAATCGGGTCCGTTGCGGACCTTAGGAGCATTAGCTCGGCATGTATTGCAGCTCGCTACAAAATCCGTAATCTCTGTTGACATGCCTGGCCACCAAAATCTGGATAGACACAACTCTTTCATACGAGTTGAACCTATGTGTCCATCGTGTAAAGCTCTAAGAACTTCATTCCGTTTAACTGTGGGGATGATAAGTCTACCCGACGATATGAGCGTTCCCTGCTCGTAAGGTGAGCTCTTCTTTCGAAGAAAGGTGCGAGCTTCTTCCGTTCGGTAGACGTGTCGAGTTGATCTGGCCAACCATTTACTACACAGGACACAACTAATGAGAGCAGTGGGTCTTCTGAAGTGGCGTTCTGTATTGAGTCTCGAGAAAGAGGAGCTACAGCGTCTTCAATGGACCCGAAATATGCATGAAGTTCTTCTTCTCCAGCTGGTATTGTGTCACGTGTTTGCGTAGGCAACCTGCTTGGCATGTCAGCTACTTCTACCTTGTTGGAATGAATTATATTATATTGGTATGAAGATAAAAGTAGAGCCAATCTCATCAATCTATTGGATGAATGTTTTGAAATGGCTCGATCCGGAGAAAATATAAACTTTACAGCACGTGCGTCGAACTTGGATCCGAGTAAAAATTTGTGAAATCGCTTGATACCGTGAACTATGGCTAGACATTCTCTCTCTACCTGGGAGTATCTCCGCTCCGTCTCACTGAAGGTGGTAGAAGAGCAGGCGATGGTCTGTAGACTGCTATCAACTCGATGACACAATTGCGCGCACAGCCGAAAGGAGACCCATCGGTGATAAGTACAACTGGCTTTGTTGGGTCGAAAGGCACAATAGGATTTACCTGTCGAAGTACCGCCATGATGCTGTCGAACTCGTGTTGACAGTTATCGTCCCAGTTCCAAGAGACGTTTTTCTTGAGTAAAGAAAGCAAAAAGTGAAGTTTCAAAGCTAAGTTCGGTACAAACTTTCGATGAAAGTTGATCATCCCGATGAAGGAACGTAATTGTGATTTGTCTTGAGGTGGTGGAGAATTTAGGACGGCCTCCAAGTTCTTGTCTGACGGCCGTATACCTGTGGCGTCAATCTTGTATCCTAGGTACTCGAAAGATGAGGTTAGGAATTGGCTTTTGCTGGCGCTCGCTTTCACATTGTGTTTGGCCAGACGACTCAGGACATCACACGTGCGTGTGAAGCATTCTTGCAATGTTTCACCTCAGACGATGACGTCATCAAAGTAGATGGAAACTCCGGGAATGTCATCTAGAATCTTCCCTAGGACCATTTGAAACAGATCTCCACTTACGTTTATGCCAAAAGGTAGTCTGTGAGGTTTATATAATCCCCAAGGTGTGTTGACTACAGTGATGCGTTTGGCAGCTTCAGAAAGTTCCAACTGTCCGTAAGCCATTTGAAGGTCAATTACCGTAAAGTATTTACACCTGGCCAACTTAGAGAAAATATCCTCGACTCTAGCAATGGGAAACTTGACGTTTTCAGTCATTTTATTCACCGTTCCTGAGAAGTCAGTGCAGAGACGAAGTGAGCCATCTTTCTTGGTAACAACGACAAGTGGTGAGGCCCAATCAAAATATTCGACCGGTTCCCATAACCCTACTTTCATTAGATTTTGAATAGAATCCTGAACACGGTCTCGAATACCGTAAGGAACTTCGTAATGTCTGCGAAATATCGGTGCAGAGTTGGATCTCAGTGGTATATCGACCAAATAAGGTGCAACGGGCTTGGTCAAATCACCATCAAAGATTTTCACGTACCTGGAAGAAATTTCTCGCCTTAGGTCGTCGGCACCAGCGTTAGTAATAGTACCTTGTACGGTGTTAGTTGATAGAACACTGGCTGTAACTAATAATCGCCTCCAAGATGGTTGAATAATGTCCAACCATTGCAACGATCCTGCGAGATCGCCACAAGTTACGCATTTGTTCTTTTTATTGTCATTGTTGAATAGCATTGTATAATCTTATCTATTGTGTTATCGCTTCTGCATAGGGTTTCACTGCTATGCTTGGTAGAGAACGTAGTTCTACCATACCTCACTAGGGAGCGTTATTGTTTATAATAGTTCATTATTAATCTGTATAGATGGCACCTCATGTTAAGCAGCGCTCTCGTAGTTCACGAGAATCCACTAGAGGCGCTGGCGCTGCGCTCGGAATTGTATATAAGCAGCGACCCTGCCCCGTCAGTTGAGTTCTGTGTGGACTCTTCAACGACTCATGGTCGAGCTCTGCTCCCGCAAATAGCCCAGCATTGCAAGCACACGGGTGCTTAGGGATACAAGAGGGCTTCTCACAGTGTGGCCTACTCTGGTAGATTATACGAGAGGTAGCAATATTTCTCGGCCTACCGAGTAGAATATACGCATTGTTTCAAGCTCAACCTCCTACAGTGTGGCCTGCCTGCAGAACAGAAACGTACTCCTTGTGCGGCCTACAGGAAGATTATACGCATTGTATTGGGTTACGGTTTAGCTCGTGGACATATTTACTGTTGGGAGACGGACCACTAGTAGATTATACGAAGGGTATCCGTATTCTTTGGCCTACTAGTAGATTATACATTTCACAACAGCCGATGCAGAAATGACGTCATCTTTTGGCCTACTGTGGTAGATTATACGAGCAATAGCAATATTTCTTGGCCTACCAGGTAGAAAATACGAAGGGTGATGTTCATCGTTAGTTAATTTTTCATTAAGGGAAAAACGAGCAGTGTTTTATTACTGCCTACAGCTTAGCATTATTCAAGTAATTAATTAAAGTAAATAAAGATTAACTAAGCATTATCCTTTGTAAGCTTATAGTAAATTTCCGTTGTTTTGTTGATATTACTCTTTACTAGGATAGCAGATTTAAATGTTCCTTGAGTCGTTTAATTAATGCCCTATTGTCCCTAAGTCAGCACAGAGGCGACCCAATGCCATAAAAGAAAAATAAGGTCTTTATTCCCCACTGGAGAAAAATTGAATGGTCCCTGTCCTCCCTCTCCAAGACATCTGCAGAGGAGGTTCGAACCTGGACTTCAAGAACGACAAAAGTGCAGTGAAATCTTATCAGGAGATATTGTGACTGTTTTGTGCGGATATCTAATTTCACCCCAGTTCAATAAACTGTTTACGTCGACGCTAACTTTCATTATATATATATACCCGAACCCTGAGTGTATAAGAACATCATATCTCCGGCTAGAAAAGAGCTAACATCATGGGCAAAACTGAATAATGTTCCCCGTCACAACGTCGAACCCGGTACGTTGCAGTCAAGCCCGTTTCTGAGAAACCGCAACGTTGTGCCGTGAGGGTGCGCATTGTGTGAGGGCGTGTGTGCAGGTAGCCGAACACGAAAGATAGGGCGTTACACCATGTACGACCGATCAATGGATATAAAAGTTTCTCCTGACAGAGAAAGACAGGTAAAGTATAATCCCTATTGTGTAAGTATAGTTTGGCAGATGTTTGTGCTGTAACACGTACATATCCTTCGTTTACGCCTCGTAATCGTAGGCTGGAATTAGATTTAACATAGTGTGGAAAGAACTGGTCAAAATACTTTTCGTTGAAAAGTGTAACAGCAGACCCAGTATCTACTTCACATTTAACAATACACTTATGAATTTCGAGATTTATTATGAAGCTATCCGAACTGAATTGTTGCTCCAAAATGTGTTGAGTAGAAGTAACCAGTGTGGAATGATGACTGAGCGCATCAGTGTTGAGATGGTTGAAACTGAACGTAGACAACTCATCGGATGTTGTGTTCCGTGAGGTTGGACTGGACGTTCTATTCACGGCACTATCTTTCAGCTTCTTTCTGCATCGTATATTCCAATGGCCTTGTCGTTTGCAGTAGCTACAGGTTGCGTTTCTTGCCGGACATAGACCTTGTGGGTGATTCTTTGTGGAGTTGTCACACTGGAAGTGTGAATTTTGCTTGGCAGCAGTTGAGTTTTGAGGTTGATTGTAGCTGTTCTGCCTCGTTTCGCCCGAGCGTGAACTCGTTGAAGGGCCTGTTTGACGATCTGGATTCATCCGCGTCAAATGTCTTGAGTTGGTGGCAAAAGTCACAGAATCAGTATTGTACTTATTTGAGAATAATTTAACTTCTCGCTCTAATAACTCACAATGCAAAGCAATTTCATGACATTTAGCAATGAAAAGATCACTTTCAGATAATAATCTTTTTCGAGTACTGTCTGACCATACACCAACAAGGAATTGTTCAACAAGTGCCTCATCTAAATACTGCTCATACGCACATTTGGCTGCTTGTTGTTTGATTCTCACTACGAATTGAGTAACTGATTCTCCTTGAGACTGAATACATTTTCGAATCTTGAACACCTCTGTAAACTTGTTGGTTTTGGGCCTGAAGTGCTGAACCATTTTGTCGTGAATGACAGCATTATGTTAGATTATATGGCATTTCAGGAGCCGTAATATTGCGAAGTACTTTGAAAGCCTTAGGACCAATGGCTGCTAATGAAACTGCAGCCTTTCTTTCATTTGCCACATTCTGAGCGAGACAGAGTTGATCAAAACGCATGAAATAATTTTCGATATCTTCATTTTCTTCACCAAATTCGCTGAATGTAATGTTGAGAGCCATGTTGTTGAAACGTCAAATTACATTAACTGATAGAAATCACTGGCATGTATGAAAGTTACGATGTGTAACTGAAACTTGCTTTTGCATAAGCGTGAACAATATTAGCAAACTTAAATGTTACCTGTAAGACACGGTCTTGTTGGTATGCTACATGAAATCTTACTAGTCATAATCCCGTGCCGATAAAGTCATTAAGTCATCCTGACGATACGATTGGAATCCTTCAAATCCTCTATTCACTGTCCACAGCGCCAAATTGATAGGTTCGGAGTGAAGGACTTGGTAATGTGGATTAATATACGTTGCACAAGATAAAAACCAGACGGTGAACAATTAACATATTTAATATACACTGGACGTTACGTCCGAAACATTCAAATACATTGAACCATGATACAGCAAGAATTACACAGAATACATCTGCTTACGATTTATCTTCTTCTGGCCGTGAAGACCATACCTTGTAGCCATATCATAATACCTGGACAGTATCATAGGATTTACTCGATTTTAGTCTCTATTTTATTATAGCGTTTAGTAAGACTAAATCAAAATTTTCTGATTCTAAGAAGAAAAATATTTAATATCTAAGAAACTAAAACTTAAAATATACAAAACAGTAATTTTGCCTATATTATTATATGCAACTTGCGAAACTTGGACCTTTACATTGAAAGAGGAACATAAATTGAGAGTATTAGAAAATAAGATCCTTAGGAAAATATTTGGACCTAAAAGGGATGAGGAGACAGGTGAGTGTAAAAGGTTACATAATTTAGAACTACATAATTTGTATTCATGTCTAGATATTATTAGAATGATTAAATCAAGAAGATTTAGGTGGGCAGGACATGTGGTACGAATGGGAGAGGAAACCTGATGGTAAGAGACCTGTAGGAAGATGGACCTAAAGGAAATCGGTAGGGATGGAAAAGAGTATATAGATCTTGCTCACGATAGGGACAGATGGAAGGCCTGTGTTGCGGCAGCCATGAACCTTCGGGTTTTTAGAAGGCTAGAGAGTTAGTTAGTTAAGAAGAAAATATTAAATCACTAAATATAACAAGTAAATAAGTTTAGAAACGCTAATGCTTCAATGCAATTATTGTTTCAATTCCAAGATAAAGTATAAAAAAGTATACACAACGGGAATACTATGACCAATTTTCTAATATTCGAAACATATCCTATTTATGTTCATTGTTGGATAACAAGTTCTGGATCAGTTCTAGACATGTATTAGATATCCAGAATTGTATGTATTTTCGATATCCAGTTTTGGACAAGATCTGGATATGTTTTGGATATCCAGAATTGGATGTGTTTTGGATATTCAGTATTGGAAGGGATCTAGCAACGTATTGGATATTCGGAATTGGACAATGTTTCTTACAACCAGTTCTACACGCGTTTAGGCTGTGTATTAGATATCAAGAATTTGTCGAGTATTAGATGTCCAGTTCTGGATATCCTATACACGTCCAATGGATATCCAGAAATGTATATCTTATTGACATCCAATGGATATCCATAATATCCAAGTATCTGATCTGGACATCGTGGATATCCAATGATATCCCTGGGAGATTTGTGCTGTATGGGCCGAACTGAACATTCTGCCTCCTTCATCAAACCATTCTCTTCCCAACCTTCTCTGCGCCATGTTTTTTAGTCCCAGAGGTGTCTCCTGCACACAATTTTCACCAGGACGTCTACTTTTTGACAAACTGGAGGTATCAAATTCGCACAAACAACTAGCGTTGACTAGAGGCAGGTTCGCTCCCTACCGGACGTTAATTTGAATTACGTCCAGAGCCGATGGCGCCTCTAGCGGCGCGAATTTGTCTCCCTCTGTCGGGCCTCTGCCGCGAGAACACTCCTCATTGCAAACACCAACGGCCGTACGTCAACTGGGAGACGCCATGTGTCAAAAACTGTCCCCTGTGAAAGATAAGCGTTGCGATTTTAAGCGTGACATGATTTACATCTTAAATAGGTGCAATAATGTGAATGGCCTGCGAAAATTCATCATGAGGACTTGCTTTTTGTAAGTTTTTTCGTGGAGAATGTTAAAGTAATGACTGGTACCTGTCAACTTACATCAATCAGGTATTCGTTCACATAAGCATGCACACAAATGCAGGTCCTTTACTTAATGAAAAAAATGATGTGATGTAATTTTCGGTATCTTCTTGTTTTCCATACTGGATAGAGCCTCACAAAGGTACCATTTGTTTTTTGGATTCGTTGAGAAACATCCTCCGTCTTTTGCCACCACACTGCCCAGGTAAGTAAAGCTATCCACATTTTCAATAATCTCTTCGCCAATATTAAACTGGTCTGTTTTTATGGAGTTAATCCTCAGTGCCTTGGTCTTCTTGGAGTTAATCACAAGTCCTGCTTTTTTTTTTTGCACTTTCTATCAGATCTGCTAGTTTTGTTTGCATATCACCATGTGCTTCAGATAAGAAACATAGATCGTCTGCAAAATCAAGGTCTTCTGGTCTGTTATTCACTCTCCATTGGATACCACGTCTTTTCCCTCCTATTACATTTCGCATCACTGCATCGATCACGATCAGGAACATTGTAGGTGATAATATACAACCTTGCCTCACTCCAGACTGCACATCTATTGGTTCAGATACACGGCCTTCATGTATAACTCTACATGTATAATCACGTCATTATGTCGCGATTTCTCACTAGAAAATCAGTCACAGTAATTAATAATACGCCCTACTCGCCAGATTTCGCTCTGGTTGGTCTTTTCCTGTTTAACAAGTTGGAGACAGCACTGACATGAGGACGTTTTGGTTTCATAAGGAAGATTCAGAAGAATGTGGCGGCCATCTTGAACTCAATTCCAAAAGGGGACCACACACTCGCCTTCCAGTTGTTGTACGAATGGTCTAAAACTTGTATGGAGAAGGAAGAGATGTACAGTTGTATGTTAAATACTAAAATTTCATTAATCCGAAGAACTGAGTTGTTAGTAGCATTAGTGCCGGAACTTTTTGAATGCACTGTGTATGTGGAGGTCCGACGCTAACAATGTTGTGAAGCATCTCATATGTGCACGTTTTTTAAATATTGCGCACATGTTACCAAGTATATAGTTATGTAAAGATAGTAATTTCGAGTTATGGATTAAAATTGTTGTTTTTATAGAAATTCGAACTTACGTCCCCGTATGTGGTTGGCTGGTAATGTAGCAAGTTGGCGAATATGTATTGAATTCAAGGACAAATTCTGGAACCGTTCAACGTGGTACAAGGTAACAATGATTCATATTTGAAGCTGTTTGAACAGTTCATTCCCGATAAGAAGCAAAATAGTTACTTCACTGAAATTTATGGAGGAAATCCCCATAAAATTTCGGGAGTTATAGTTATTACAGATTTTGATTCCGAAACTGCCACTGAAATATGAAAAGAATTCCGTACACATTAAGAATACTATTTCCCTGTCTCAAGAATTATGGCCCAAAATATTTTGTGTAGCTTACTTTTTCTAATTTCAAATACTTTTCTGAATAACTGTTGATATTTCATTTATATCTTTACGTGGTGATTTTCTGTTTTTAAGTTTTACTTCATTTCAAATATCCCTACTTTCTTCATTAAGTTTTCACAGCAATTTTCCCCCCTGGCGGAGCCCATTTACCACCAAGCCCCCGCCCCCTTGCCTAAGTCTGGGTCGGTCTGTGATATTATTAAAGTGATTTGGTGTGTCTGTGATATTTTTTAAACAAAATAACAAAAATACAACAAAATGCAAATTATTGAAATGGATGTTGGCTTAGAAGTTAATTAAATTTAAAGATAGGCATCACACCCAAAGAGATGCAAGTTGAACTTAGTTTGAAAGTAATCTATTAATGAATATCATAATAGCCTCCTAATAATTACAAATTCATCACAAAAAAATAGAGGAATACAATTCTACCCAATAAACCAATAATGAATATTCTAAATTATGCAAGCATTAGTTATCTTAGTAACATGAATCAGGGTCCAACCAGTTGAAGAACCATATATTTTAACAGGAAAATCCAAATTATCATTTACTACATATACATTATAATTCCTCGTAACCCTAATATCATTAGCTAGTTTATTAAAGAAGACATTCCTAGGCTCAAGAAAGAACAAATCTTGAGAACATAATTAACACAAAGCTTGCATAAATTTATCAACGTCCGTATCTCAAAAACTACCAGAAAGATTAGAAAAATAAAATTTGGTAACAAATACTCCCTCTGTCCCATAATTATAGTCCGGTATGCCAAAATGGTAGTACAAAAATGACAGACGAAGAGGCAGATGGAAAGCACAATTTGTACTGATCCTTGAGTAGTAAAGTTGTATGACTCATTCCCTTGTTTTATGTTCTTCTTCTGTATACACAAATGTCACAGTTTGAATATCAGGCAATTATTATGAGAAACAAACAAAGGTGTACAGGACAATAATTATGGGACAGAGGGAGCAATAGATCAACGCAATATATACAACTCGAAAATATAAACTTTCAAACATAGAACATAGTGTGTTTTTGTTGGGGATTCGAGATGTCAAGAAGAGGAAGCGAATCACTAATGTCATGACCACGCCATCTGCCGTAAAACTATGTACTTTGGCCTAGAAATCATACAGGGTGACCCATAAGTCACGACCGGGTTCGAACAGCTAATATTTTTTTTTGTTTAGTATGTATTTTTATCAATTTTAGTTACAATAAAGTTGAAAGCTGGGAACTTTGTTTGCATTATGTATGGAAAATCACATCCTTTAAAAGACGCCCATTGTTGGTCTCGCAAAGACTTGCCCTTTCTACACACAGAAAACTAAATGCATCATATCGATTGATGCACCAGAATGCATCGGATGATGTACTAAAGTGTGTTTTGTAGCTTCTTCAAAGAATCAGATTCACATTTGATGCATTTGGGGCATTCTTGTATGTCGTGAAAGAAACACCAAAGTACACATTTTGATTCAAGTGAGAATTTATTTCAGTCGAGATGCAATTTAATGCATCAGTTGATAGATCTTTTTGGATGATGCACTTAAACGTTTGATCTGAGCTACAGACTTTATGTAGCTCAGACGAAACCTTTAAGTGCATCATCAAAAAAGATGCATTCTGGTGCATCAAAACGCATCAGCTGATGCAATAAAATGCATCTCGATTAAAATAAATCCTCTATTGAATCAAATGATGCACTTCGGTGTTTCTTTCACGACATACAAGAATGCACCAAAATGCATCAAATGTGAATCTGATTCTTTGAAGAAGCTACAGAACACACTTTAGTGCATCAATCGATGCATTCTGGTGCATCAATCTATATGATGCATTTAATTCTCTGAGTGTACGGCATGTTCCATAACAGCTGTTAGCGTCGCTGGCTGAAGGGCTCTAATTTTTGTGTGAATATTTTCCTTCAGTTGGTGGATGGTCTGAGACTGAGGCTTGTTAACATACAAGCGTCGGAGTAAGCAACGAATTGTTGATTCCGAAGGAGCTTCTCTTACCCCAAAATGTCGACGATATGCACATCGCGTCTGAATAATTGAATGCTCGTTTCCCAAATAAAACTCCACAATTTTGATTCACTGTGCAGTTGGTAACTCTTCCATGATACCTCTCTGTGGACTACGAATTCTGAAAAAGAAGAAGACAAAATTAACAAACAATAATGTAATTAGCTGTTCAATCCCCGTCGTGACATATGGGCCACCCTGTACTTTGGTATTGCATTTCAGTCGAGATGATTAAATGTGACTAACCTATCCAAACAAGATTTGTGGAAATTTAACTTGCTGCTGTTGGTGCGCAGAAGAGATGTTTGATATTTAACCATAGCTTCTGCGTGTTAATGTGACGGAGATGAATTGACAAAATAGATGTAAAAACATTGAGAACGCAAATTCATACAGCGAACAACAAATAAACAGTTGTTACGTTACACGTTTTTATCACTCGATTCGCGGAGAACAAGAAGACAGTAAGACTCGGCTGTACAGTCACGAACACTTCTGCGTTGTAATAATTTCATTGAAAGCCAACAACACAGAAGCGAAGCTTTTATCTAATTTTCCACTACTTTCGTAACCCCGCTACGCACTTGCGTACGCAGAAAGGGGGCTGAGGGGGCTACAGGCCCTTCAAAATTTTGAGAAAATCAACATTTTAAAATGAGAGCAGTAATGAACTTGGGAAAAAAACACAGTGGTAGATACAAACCTCCTTTAAAATAACACCTGATTTTCACTTTTGAGAGTGGAAAGTCCTAAATATACCAAATATCTTATTGTGTATCTCCCCCCCCCTGAACGCAGCTATGTGCTATCCACCTTTGAAATTCCATCTCTCCTCCCCGAAAACAAATATTTTGTAGGCCAGTGCCGCTATGACATTCTAAGATCTGAAAAATTACATTATTCTTAGAATTCCGTCTAGAACATACATGTGGGGTTTCGTGTGCTTGGCTCTCGCTGTTGTCTAGGTACTATCAGTAGTTGATTACGTAGTAATAGTAGTAGTAGTGGCTTACGTAGCCACGAAACTATAGCGAAAGAAAACCACGTGAATGCTCTAGAAGTAATTTTAAGGATATGCATTTTTCTCATATTTTTGGAATATCATAGTTTTGCTGGTGTCGATCAAAGGTCTGGCTGAGCCTTAACCCTACTCCGAGGCCAAATCAGACGTGGGATAAGCCTCAAGGCAGTGGTTGCAATATTATAAGCATCCATGATTGATTGGGTGTTTTAAGTTCACTTTATGCACAGTAAGGCTAATTGGCACTGGACCTACAGTTCAAAGTGGGATCCGAACCACTATGTGCCTCCACCGGGTATCGAACCCGGGACCCCTTGATTACATGGCGACAACGCTACCACTGCGCCATCGTGGAGGCTTATTAAGATTATTTTCTTATCCCGAGGGGAATGGAATTGTAAACGTGGATAGCCCACAGCTTTCTAGGCAGTATTGCCACAATGTGAGGGTACAATTACCCTTTCCAAGGGGAAAAATTCCCGATTGGCGCTCAGTTTTTCCCTTCACTAAAAATCGCATAATAATAATAATAATAATAATAATAATAATAATAGTAATAATAAATAGATATAATCTGTACTAATATTGAGTTTCATTCATTCGTTGTTTTCTGCCTAATTGGCACGTTTTTCACTGCAATCTCCAGCTTCCCCTATTCTCTGCCTTACGCTTCGTAATAGCATACGACCCAGTTAATTTAATATCGTCCATAAGCTGATATCTCTTTCTTCCACGGACTTTTCCTCCTTCAACCAATCCCTCCAAGGCATCCCTTAGGAGGCAGTTCCTTCTTAGACAGTGTCCTAACCAGTTCCTTTTCCTCTTCTTGATGGTCTCCAGTACAGATCTTTTTTCACCAACTCTTTTCAGTACAGCTTCGTTTCTTACCTTGTCCGTCCATTTTACACGCTCCATTTTTCGCCATGTCCACATTTCAAAAGCTTCGAGTCGTTTCTCTTCATTTCTTCTCAACGCCCAGGTTTCTGCAGCATATAGTGCTACACTCCACACAAAACAATTCACTAATCTCTTCCTTAGACCTATGTCCATGGGTCCATAAAAAACATTTTTTTCTTCTATTGAAAGCTTCTTTTGCTATTGCGATTCTCATTTTCACTTCTTGTTTGCAGCTCATGTCACTGCTTATAGTGCATCTGAGGTACTTGAAGCTATCCACTTGCTGGATTCTTACACTGTCTACTCTCACATTAATATTCCTTGGTTTCGTCCTATAACCATTGCCTTTGTCTTGTTTTAATGTATTAAAATTTTCATGGAATTTTGGTGTTTTTCATTCCATTTCGCTAAAAATTTGGTTCGAATTTCCCTTCATGTGGCAACATTGTTTCTAGGTTGAGATAAACTATAAGATATTTCGTTCTTAACCTTCCTTTTAAAAGTTTTTCAAGGACACAAATGGTAATCGGAGGTCATTTTAAAGAGTTTGCATTTACCACTTTCGTTTTTACCGAGTTCTTTAGGGCTTTTATTTGAAAATTTGTATTTTCTCAAAATTTTGTAGCCCCTTCAGCTTCCCCCCTTGTACGCCAGGGGCCATATTTGTTTCATGTCAGCCAGCACTAAATACAGCTTCCACTGATGATAGTTCCATAAAGAAAGCATTGAATCAGGTAATGACAATTTCAATTTCGAAAAAACATTCTTTAATTACACTTCTCCAAATACCACAAAACAGAAACTATATACAGTTACTCACAATGTTGTTCGTACAGGGCAAACGTATCGACAAAGTCAGATTTGCGCAAGAGCATTTACATAATGATCAGGAATTTTGGAACAGCGTGATCTTATCCGATTAAACGAAAATAACATGCACGGATCAGATGGTGTGACCAGAGAGTGGAGCAAACAAAATACTACGCAGGACAGTGTTGCCAATGCAACGGTTGCTGTAAAAGATGGTGGAGGATCCATTATGATCTAGGCCTCTATGTCGACGAAAGGAGTTGGGAAAATGCAAGTCGTTGGTGGAATCATGAACAAACATGTCTGTAATAATATCCTGAAGAATAATGTGAAAAAAAGTGCCCGGGAAATGTGATTGCCACGTGTGTTCACGTTCCAACAGGCAGCAAACATACTGCTCAACTCAAGAGGAGCTGGTAGATTTTGAAAGTACCAAAGCAGTTGAAAACACTAGTTCAATGTTCAGATCTGAATCCGATTGATCATTTATGGAAAATTTTGAAGAAAAGGTGTCCATAAACATGAGTGCAAGTCACAAGAACATCTGAAGAGGGCAGTCGCTTTAGAGTGGGAGGGAAGCAGCCCAGACATCTGCAAAACCTTGATCGCTTCTACCGACAGTAGGGCCAAGGGTTATGCATCTGCCTATTAAACTGTCTCATTTTGTAAACATTGTTATGTTTGTTTTTCTATTTCATTGCAACTGTACGAACAGAAATATGACATCAAAGTAGCATGTTTATGCTATTTTTTTCGTTATTGATACAGTTTGTGGGGGAACAAACGTTGTAAGAAAATCACCATGTGTGTTATAACTACATGTAGGGAGAATATCTAATGTACTAAGTCTTATTGTAATTTTTACTTTCGTTAACTTCTCACACTTCATCTGTACGAACAACCAGCCCTGGCCCAAAACCATGGTAACGGTTGAAGTTTTTGCGTGCGATGACGTGTGACCGGCCAAGTGAATGCATCACTTCAATGTGAAGTCACGTGAAATGACAAAACGACAGTGTTGCAGTATGCAGATATTAAACACCAGAACAAGAACAATGTCCAGATGAGGATATGTACTACAGGCTATGGAAAAGGAGATGCGATAACCACTAACGCCGTCAAACGGTTGGGCGGGAACTTTACGTTACATACCATGAAGAAGTAATAGGATCTGAGCTGATTATGTCCTTTGTGATTAGTCCACTCAGAATTAGTTCACTTCATCAAATGATTTACTAAGTCTCATCAATTTACATTGTCGAATTCATTATTTGAGGTTTTTTTTTGTTTAGGTACAACATCTTCACCGAAGAGAAAATTATGCTCATTTCTTTGTTTTCCTTTACCCTCTACATCCAGGGTCAAGGAAGTCAGTAATAAGGTGTGTTATATACAGTGTACGTACAACTATAGATTGAATTGTATCTTCTCCAAATATGATGTATAAAGAAACAAACTGCCGGAGAACTAAGTGAGGTGAGTGTACAATTTTATATTAATATTATAGTGGAACCACAAGCAAAGAAACCTGCGCAGACTCGCGACTCCTGTGCACCGTACTCCAGTGTGGAGGGGAGGGGGAGAGTGGAGCATGCTCTCTTATAGTCCGAGTTGAACGGAAGAGGAGGAAGGTTCTTTTTCTTGTGGTCGCTCTTGTAAGTAAGGGGAACTGTGATTGGCCATTCATCTATTTTATCACTTCTTCATAATCTCAATTGATTTAAATGGCCGGAAGAGCAAAGTAAATTTATCAAATATAAATACAAACACGTACCGTTTAATAAATAACCAAAATGGAATGAAAAGTTAGCAGTTTGTATTTTTATTGTTTTATGTGAATATGTAGGGAAAAAACGAGAGAGAATTGTACACCAATGGCAAAGAAATGGTAGGCGAAGTATTTACCAGGATTATACTCCCTACATTCCTGCTCATAATAAGGAGTCGAAGGTATCTTGCTTAAGGATCTTTCTTCGATGTAAACCTAAAAGTTGACTTTTCAGATTACGTACATAATCTTCTGGGCAGAAATGCGCACTGCAGATTCTAGCATTATCATGATTCACGTTAGCGTTTCCACACGAATCCAAAGCTCGGTGACCGAAGAATCCTTTTGAAAAACGTATATAACTTATATATTATGTTCAACGTACTTGGAAAATGTATCTTGTGCTGAACTAAAATAAATAATAATAACAAGTGGTGTGCGGTATCTCGGAAAGTCGGGACCGGGATAGGAAAGAAAAATTCCGTCCCTATCACGACTTCAGCAAATGACTTCAGTAGTATCAAAAATGTGACTCCCACTGCAATTCTGACTTCTTGACCAAACGACCGCCAAAAGCTCAAAATCTCACTTTCTCTCCCCGTTCCGCGCCTCATTTATTACGCTGACGATGTTTCACGGCGCGGAAAAGCAGTGATGAGTGAAAGATGAGCTCTCATCCTCTCATCCTCTCATCCTTTTGCCCACGTCGTAGCCTTTTACGGCCACTTTTGCCCACGTCGTAGCCTTTTACGGCCACTTTTGCCCCACGTCGTAGCCTTTTACGGCCACTTTTGCCCACGTCGTAGCCTTTTACGGCCACTTTTGCCCACGTCGTAGCCTTTTACGGCCACTTTTGGCCACAAGCAGTTTTGCCAACTCCTCACTCGAAAAAAATCACCAACTGATATTTTGAAGCCTTTTACGGCCACTTTTGCCCACGTCGTAGCCTTTTACGGCCACTTTTGCCCACGTCGTAGCCTTTTACGGCCACTTCTTGGCCACAAGCAGTTTTGCCAACTCCTCACTCGAAAAAAATCACCAACTAATATTTTGAAGCCTTTTACGGCCACTTTTGCCCACGTCGTAGCCTTTTACGGCCACTTTTGCCCACGTCGTAGCCTTTTACGGCCACTTCTTGGCCACAAGCAGTTTTGCCAACTCCTCACTCGAAAAAATCACCAACTAATATTTTGAAGCCTTTCACGGTGTATGTTAACCTCACAAGCAGTGTCGCCAACTCCTCACTCGAAAAAAATCACCAACTGATATTTTGAAGCCTTTCACGGTGTATGTTAACCTCACAAGCAGTGTCGCCAACTCCTCACTCGAAAAAATCACCAAGGTTTTTTTGGGTTTGGCCTAACCTAAA
The DNA here is from genome assembly GCF_977018435.1 of Lepisma saccharinum. NCBI lineage: Eukaryota > Metazoa > Arthropoda > Insecta > Zygentoma > Lepismatidae > Lepisma > Lepisma saccharinum. The sequence continues at coordinate 29,434,537 of NC_139239.1, read as the reverse complement.
GCAAGGAGCTGGCAACACTGCTTGAGGCTTGCCTTAATTAATTGCATAAAGCAACCTTGCCAACCTACTGGTACTTTTGCCATAGCCTTTCGATGTTTCACAACGCAGAAAAGCAGTGATGAGTGAAAGATGAGCTCTCATCCTCTCATCCTCTCATCCTCTCATCCTCTTATTCTTGAAGTATGAATCCACCTTATCGTAATCTTCCAAGTCTCGGGGACACCAATGTTTGTATATCGTGACCTTTGTAAACCTACCTCGGGAACGATGTGCCACACACACACACACACACGCGCGCGTCTATTTATCTATCATGGGTAGATCATGTTTCGCGCATTTATTTGTTGTGCTGACACAGCGTGATGAGTAAATGCACTTTCTTATTCTTGAAGTATGAATGCACCTTATCGTAATCTTCCAAGTCTCGGGGACACCAATGTTTGTATATCGTGACCTTTGTAAACCTACCTCGGGAACGATGTGCCACACACACACACACACACACACACACGCGCGCGCTGGTGCTTTTTATTATTTTCGTATTGTGATGCAAGCAAAACAAATAATAATTGTTGTTTTTTAGGATGCCTGGCCCCTAACCCCGCCAGGGTGCGTGGTGCCCAACCCAAAAAGGTTCTAAAAAAGCGACTGTCATATCGTATTTGAAAATATTATGCTTTTGCCTGTGGATATCTAGAAAAATGACAATTTGGTTTTCTCTCTCTCTTTGCGTGTGCTATCAACGTTGATACAATGACACAAATTCAACAATACGTAGGCCTTGGGACAAGGGAAGTTATATACTTCCTGCCCTACTGACCTCACTATTTCTCAACAATTGTCAGAGCTGATGTTAACAACCTGCTGTAACCTAAGCCTTGCGACGAGGAAAGTATGGTTGCTATTTGTTGCTAGGACATTGACCATAGCGCTTATTGTGTTTTCACCAAAGGAGAGGTGGTCGTGTGGGGTGGGGATTCCTATATAATGTAGCAGTTTCTTCTTTTGTACATCATTATCATAGTGAACGTCAATCGTGGCAGTTCAGTATTCTTTAATTTGTTTGTCCGGCAGTATACATACATACATATCATCGTGGAAGTTTTTTAGTGAGCTACAGGTTTTATTTTGAAGTCTCTCTATCTCTCTTGAAAGGTGAACGTCAATCGTGGCAGTTCAGTATTTTTTAATTTGTTTGTCTGCAAGTATACATACATATCATCGTGGAAGTTTTTTTTAGTGAGCTACAAGTTTTTTGAAGTCTCTCTATCTCTCTTGAAAGGTAAGTTTTTATTTTTTTCATGATATATTTATATTTATATTTTGTTTTGCGTCTGACACACACATATTCAAGAGGAGTCATAAAAAATTGACACACACACTTACATGTCGCATATTTTTTACCTGCTACAACAGTGCACACACACACACACACACACACACACACACACACACACACACACACACACACACACACACACACACACACACACACACATACTGTTCGCGTCTATAGAGGAGCCCAAGTTAAGAGTTCAGTATGGGCCGTTATGGGCTTTAACTTTTGTGTCCTTTGGTGTATGCCGGTATTATAATGAACACTGTTCCGTTTCAAATGAGACAGTGCACCGAAAAAAAAAAAAAAAAAAAATGTGAAAGAGGCCTCCCCATGGCGCAGTGGTAACGTTGTCGCCTCGTAATTAAGAGGTCCCGGGTTTGATACTCTTTGGAGATACATAGTGGTTCGGATCCCACTTTAAACTGTAGGTCCAGTCCCGATTTGCCTTTATGTGCATAAAGGAAAGAAAAACACTGTGATAAAATAGAGAGCAAGACGTATAAAAAGTATATTCGGAAACAGTTATTTTCAAATCTTCCTCCACGGACCGTTATTATTGTGCACCAACAGCTGCAAGAATGAACAGCTTCCCACTAAGTCATGCATTCTTGTATGTTTTAGTCAAAGCAAACTATTGTAGGTGCCAGCACCCCATGTTGTGAGCCCATGCTTTTGATGGGTAATTGTTCTCCCATATTTAAATATAAGAGGAATTTGATGCTGAACGTGCTGCTATTACATTAAATTGCAAGTTTAATTTTATCTTAACATCGGAAATTATATCGGAACATCAGTGTTGTGAAACTAAGAATTTTAATAAGAGGATCGTCAATAACAGAAAAGATATCGGATCTAAAAATAGCATTAAATTTGCACAGCACTTGTTTACGTCACTTTGAATTTTCACAATTTAAGTGCTTTATTCTTGTGAATCTGGTAAAGAATAATACATAATAATAATTCCACGCGGCTCCACTTTTTATAGCTAGTTGTTATTAATACCAGACTTATTTTTTTATTGTGATATCATACTTTTCCTCATGGGTAGTAAATATGGTTTTCTATTTTTATACATACACATTTATTGAAAAGAATAGTTATTACAAGAAATATGTTACATTCTGTTTCATATCTCGCAACCTCTAGGATTTTCTTATTTACAGAAATTATAATCTTAAAAAAAAAAAAAAATACAAGGGGGGGGGGAAATGTCTGCTTAATACAAAGAAAACATATGTTAATATTAAGTTATAGAATAGGGCATAGTGTATAATAATAAATATTATGCCCTTATCCACTTAACATATGTTTTCTTTGTAATTTGGCTAGTTTCCCCGATTCCTACTCCCGCCGTTGAATTGCACATACTCGCAAGTTGCAACAAGAGGAAACATAAAACCATAGTGCAGAAATGTATTTTTTTAAAATTATAGACCCATGGCAGCTAGGGAGGACCAAAATAACGTCTAGTTTAGTGCTCTTTGTGCATAAATATACTATATTTACCCCGTCTGAGCTACCCTGTCGTTGCGCTTTAATATATTAATTCTTAGGTTCAGGACAAGGTAATTTTCAGAAATTTATGACTTGCTACATAATCCTAAAGCTTTACTAAACAATTTTGTTATCGATTTACACAAGAAGTTCTTACCTTCGTTGAAAATAACGTTTGAATAGCCATCCTATCGCACTCCAATGTAAAGCTTAGGGCAACCAGATGACGAACGAAATTATTTAGGAACAAACAGGGGTGGCGCCTCTAGAGGAAAAGTTTGGCAGTGAACAGCCCCGTTGACCACTAACTTTTGTTGTTGCGTGTACCACAGCAGACGCTCGATGTGCGCTGGAGCTTTCTTCTACTGCACACCATGCGGCAACGCTGTTGCCATAAGCCCCATACTGAACTCTTAAGTTGGGCTCTCCAATAATATATATGTGGAAGGAAAAAAAAATGTCTTGCATTTTTTCAACTTTTTTTCCTTCCGTTTCAGTGTGCTTTCCCCTACCCCCAAAAAAAAAATTTCTCTGTATATATAAATAACAGAGGAAAAATGGAATCGCAACCAGGTCCCTCCGGTCTTTGCGGGAAAGTGGCATGTCGAAACTGTGGAAAATTAATTTCAAAACCTAATATTGCTAGGCATTTGAAAAAATGTCGTCTATCGGAACATGATGTCGTAGTCCCTCCGGCAAAGAAATCTCGCATTGATGCGCATGAAGGCGGCAGTGCTTTGAATAAAAGTGCACGCATCATGACGTATAAATCTGGGGGTGATGAAAAATGTGACTCGGGCACCTTCCTCGACAATGTGAAATCTCTGGTAGTCAATCAATTACGGGATTGCCTTGTTAATGTTTCAATTAAAATTCATCTCGTTTTGACCCTCCTGTATGAGAAAGTTGTCTCGTCCGAGTCAAGCACTTTCAGCTTTTACGTAGGGTGTGAAGGCTTACACGAGAGCAATCACGAGGATCTGGAGGAAATTGTGACACGGCTATTCGAGCACTTGGAACAAAAACAAGAAGAGTTTGAAGGTCGCGGAAGTGGATGGAGTCTTTGCGGTCGCAGCCACATGCTAGAGCTTCGAGTGTGCAATTTCAAACCGTTACGCAGCGCTCAAAAAAAAACAAAAACAAAAAAGCAAAATGCAGTGTTAAACATACAAAGTAATGATCAGAAGAGTTTCCTATGGTCTGTCATCGCCGCATTACACCCGGCTAATAATGTTAACCCCGAACGCCTGTCCAATTACAGAGGATATGAGGGGGGATACAAGAATGTCATGCGAGGAATTTCCTATCCTGTGCCCCTGAATGAGATCAATCAATTTGAAAAAAACTATAGAGAGGAAAAAGGAGAAGATATCGATATTTCCGTGTTTGGGGTTGACGATTGCGACAACATTCGTGTGTTAAGACCTGCGAGAAGCCAGAATAATGTAATTCGACTCTTGCTCGTAAATGGCCGTTACAGTTTGATACGGAATTTCTCACGCCTACTCGGAAGACAGATGAGCAAGAATCGCGATAAGATCGACATTTGCGATCGATGCTCGAGAGTTTTTCGCGTGGGAAAGAAGACGAAAGAACAGCACAAGTGTTTTGGCTCCGTGAATGCAGAACCCGAAGATGTCATGCCGGAACCCGGAACCAAGATGAAATTTCAGAAACACCAGGCTTTTCTCCACCATCCCGCTGTCCTTTATGCCGACTTTGAAAGCTTCCAAGTTCCCATGATGTCTTGCGACCCTGATCCCTCTACCTCAAGCACGATCCAAATTTTTCACCACGAGCCTTGCAGTTTCTCCATCTACGGAGAAAAATTGAATGATGTCATCTTGTATTGCGGACCTGATGCGGCAAAACATTTTGTTAAGAAGATAGCGGAATGTGCGAGAGAACTTGCACCCAGCCTGAAAGGTTCTTACGTTTCTCCACCTGCTCTCACGACGGAACAACAGCGGAGACATGACACGGCGACAAGATGCGCGGAGTGTGAGCAGGCTTTCACCCCCGAAAATCACAAGGTCGTACACCATGACCACCAGAATGGATTATTCCTGAGCACGATCTGTAATTCGTGCAATCTTAGGATTAAGGAGTCGCATTTTGTTGCCGTGTTTCTGCACTACACGGAGAAGTATGATACACATCTCTTCGTCAAAGAGCTCTACAACATAACTTCTCGAATCAGGATCATTCCGAGAACGAGCGAGAAGTACATCACCGTGAGAGTGTGGATCCCTCTCGAAGAAGGAGGAAGTGTGGAAGTTAGAATCCTGGATTCTTATAATTTCCTGTCCTCCAGCCTGGCCTCCCTTGCAGCTCAACTTGGCGACGAAGATCTTGTGGCCACCAAGCAAAAGTGTTCTTCGGGGAGAGATGAGAATTTGAATCTGTTGCGTCGCAAGGGCGTCTACCCCTACGAGTACGTCAACGATTTCAACAAATTTGACGAGACGGAACTTCCACCCCGGGAGGCATTTTATTCTCATCTCACGAAAAACGTCTGTTCCGAAGAGGACTACGAACACGCTCGTAGTGTGTGGACGGCCTTCAATTGCCAAACTTTTCGTGATTATCACGACCTGTATTTGAAATTGGACGTGACTCTCCTCATGGACATTTTCGAGTCGTTTCGCAAGAGATGCATCTCGATCTACAAGTTGGATCCTGCGTATTTCTTCACGACGCCGGGATTGACTTGGGAATCGATGCTGAAATACACCAACGTGGAACTGGGTCTCATCGCAGAGAAGGAACAGTATGCCTTCATGGAGAGTGCGATACGTGGTGGCATCGTCCAATGTCCCCGACGCCATGCTCAGGCAAATAATCCTCATACACCTGGTTACGATGCATCGAAGCCCAACACCTACAATGTCTACTGGGATGTCAACAACCTGTATGGCCACTCCATGTCCCAGTGTCTTCCCATCGGCGACTATGCGTGGATGACCGAAGAGGAACTCTCCTGCGAGGATGATTTTCTCAAGTGGAGCGAAGATAGCGAATGGGGCTGTTTCTTGGAAGTGGATCTCGATTATCCCGAAACGCTGCACGAGAAACATCACGGATTGGCCCTGGCCCCCACCAAAAAGAAGCCACCTGGAGAATCATCGGAGCCAAAACTCATACTGGGCATGGAGAACAAGAGGAATTATGTTCTGCACTACCGACTCCTCCAATTTTAACTGAGTCACGGCTTGCAGTTGAAGAAAGTACATAGAGGATTGAAATTTAGGCAGAGCAGGTGGCTGGAACCCTACATAACCGAGAACACGCAACGCAGAGCGCAATCGACATCGCCTGCAGACAAGGATCTGTACAAACTGTTCAATAACGCCATCTACGGCAAGACGATGGAGAACGTGCGTAATTACATCGACGCAACGTTGGTCACGGACAAAAAGAAATTTGAGAAAATTGTCGCGTCACCCTACTTCAAAAACTTCACCATTTTCGATGAGAATCTGGTATTCGTCGAGAAGAACAAGAAGCAAGTGATGCTCAACAAGCCGATTGCCATAGGTGCCACAGTCCTTGAACTATCAAAATTGCACATGTACCAATCGTACTACGATCAGTTTCAACCTTTTTATGGAGATAACATCCAAATATGTTACATTGACACGGATAGCTTCATTTTTCTAATCCAAAACACACCAAGCCTCGAACATGATCTGACTAAGATGAAGCATCTTTTTGATTTCAGTAACTTACCATCAGGCCATCACTTGCATTCGACGGAAAATAAAATGACCATAGGAAAGTTCAAAGACGAAGCGGCTGGTAATTACATCAGCGAATTTGCGGGGCTTCGTCCCAAAATGTACTGCCTCAAGATTGCAGATAAGAAAGAGATCAAGAAAGCGAAAGGGGTAGGAAAAATAAGTACCAGCAAATTCAACATGCAAGACTACAAAGAATGTCTGTTTCAAGGTGAAAGAAAACTCAGCACAGATCATCGCATTGCGAATAAATTACACGAATTGTACACGACGCGTGTAACCAAGGTCGCATTGGATGGCAGAGACAACAAGTTACGTGTTCTTGATTGTCAAATCCACACGAGAGAGTGGGGCCACTGCAATAGAAGCGATAAATGTGACGTGTGTGTTAAACTGTAACCGCATAGCCATGAAGTTCGCTGTGTGTCTCTTGCCATTCTTCAAAAACAGACGGAGGAAAAGAGGGGCCCTCGGGCGATGAAAAGTTGCAAGTTGTAATTATGTTGTTAAGGCTCGCTCTAAACACGAGGCTCATTAAATTCAACTCTTACTTTTTTTCTTCTTCATAATTACATGTTCTCGAGCCTTTTGAATTGCATCGCCGCAGAGGAAAAATCTTCTCTTCTCTTCTCTTTATTCGATCTATGAAGGGGCACAGCATGTAGAAATTTAATTTTAAATAACAGGAACAATGAATCTTTTCGGTTTTCGCAAACAGACCATTATGGAAACTGCACCAATAAATTCCAATAACCTCTTACCTTCTATGTTAACTAAACTCAATGGTCTACTCATCATTCACCTTAACAGCATTTGGACGAAATTGGATGACGATGTAGGTAAGATGTTTTACGTCTTCAACAACAATTTACATTTTTACAAAATTCCGATCGATGGAAAACTTCAAATCACCGTGAATCCGGAAAACGTAGGCGAAATCAAAATATCTACCGGCAAGAACATTTTTCGAATCAAGCATGACAAGATGCTTTCTAACATTACATACGATGTTTCCGCAGGAGATTGTTTATACGTGGAACTCCTAGGAGATTACGACAAACTCATTCCTCTCTTCGTAGAATTACGAATCGTCTATCCTATTATAAATAACCGTTAACCAAAATGCCTTCAAACGTAATCTCTAAAAAATGTCTAGGCAAGCCATCGTCGAAGAATTGCATAAACCTGCACGCCGCAACTACGAACGTTTGGGGGTGGTAACCAAGGGCATCGATGACCTCTGGCAAAGTGACCTCGTGGAGATGAGTAGCGGCAATCTAAAAAATATACATAAATTGAACAAAGGCAACAAGTATCTCCTCACCGTCATAGACACGTTTTCGAAATTCGCATGGGCTCTACCTTTGAAAGCCAAAACAGGAACGTGCGTAACGGAAGCATTCAAAACAATTTTTCGCGAAAGCGACAGACGACCACGGTTTTTGCAAACAGACAACGGTAAAGAATTTTACAATGCCGTATTCCAAAAGTTTATTCAAAAACACGACATTCGGCATTATTCAACCTTCAGTCACATCAAAGCCAGCATCGTGGAAAGATTTAATCGAACCTTGAAAACACACATGTGGAAACGATTCACGCTTCGAGGAAATTACAAATGGGTCGAGATACTGCCGGAACTCGTCGGCACCTATAATGATACGGTACACAGAACAATAGGCATGAAGCCAGCTGACGTTACGAAATCTGACGAGCAGCGTTTAATTTCTACAGTTTACTGTCCAAAGTACACACCCACAACTACCAAGAAATCAAAATTCAAAATTGGAGACCAGGTGAGGATCAGCAAATTCAAACGCACCTTCGAGAAGGGGTTCACAAAAAATTGGAGCACGGAACTTTTTACGGTGGTTCGAGTTTTACCCGGAAACCGATACACGTATATAATAAAAGATAGTAGCGGCGAGATTTTGAAAGGAAGATTTTACGAAGAGGAACTCTCTAAAACAAAACATCCCGACACGTACCTCATCGAGAAAGTATTGCGTAGGAAAGGCGACAAACTGTTTGTCAAATGGCTGGGACTTCCGGAAAAGAGTTGGATCGACGTGAACGAAGTGATCTTGTGAGTACGTGGAACGTGGTGAAGCGTCTACCGGATACGGAAAGTCAAACGAAAAAAAAGAACGGCGAGTTGCTTCCCGACAGTATCCGTTGTCTAATCGTAGGTCCTTCGGGGTGTGGGAAAACGACACTGCTCGTGGACAATTTTCTCCTCGCACCGAATTGGTTAGATTGGAAGAACAGGCACCTCTACGTATTTTCGAAAAGTTTGGAGCAAGCGAAATACCAGCAACTGATAAAACTGTACGATGGTCTGGACATTGCAACGTTCGCTTCGGAAATAATGCCACTCGACGATTGTCGTAAAAATTCAGTCGTTGTGTTCGACGATGTTATTCTGGAAAATCAAAATGAAATTCGCAACTTTTTCACGCAAGGTCGTCACAAAGGAATAGATTGCTTCTTCCTAGCTCAAACGTTTTCCAAAATTCCAAAACAGTTAGTACGCGACAACGCTAATTTCATATGTTTGTTTCGTCAAGATCACACCAACCTCAAGCACGCGTACGATGACTACGTAGGCGGAGACATGAACTACAATCAATTTTCGGAACGCTGCTGCTCCCACTGTTGGAACAGTGACGATTTCGGATTCGCGACGATCGACATGACGAGAAAACCCAACGATGGAAAATACAGAAACAAAATCAACGACTTTTTAAACGTTGCAACGTTGTGAGAAACGACGTGTATAAATAACGCTATGACGAAACGAAAAATCGAAGACGAAAATCTCAAGCTTCGCGATTACCTCGCGAAACGCTTCAAAGGTTGGAAATCCGAGAATCGCGGATTCTACGAAGAGAAGAAACGTCAAGATCAACCTGTGATCGACGCCATCAGCGATCTAGGTAAAGAAATTAAAGGTGTCACGGAACAAAATAAAAATTTGATCAACGAACTCGTACCACTTGCAGCTAAAAGTTACACCGTACCCACGCCCATTTCGAGCATTCCTTCGACGCCGTTCGAACTGAAGGACATACCGGCACGACATCGAGCCATAGGTAGCACGCCGTCGTCGGATAAAATCGAGTTGGGACCTTTGGCACGAGACTACCTGAGCACAGGGAAATTCGACAAGGATGAAGTGTTCGGATTGTATCCGAGCATGGAGAGCAACGAAGGCGGTGTGGTTTGGAAGATTGGAAAATCGAAGGTGACCTTCGAAGGCAACGACATTAAAGTTAATTTAGGCGAGAAGGATAGTTGGACCAGGTATCCGGGTACGGTGGGACTGTGGGAACTTGTTGCCAAAAAGCAGCCGAAAGATTACACCGACGAAGATTACCAGAGTTACAAGGAAATTTTGATCATGACGGATGCCTTGTACCAGAACAACGACGCCTCGCAGAATAGGGTGAAATCGAGCAGCGGCGAGAAGTACAGAAATCTCATCAAGCCGATTTGGAACCAGGTCAAAACAGGCAGTGGCGTCAAACTCTACAACACCCTGCCCAAAGAGTTTGTGTGGGTGGACGACGTGCGCAAGCTCATAGACCGATTGTTGGTTATTGCAGGAGAGGAGAATGCTGGCAATCATAATTTTTACAACGAGAAGGTTGGCATCGTGGACATGATCAACACAAAACTTTCCAACTTCATTGTGAACGACGACAAGGGCATAGGTTACCTCATTAAAATTATCAACACGCTGCCTCCGAAATTCTGGAACGTGGCCGAAGGAAAGGGACTCGTGAACGACATCATCAACAAGTTACCTTTCGAGATGCATTTACCCGGCTACCAGTTCTGCGGACCGGGTACCAAACTCGAGAAAAGATTGAAGAGAGGAGACAAGGGTGTGAATCCGTTGGACGCCGCATGCAAAGATCACGACATCGCCTACAACACCACTCGCACCGATCTGGATGCACGTCACGAGGCAGACAGAAAGTTAGAGCACGCAGCTTTCGAAAGATTCGTTAGCAGAGACGCTTCGCTGGGAGAAAGAGTTGCAGCACTGGGCACCACCATCGCCATGAACACAAAACAAAAATTTGGATGGGGTGTGTAGAAATAAAAAAATTTCTCGAACCGTGAAAAAAATTTCTTCGGTATATAAATAACACTACGTAAAAAAAAAAAAAAAACTCCAGTTGTGTTTGCCATCTTATAAAAAATGAGTGAACAATCACTAGACGCCCAAGCATTAAAACAAATGCTAAATTCATCAGTCGAATATGTAAAAATTCAGGAATTGGAAGTGGACAAACCTTACACGATAACTTCCGGTTCAATTGTTTCTACCCAGTATGGTCCCAGGGCGCGTCTGTTGCTCAACGCACAATACAGTCTATTTTTGCCAGATCGATACGCTAACATGTTATCCGACGAAAAGCTAGCTATTTTAATCGAGAACAAAACTCAAATCGTGTACAAGGGTACAAAGGAACTTCTTGGTAAGAAAACAAAGCACGTAATAGAATTTGTGTAACGGTTCTGCGCGGAGTATATCCTTAAAAAAATCTCAGAACATTTACATATAAATAACATACCGAAAAAAATTACACAAAAAAAATGTCAGAACATATATATAAATAACATACCGTGAAGATAACATATAGAGCATCAACATGAAGCCCAAAGGTGTCGTGTACCAGATACCATACTCCAATCTGAAAAATCTAGGTGCCCTCGATGGGTTACTCACCAAAAAACAACGCGAAAAGAAACGTTCTTGCTTGACGAAAGGACACGGAATGAAATTACTTCTCAGCACACCTCAATTGAGACGCTTGCAGCGTTCGCGGAAACAGCAAAAGATCGGAGGTTTCATATTCAGCATCCCAGCCATCCTGGCAGCATTGGGGGCCGTTGGAAGTTTGGCCGGCGGTAGCGCCGCCATCGCGAAAACCGTCATCGACTCGAAGAAGAACAAGGCAGAATTGGAAGAACAGAAACGTCACAACCTGGCTATGGAGAAGAAGGGGAAAGGTATAACCAAAAAACAAAAAAGCAACCTCGATGCTTTGAAGAAATATAAAAAAAAGAAGAAGCCCTGTCCAACTTCGATATTGAATCTCTGATCGAACTGTTGGGAATAAAAAACTTCAGGGGTGTTTTCATGTCCGATTCTCTACCCTCTGCTGTGAAGAAAAAGGAGTATGGCGTGGTCAACCTGGACAGTTACAAAAATCCTGGTACACATTGGATATGCTACCTCAAAATTGACGATAACAATGCATTTGTTTTCGATTCGTTCGGTGGCACACCACCTGCCAGGTTGGTGAAGTATCTCAGTGTTGCCAACCTCTACTACAATGACAAACGCATCCAAGGTTTCACCGATGTTAACTGCGGCCACCTATGCCTTTCCGTTCTCGCATACATGTCTAAAATAAATAACCCCTCGGTGGAACATTTTCAGAAAGCATTGTGGAATCTTAAACACGATGGGCGTGTTCCATCTCACGAGCGAATCTTCAATCTTGAAACTCACGCTGCACGACGACATCGTCTATCCTAAATCCGTAGCTCTGCGTGCATTCTACAGCATGTACCTCATACCTAACGTCACGCAGCACAACAACAAAATTAGCGTCGGAAGCGAACACATCGTCGTCACGCCAGGCCAATACAATCTTTCCACTTTGCAAGCTCAGTTACCCAAAGGCACGTACCTTTCTCAAAATTCGGTCACGCACAGAGTGGAAATTGTGTCGGCGACGGAGACTGTGGATCTGGGTACCATGGGAGAACTTTTAGGTTTCGAGAACAACACCAAACTCGAAGCTGGCATCAAGCACACAGCAGCAAACATTCCTAAATTTCTGGCCATAGAGACTCTAAACGTTCACTGCAACGTGGCAGAAGGAATGATTACTAAATCTTCGGACGGATTAGGAAGTCACAAGCAGACGGGAATCATCGCCACGTTCAAACCAAGTTCCGAATTCATGGAACCGATCATCTACACACCCTCTTCGCCGATCTATTTTCCAGTATGCCGCAACCGCATAGACGACATAGAGTTGGTGGTGACAAACGAGAAAGGAGAGGTGGTGGATTTCGCAGGTGCAACGACCACTGCCATCGTGGAGATCAACGTATAATAAATAACACGCATAGTAAAAATGGAACAAATCGAAAGTTACGAATTGCAATCTTTTCCTCCGAACCGTCGCACGTTCGCCAATCTCAACGAAGCGAACAGAGAGATCGAATACGACGTGGACGTAGGCGATGGGTTTGTTCATCCTCACAGAGCGGACCTCTACCTTCAATTCGACGTGGTGAAGAAGGAAAGCGGAGACGCGTTTCCGCCCAATGCAAATTTGATACTCGTGGACAACTTCGTGCCTCATCTGTTCTCGCAGGTGGAGGTGAGGAAACACAACACCGTCATCGACAGAATCGATTATCCAGGCATCACGTCGACGGCAGTGGGAACATTGAAATTATCCAAAACAGACGCAGCGTACTATCAAGCAGGAGGATTCGAAGCAGGGAGGAAAATATCGACGACAAGTCACACAGTGCTCTTTCCCATGCGCCTGCTGCCGGGATTCTTCTCGGACTACAAGGAGATCATGTGGAAGGGAGGATTGCGCGTCACTTTTCGAAGAGCGGCCAACGACAGCGACGCGCTGATGCGATACACCAACCTGAACGCCGACGGCACGCCGATAGCCAACACATTACCCGAAGCAGCCAAGTGCGTCATCCGAAGCATGGAGTTGAGAATGCCGATCGTGGAATACGAAACAAACTACGGCCTCAAGTACAAAGCGGAGATCTTGAAGAGTCCGCAGGTACCGATTCACTTTCACGGTTACCAGTGCGTGCAGAAGATGGCGTCGGGAAGTCACATGGAATTCGACGTCACGACTCAATTCAACAACATACAGTTCGACATGCCAGATTTCGTCGTGGTGCTTTTTCAGACTGGGCGCGATAAAAATCAGGAAAAAGATTCCAGCAAATTCGACAACTGCAAGATCAAAAACATTTATCTAAAAAATGGAAGAAACGAAGTGTTCCCGCGCGAGAATTACAACCTCGACATGACCAAAGACGATAACCTCAAACTTTACGAAGCTTACACCTCTTTCAAACGCGTGACCGAGGGAAACGTGGACATGTACTACACGCCCAGCGAATTCATAACCCACAGACCCATGTCCGTTATCAATACCACGAAGAGGAAGCAGGTGGTGGTCAACGATCGCACCAACATCAAGATCGTCTGCGAGTTCAACAGCCCCTTCCCCGAGGACACCGTATGCAGTGTCATCCTGGTCGCCGAGAAGTCCTTCGTCCACGACGTGAAGAACGAGAGGGTCACAGAGCAGTTTTAACAAGTTTTTAACATTTTTTACACAATAAGAAATTTTTTGTACTAGCACAATCAGTTTCAATAGCACAATACGAAAATTTCACTAATTCAAGATCAGTTACAATATTAATTTCATCAGTTATCAGTTACAATATCTTTTTCTCATCAGTTTTTGCACTATAGCACGAGACAATCAGAAATTTTTGCACAAAAAAATTTGTTGTTGTTGTTTTTACATGAGAAAATTAACAATAAAATTCTTTTTTTTATCGTTTCAGATGCTGTCGAACATCAAAAAACACATACACATACAAACACACTAAAAAATAAGCATGCAACTTTATTTGTAACACACACACATACATTCTCCATCTTCATCAAAAAAATATTATAATAAACATAATTATTTTTATCTATATCTCACAATAAAACTCTATATCCAAAATATTACAACATCAAAATAACACTAGAGTCGTTAGTACACGTTGCATGCATTACGGAGGTCCTCTGTAGGGTTTCATGGAAGTTTGGGGGAAAAAAAAAACACGTGAAACCCTACAAAGGTGCGGTAATCTACAACCGCAGCCGTTAGAACCTTTTTGGGTTGGGCACCACGCACCCTGGCGGGGTTAGGGGCCAGGCATCCTAAAAAACAACAATTATTATTTGTTTTGCTTGCATCACAATACGAAAATAATAAAAAGCACCAGCGCGCGTGTGTGTGTGTGTGTGTGTGTGTGTGTGGCACATCGTTCCCGAGGTAGGTTTACAAAGGTCACGATATACAAACATTGGTGTCCCCGAGACTTGGAAGATTACGATAAGGTGCATTCATACTTCAAGAATAAGAAAGTGCATTTACTCATCACGCTGTGTCAGCACAACAAATAAATGCGCGAAACATGATCTACCCATGATAGATAAATAGACGCGCGCGTGTGTGTGTGTGTGTGTGGCACATCGTTCCCGAGGTAGGTTTACAAAGGTCACGATATACAAACATTGGTGTCCCCGAGACTTGGAAGATTACGATAAGGTGGATTCATACTTCAAGAATAAGAGGATGAGAGGATGAGAGGATGAGAGGATGAGAGCTCATCTTTCACTCATCACTGCTTTTCTGCGTTGTGAAACATCGAAAGGCTATGGCAAAAGTACCAGTAGGTTGGCAAGGTTGCTTTATGCAATTAATTAAGGCAAGCCTCAAGCAGTGTTGCCAGCTCCTTGCTTTAGGTTAGGCCAAACCCAAAAAAACCTTGGTGATTTTTTTCGAGTGAGGAGTTGGCGACACTGCTTGTGAGGTTAACATACACCGTGAAAGGCTTCAAAATATCAGTTGGTGATTTTTTTCGAGTGAGGAGTTGGCGACACTGCTTGTGAGGTTAACATACACCGTGAAAGGCTTCAAAATATTAGTTGGTGATTTTTTTCGAGTGAGGAGTTGGCAAAACTGCTTGTGGCCAAGAAGTGGCCGTAAAAGGCTACGACGTGGGCAAAAGTGGCCGTAAAAGGCTACGACGTGGGCAAAAGTGGCCGTAAAAGGCTTCAAAATATTAGTTGGTGATTTTTTTCGAGTGAGGAGTTGGCAAAACTGCTTGTGGCCAAGAAGTGGCCGTAAAAGGCTACGACGTGGGCAAAAGTGGCCGTAAAAGGCTACGACGTGGGCAAAAGTGGCCGTAAAAGGCTTCAAAATATCAGTTGGTGATTTTTTTCGAGTGAGGAGTTGGCAAAACTGCTTGTGGCCAAAAGTGGCCGTAAAAGGCTACGACGTGGGCAAAAGTGGCCGTAAAAGGCTACGACGTGGGCAAAAGTGGCCGTAAAAGGCTACGACGTGGGGCAAAAGTGGCCGTAAAAGGCTACGACGTGGGCAAAAGTGGCCGTAAAAGGCTACGACGTGGGCAAAAGGATGAGAGGATGAGAGGATGAGAGCTCATCTTTCACTCATCACTGCTTTTCCGCGCCGTGAAACATCGTCAGCGTAATAAATGAGGCGCGGAACGGGGAGAGAAAGTGAGATTTTGAGCTTTTGGCGGTCGTTTGGTCAAGAAGTCAGAATTGCAGTGGGAGTCACATTTTTGATACTACTGACTTCCCTAAATTTCTGGATCCCGAGCTGTCAGGAAATACCGAATGGTCATTTTAAAACGGTATTAATTCTTGACGTTTTCTACATTGCAAGTGTCTGGAACTTATCGGAAATTGTTAGTTTTCATTCCAGAAATGCAAAGAAAATCACTTAAGTTGAAAATGATAATTTGAGATTTCCCGACTAGTCGAGAAATTGCGAATATTTCCCGTCCCGAATGTCGGGATTTAAAAAAAAAATCCCGTTCCGATCAAAAATATTCTGTCCCGCATACCAATAAGTACCTATCTATATTTATTTTCAATTTGTCTGAAGCCACAAAATGTAAATGGGTGGAAATCCTCATTTGTGTACTCGATTTCCTGTGTTCAGTTTCTGGCATGGTTTCCTATCTGCATAGTGCAACACTAGCGCATAGATTTGGAATTCATTTCATTGATAAATTCACTTCTTACCGTCGTTTCGTCATTACGAGTAAACAACGGATTGGCCCAACCTATACTTCTAATAACCTTGCGAACAACATTGTGAGTAATTGTATATTTTAATGACCATACAATAATATATCTAAACAACTACGATTTCATAACAACCGGAAAGAAACTTACAGGTTCATCAATAACCATTAGGTAGGATTACAGAATTGCGTCATAACAGACGTAATACTAAATTAGGCGGAGGCCTAACGCTGCAGAAGCTAAACAACATATGACACAAATATTGCAGCATTTTCCGTGTTCGACTCACTATATCTTACGTTCTTGGTTTCAGTCCACTTCTGTTCGTAACTGGTCGTCTGCGAACGTACCTTCTTGAATTTAAACTAATCATCTTCACGTCGCGATTAACAAAAACTGAAGGAAAGGTGTGAGAATAAGAAGGATACAGGAATTACAGGAAGAGACATAGCACACTTTGTGAAGGTGGTCACCTTTCCTTACCCCGTACGTATAGCTACAAATACTTCATACGATTGCGTCTGAGAAATAAAGTTGTGGAAGCTTTGTCGAAATCTCGTCCCAAGAATCATATCAGCACCATCTGACGGAGATTCAGTGAACTTCTACTAGAATTGAAGCTGCATTTCGGTCGCGTGTTTCATGATAGGCTTAGGTGCTAGACCAAATATAAAATATTTACTAAATAAATTTTGAATATGTTCACTTCACCACAATGGTAATATTTCACAGGACTAGTGAAGTAAGTACACAGTTGAACTGTTTAATTCCAGATGGCAGAACCATTCCAATTTTAAATATTAATCGCCTTTTTGAAAGATAGATATTTAATAATTGATGTTCCAGTTCGGAAATTTCATTGTTACTTATTTGAAGAAATTTTCAACACTAACTACACAGTCCCATGCCGTACCTTCACTGAAAGTTATAGTATAAGGAAACTTTGCACAACTTATTATATCATTTCCTTCCTTAAATATGTATACTAATCATATTATCAATTACATACACATTTGAAAGTTAAAACATATTCAGCTAATTTCTTGCCTAAACTCAATTTTTACAACTCATTTCTTTCATAATGTTTACGTTATTACTAGGTTGTGGCTGTATATTTCGTGTGAGGCTGGCGTACGTTCAAATTTGTCAGGCACTGTACTTGCCAAAAAATGAGGAAAATAGAACAACCGTATACATTAGCGCTGGGGCAGATGAGAGCTGTTTAAAACAATACAGCACACCCTTCTCGATGGCCGTAAACGTCAATTAATGTTCATTATTTTAATCAACTCACACACACACGTAAGGTAAAACTACCCTTGTACATTGCAACATGAGTGCGGATGTGATCAGCACCACTCTCCGGCCGCCTTTACCCACCAGGGTTGCCCCAGGTATCCATTTATTAGATGCTGGGAGAACCCCAGAGCAGCTCCAAGCAGGGCATTACTGTAAAACTTCTCACATGAAATCATCTACCTTCACTGTCGTACGCAGGGATTTTTTCGGGATGGGCTGGAATTGTAAAGGTGGATACTTCATGGCTGCTTTCCAGGAGGGCGGAATACACAATAAAATATTTCGTACATTTAGAACTTTCCACTCTCTAAAAGTGACAATCGGGGGTTATTTTAAGGGAAGTTTGCATTTACCACTGGTTTTTCCCGAGATTTTCACTGTTTTTATTTGAAAATGCTGATTTTCTCAAAATTTCAGAGGTGGCTGTAGCCCCATCAGTCCCCCCCCCCCTTCTGCGTAGGCCTGTGCCTACCAAGGCGAACGCCTGCCTCTCTCTATATTTCTCCTCTCTACACACACATAGACAGATAGAAAGAGAGAGAGAGAGAGAGAGAGAGAGAGAGCGAAGCTGGCTACCTTGCCGGAATGGACTGGGTAAAACGTACGAAGCCGGAGATCGAACGTTCGAGTCATGCCTGTATCAAGGCTTGGGAGAGTAGCTGTGTTTCTTCTATCATTCATTTCACCAGTTCATCGCTCATTAACGCGATTAACACAATAGAAAAAAGCTAAACACTATAATCCTCTACGTCTCTTGTTTCCCCTTTAATACTAAAGAAGTGAGACGAGGATTGTCTTATCGGCGCAGTGGAACGTAATGATCATATACCGTGCGTTCATTTCGATCTGCAGCCGAGAGATCGGGAGAAGCGTGGCGGGCGGCGCTGACGGAGATGCCGACATTTGCGGCCTGTAATACCCGCTTATTTTTATGGACATATGCAGACATTTATATAAATATTGCAAAACGAGCACTAACCTTTGTTATAAGAGTACGGTTTTAATTTTTGTACCTTAGTGGCTGTATGTGCTGATGATTTTGACACGCCCATCTCCTGTGAAACACGGCGTAGAGGTTTGTTTGGAGAACGTTCTAACGCTGCACCAATTTCATCGAGTTTTGCTTCGGTTAGAATCACTCGTTTTTGCTTAGGTGTTTTAAAATTTAACGATCCAGTTTATCGTAGTTTAAGGAGAAGATGTCTAACCGTATCTCTATGTGGAGGTGAAACGCTAGTAGTAGTATTTGCTATAGTATGAGCCCACTTATAGCGTAGAAAAGAAGAGGTTATTTGATTGAACAGCCCGATTTGCCTACACTTAAAACAATGCCAAGAGGGGCATATGCCCCAATTCTTCAAGTGTGATATGCTCTTAATTTTAAGAATTCTGAATTCTAGTGTAGAAAAGAAGAAGCCTCAACAGCCCGATTTGCCTATACTTAAAACAATGCCAAGTTCCTATATGATCTTATTGTTTACAGTGTGTTTTTCTGTCAAAATCCCAGGAATCTTGAATTCTAGTGTAGAAATGGTGAGCCCCCCTCAGACTGATTCAGCCATGTGTACAAAGGCTGAATCTCTCAGTTTGTTGTCTATAAGCTTGTCAAAAATATGCCCTTTTGATATTGTATTGGCTATACTTGAAATTAAGCGAAAAATACTTATATTTTCAGAAGAAGGCAAAACTCCCCGATCAATACAATCGGACAAGGGCAGGCATGCATAATTAATTGCTTGCATGTTCTTTCTAATCTTTGATCAGTCACATGTCTCGGCCAGCAATAAACCTTGCATGCCAGCAGATATAATCTCCCAGGCATGCAAGACATTTAATCTACACTGCGCTCTTTCATCTTTCAGAGAAAATTGCCATGCCAGCAGATATAATCTCCAATTTACTGAAAGAGCACAGAACTTCACTCTTCTATGCCCGAGCCAATTCAAGTTTTGTCTTCTTCTAATAATATATACCGAGAGAGACTTACAGAATATTCATTGCATATTTCAAAGTCCAACTTTGAAATGTATTTAGCTGATATATAGCTCTCTGGGTTCTGATGCTCAATAGAATATGGACATAGTCCCATGCCTTATATGCTTTATAATCAAAGGCTTCTGGGTTTAAGACCTCTCTATGGATAAGTACTGTAGACATAGTTCCATGGCTTATATGTTTTATAATAAAAAGGCCCCCCCAGGTTTCAAACCTGGTAGAGTGTGTGTGGGGCCTCCCTGACGGCAAAATGTTGATATTATTGCCTTGTAATCAAGGCTTATGTGTTTGAGTCAGCCCTCTAGAATTGCTCTGTGACTCTCTCATTTCTTACATCATAAACATATGATTTTTCACCTATGAGAATAACACTACATATGGTGTCATCGGGGAGTGTATCGTGGAATTCACAGATAATTTTAATGTTTGTCCTGTCATTAACCACAACTTGTTTTCTTTTTGAAGTGTTGATGACAAACATGGGCCTCTGTGCTTTGAATTCATCTGGTGTGTGATACATGTCAGTATTGCCAGTAGTGACCCTTTTGTATGATGTAAATGCCTCATATAATTTGAGGAAATCATCCTTGGACATGTCTAAATTATAATTTTCTCTAGGAAATACCTCATTTCTGCCATTTTTAAGATATATGTTCTTGATGTTGCAGTTATCAAATTTACTTGAATTTTTTTCCTGATTATTGTGTCTTCCAGTCTGAAACAGTACCACCACAAAATTTGGCATGTCATATTGTATACTGGAGAATGAATTTGTAGCATCAAACTCATAATAAGTACCAGATGCAGGCTTCTGTACACATTGATATGTATAAAATTGTAGAGGAATTTTGGATTTTTTAGGATATCAGCTTTGTATTTAAGAGCATAACTGGCTTCATATTCAACAACTGGCATTCTTAGCTCCATAGTCTGAATAATGCACTTGCCCTCATCAGGTAGGGTATTAGGCAGAG
Source organism: Lepisma saccharinum (assembly GCF_977018435.1). Lineage (NCBI taxonomy): Eukaryota > Metazoa > Arthropoda > Insecta > Zygentoma > Lepismatidae > Lepisma > Lepisma saccharinum. Next base: position 29,413,792 of record NC_139239.1, on the reverse strand, counting down.
CTTCCCCTGTAGAGTTTAATGTACTGTACCTCATCAAAGCATTATTATCATTGGCAGCTCTTCTAAATGTAATTCTTAAACCACCCTTCCACATAATATCTTTGTAATCTGAGAAGAATCCTGCCAACAGGCGCATAGGAAACAATACTGTGTGGCTTTTAGATATTATTTTATCACCAGCCTCAAATCCACCTATTTTGTAGTAAGAAGCCTCGGTTTTGGATAATTTTAATGTGGCCAAAGCTGTGGAGGTAATGCCGGGATAATTCACTCTGTTTATAACAACACCATGTTTTCTGATCTCAATTTCAGAGAACAGATGTGGCACAAAATTGTCCACCAATCTTATATTTGAATTTGCCGGATAATCTGTTCCATCGAGCTTTACAACATCAAATTTGATGTATAGATCTGCTCTGTGGGGGTGTATAAAGCCATCCCCTACATCAAGATCAACCTCAATCTCTGTGTTGGGTTGATTTAAATTTGCAAAAGTCCTCCTGTTTGGAGGGAATGATTGTAGCTCATAACTCTCAATATTTTCCATTTTTTTCTTGTATGTATTTTTATTTAAATATTAATTTCTATGATAGCATTTGTTGTGGCTCCAGCAAAATCAACTAATTCTTCTTTTTCATTAGTGACCATCAATTCAATATAATCTATTCTATTATGGCACACAGGAAAATATAATGTTGGGGATGGATTGTAGATGATGGGCTCCATAAATTCAGAATTAGGTTTGAATGTTGCAATGATCCCAGTTTGTTTGTGAGTGCCTATGCCATTTGATTTGGTGATCATACCCTCGGCCACATTACAGTGAATATTTAGAGTCTCAATGGCTAAGAACTTAGGTATATTAATAGCAGTGTGTTTGATGGCTGGTTCAAGTTTTGTGTTGTTCTCAAATCCTAACAGCTCTCCTATAGTACCCAGATCCACTGTTTCTGTAGCAGATACAATCTCTACTCTGTGAGTGACAGAATTTTGAGTTAAAACTACACCTCTGGGTAATTGAGCATTTAGAGTGGACAGATTATACTGCCCTGGAGTAATGACAATGTTTTGATCCCCTACTGCAATTGTGTTGTTGTGGTGTGTAATATTAGGGATTAAGTACATGCCATAAAATGCTCTGAGAGCTATTGTTTTGGGATATACTATATCATCATGTAATTTGAGCTTCAATATTGAATTTTGGCTGGTGAGATGGAATACCCCCATGATGTTTTAAATACCACAAGGCCTTTTGAAAATTTTCAATTGATGGTTTATTTATTTGAGACATATATCTAAGAACAGATAAACACAAATGTCCACAATTAACATCTTTGAAATTTTGAACACGGGCATTATTGTAATAAAGATTAGTTGATTTTAGATATTTTACTAAATTTTCAGGTGGAACACCTCCAAATGAATCAAACACAAATGCCTCATTTTTTAAATATTTAAGATAACAGATCCAGTGAGTGCCCTGATTTTTGTACTTATCCAAATTAACAATGCCACACTCTTTGTTGAGTGGTTGCTCTGGCAAAGAATCAGACATGTACACACCTCTAAAATGTTTGATGCCCAGTGGCTTGATTAAAGCTTCAATATCTTGGTTTGTAAGTGGCTCTTGTTTTTTTTAAACTTATGCATGGCTCTCTTAACACCTTTGCCTTGTTTCTCCATGGCCAGGTTATGGCGCCTCTGCTCATCTAATTCTGCCTTATTCTTTTTGGCATCTATTACTGTTTTTGCTATGGCAGCTGATCCCCCAGCCAAGCTCCCAACAGCCCCGAGAGCAGCTACGATGGCAGGGATAGTAAATATAAATCCCCCCACATGTGATTTTTTTCTAGATTGTTGTAATTTTTTTAATTGGGGGGTACTAAGTAATAATTTCATACCATGGCCCTTGGCAATACAAGATTTTTTTTTCTTGCGCTGCTTTTTGGTTAAAAGACTATCAATAGTGTTAAGAGATTTGAGACCTGCATAAGGTATTTGATACATAACACCCTTAGCCTTTATTGTAGGTTTATTATATACATATTCACAACCCCCACCCCAATTTTTGTTTGGTACTCATAGCTATGGTGGATCCCAATGCTGCTATTTTTTCACTCAAAGAAGCATCTTTGCTTACAAATCTACCAAATGCAGCCTCTTCTAATTTCTTGTCTGCAACATGTCTCTTGTCAAGATCAGAATGTGTGTTGTATGCTATGTCATGGTCTCTGCAAGCAGCATCTAGGGGATTAACACCAGGATCACCTCTGTTTAATCTATGGTCTAGTTTTGTGCCGGGACCACAATACTGATAGCCTGGAATGTGTAGTTCAAATGACAGCTTGTTTATAATGTCATTAACCAGCCCCCGACCCTCAGAAATATTCCAAAATTTAGGTGGTAGAGTATTAATAATTTTTATAAGATATCCAATCCCCTTAGTGTCATTCACTATAAAATTAGACAATTTTGTGCTTATCATGTCCATAATTCCAACCTTTTCATTGTAAAAATTGTGGTTGCCAGCATTTTCCTCCCCAGCTATCACCAATAACCTATCTACAAGTTTCCTGACATCATCAACCCACACAAATTCTTTAGGCAGGGTGTTGTATTGTTTGATCCCACTGCCTGTCTTCATTTGTAACGATATGGGCTTGATTAAATTGTTGTATTTTGCTCCACTGCTAGACTTGACTCTTTTTTGTGTGGGATCATTGTTCTGGTATAGAGCATCTGATTTTATTAATATTTCTTTGTAATGCTCATAATCTTGATCTGTATAGCTGCCAGGTCTCTTCCTAGTCATCAGTTCCCACAATCCAGGTGTTGCAGGATATTTAACAAAACCACCTTTTTCTCCAAGATGAGATTCTGAATATACAATCAGATCATCTCCCATAAATGTTACTCTGAAATTGCCAATTCTATGTATGATGCTACCATCACGCTCTGTGTCAGCATATAAGCCAAAAACCTCATCTTTGTTGTCTTTAGGTGTTGTTAAATATTTTTGAGCAAGAAGACCCAATTCAATAGGATCCTGAGTAGCTACAATTCTTCGAGGAGCAACAGGACTAGGTGTATGAATACTAGAAAGTGGGGTGATTGGATAATCTAATATGTTTCTTGCAGCTACAGGTACAAGCTCTGTGATCAAATTTTGATTTTGCTCTGTAACAGTTTTGATATTTTTACCTAATTCACTAATAGCATCAATGATAGGCTGTTCTGTTTGTTTGTGTTTTTCATAAATTCCTCGGTTCTCTGATTTCCATCCCTTAAATCTTTTTACAAGATAATCTCTTAATTTAAGATCGTCAATAATTGGCCTTTTCATGGTTATTTATTTATGTTTCAATGTCTAGAAAATTGTTGATTTTATTTCTGTATTTGCCACTATTGGGTTTTCTTGTCATATCAATTGTGACAAACCCATAACTGTTCTGGTTCCAGCGCCCACTGCAAATCTTGGAAAAATCATTGTAGCTCAGGTCCCCACCTACATATTCATCATGTATGTGTTTGAGGTTGGTATGATCTTGATGAAACACACATATAAAATTGCTGTTGTCTCGGATCAGCTGCTTGGGTATTTTTGAAAAAGTCTGTGCAAGGTAGAAGCAATCAATATTTTTGTGTCGGCCCTGTGTAAAAAAATTTCTAACCTTGTTTTGATTATCCAGTATAATGTCATCAAACACAATAACAGAATTATCGAGACATTCATGAAGTGGCTTAACATATGGTTCAAAAGTGGCTATATCCAATCCATCATATAGCTTCATCAGCTGCTGATATTTTAATTGTTCCAAGCTCTTAGAGAAGACATACAAGTGCCTGTTTTTCCAGTCTAACCAGTTGGGTGCCAATAAAAAATTATCAACCATTAGTGTAGTTTTACCACAAGCAGATGGCCCAACAATAAGACATCTAATATTATCAGGTAGCAATTTTCCATTTCTCTTATTCTGCTGTTCAGGTTCTGGCAGCCTTTTTATAACATCCCACGTGTTCATATTATCACTTTGTTTGCATCGATCCAGCTGTGTTCTGGGAGTCCTAGCCATTTGACAAATAACTTGTTGCCTTTTCTGCGGATGATTTTTTCTATGAGATATGTGTCAGGCTGTTTAGTTTTGCTGAGCTCTTCTTCATAGAACCGGCCTTTGAGAATTTCTCCTCGGTTGTCTTTTATTATATATGTGTTAAAGGTCCCAGGTTTAACTTGAACCACTGTAAATAATTCAGTGCTCCAGTTTCTTGTAAAACCTCTTTTGAATAAGTGCTTATATTCGCTGATTCTTACTTGATCACCTACCCTGTATTTGGCTTTTCTTGTTGTTGGCTGATATTTAGGATAATAAACAGTGCTGATCAATTTTTGCTCATCAGATGAAGTTACTTCAGAGGGTTTCATGTTGATTGTGGAATGGACCGAGTTGTTATATTTTTGTAGAAGTTCTGGAAGAATACTGAACCATTTATAATTACCTTGAAGTGTAAATTGTTTATACATAAGATTTTTTAGGGTTTTGTTGAATCTCTCTACAATTGAGGCCTTGAGATCACTGTAACTCGAATAATGTTGTATTGACTGGCTTTTAATAAATTGTTGAAACACTGAATTATAAAATTCTTTGCCATTATCTGTTTGCAAATAGCGCGGTGATCTTCCACTCTGATTGATGATTGTTCTGATGGCTTCTGTAACACATTTTCCAGTCTTGGATTTGAGTGGCACAGCCCAGGCAAATTTTGAAAATGTGTCTATTACAGTGAGTAGATACTTGTAGCCCTTGTTAATTTTGTCTAAGTTTTTCAGCTGTCCACTTGCCATCTCAATCAAGTCGCTCTGCCATAAATCATCTATGCCCTTTGTGACTACTGGCAGTCTCTTATAATTATGTCTGGCTTGTCTGTGTAATTCATCAACAATAATTTGTCTAGACATAATATGAAAACAAGAATATTGCAACTATGGGGTGTTCAGCAGCTGATACTACAGGATTTTCTAAATATAATTTGTCCCCTATTTGTATATGAAATGCGAGAGAACCATCATCTTCAGCATAAGATGTTTCTAATGTATTGGGATCTGTAAAATCCTCTAACTCTACACTGGTGATTTTTGGTTTGTTGTCAGCATTTGTTATTGATAAGGTAGGGTAGTGGTGTGCCTGTGGTTGAAGCCAATATTTGATCTTGATTGGTCTAAGTGTGCCCCCAACAAAAAACTGGTAATAAAATTGTGCAGGGGACAGCATACATATTTTGCCACCTGGTGTAAATGGTGAATCATATTCTTTGTTGGGGATGCTGTACAATTCAAGAATTACTGTATGTTTTGGATTCTCGATTATGCCGGTTATTTCTTTTTCTGCTGTAAGCAATCTGCTTGTTATAGATTCAAGGTTCTCATTGATGGTCCTAACAACATCATCATGGCCTGGCTTGATTTTTATGTCCACAGCAAGTTTCTTGTATTGTTGCACAATTTCTTGAAGCTGGGTGGCAAAAACAGACAAAGCATTTGCTTGATTGGATTCCATGGTCCCTAGCTGTTGCTTGATATTAGCTACAATTTGCTGTAAATTTTCAACAACTGCCAATTTAGAATTTTGAGCTGTAAGATGATGGACCTGTCTTCTGATATCCTCAAACAGGGCATGCAGTTCATTAATATGTTGATTGGTTGGTAGAGTGGCCACTGTCTGAGTAAGTTGTTTGATCTCTGTCTGGATATTCTTGATATCTTCTGGTTTCAATATGCGATTCACAGCTCTCTTAATATTTTTAAGTTCCTGTGATGTAGGCAGATTTGACACAGTATTTTGCAAAGATTCAAGTGCCAATTTTACATTGTTTAATTCAGAAGCATCCGCCACATTTTGCATAGCATCTTGGAGCAGGGCTATATCTGCCTGAGTGGGTGTTGATTGTTGTAAAATTTCAAGTTTTGTTTGGATATCATCAATCAAGTGATGAAAATGAGATAGCTCAGATTCAGTGTTGAGGTTTTCAAGCTTTGTGATTTGTTGCTGGACACTGACAAGGGTATCTACAATCCCAGGCAATCGGGATTCTAGAGTTTCTTGTACATTTGTCAAATCACTTTGCACTGCTGCTATTGTACCCTCAAGATGGGTTATGGTACTTTAAATTTTTCCAAAATCTTCATATGTTTCAAGTTGCAGCTTGATGTTGGCAACACTCCGAGTTATTGCACTCAAAGCATCAGAAGATGGCAAATTGTTCATAAAATTTTCAAGTGTCTCAATTTTTTCTTTAACCTCGGCTATGGCATTGTTCAGAGGGTTCAGATTAGGTATCTGGAGTGACTGAATCTGTTCTTTTAGAGTGGAAATCACTAGATCAAAATCTTCTTGTGATTTTATGCTTTTGACAATTGTTTGGAGCTGTGCCTGGACATTATTTATCTGCTCTTCCAATTGTTGTTTCAATTGCTCAGAGTTGGTGGCCTGGGTCTTAAATTTGGCTTGAAGAGCTGCTACAGCTTCTTCTAAACTTTGAAAATTATCCAATGTGGCCAAATCATTATATTTCTGAAGCAATAATTTGAGTTCAGAATCAATTTTAAGAAGAGGGTCCATGCATTGTGATTGTAAATTTGTAATTTCTAATTGAAGACTGGCATTGAGTGTGGTTTGTAAAGCTTGTAAATCACTTCTTAATTTCTTGACTCTGACATCAAGCATCAGAATCTCATCACTGTGATCTTCATGTCTTGTATGGCCAAATATATCATTAGGCATTTTTGTTTTAGTGGTTATTTATTATTGAATACCTGATTCTTAATTCTATAAAATAGGGTATAAGCTTGTCATAGGATCCAGGGACCTCAATATATAAGCAGTCACCAGCAGAAACAGTATATACAGTGCCAGAAATCATGTTTGAGTGCTTAATTCTATAAATATTTTTCCCTACAGAAATTTTGACATCACCCTCAGGGGTTGTAATAAATTGTAATTGTCCACCTACAGGTAATTGGTAGTGATTTAAATTATTGTTAAATATGTACAATGTTTTACCTGTTTCATCATCAACATCTGTAAGTATGCTGTTCAGATGAATAATTAACAAAGCACTTAGTTTAGATATTATATCAGAAGAGGCTTGTGGTGTTGGCAGGTCCATAATAGCCCGTTTTTTGAACCCAAATAAGTTCATAGGCATGTTTATTTATTTCAAATCATGCTCTGTGTTTGGGCATTGATTGCCATTTTTCAAATCACAATGACCCCATGGTAGAGTATGTATGCCACATGACAAAATGCATCTCTTATCATCATGTGGGTCCAGAGCCACTTTTCTTACAATATTGCTAGTCAACAAGTGATCCACACTCTGAATTCTGCATTCTGATGTTCTGATTAAATTCTGGGATTTGAGACAATCTTCATAATCTTTAAATTCAAGCTCTTGGTCTACAGTTACTCTGCCAATGCCCTTGGCCTTTTTGGCAACAACACCGCTACATGTTTCAAAGCTGTACATCTTGGCCCTTAACCCAGAAAATGCCACAATAACATCACCAAGTGTCTCATCTTTTAACTTGCCAGGCACCTTTTTGTTGTGAGGTTGAATCCTTGTATGTTCACTGCTATCAAAATATTCAAGCAATTCAGGCTGTGACATATCTTGATAAACATCTTCTGTCTGAATATCAAGAATAAAACTATCTGTATCCATGTACATCAGTTTTACACGATCCTTATAAAAAGGCTTCAACACATTATAATACAATTTTAACATATATAATTTGACCAATTCCAATATTACAGCCCCTACATAAATAGGCTCATCAAACTTAATCTTTGTTTTTTTCATATTAAAAAGTGCCATATTTTCATCATAAATTCTTCTATAATTGAAATTAGGCTTTGCAATCAATTTTTTGCTCTGGCTGGGGTCAGTAATTATTTTAACATCAGTATGTTTTCTGACATTTTCAATAGTTTTGCCATATACAGAATTGACCATCAATTTAAACAAAGATTTATCAAATTGGCTTATTGCAGATGTTCGAAGCTCTGTGTTTGTATCAATATATGGCTTCAACCATCTTGAGTGCCTGAACCTCAAAACTTTGCCAACTTTGGTCACTTGAACACCATGATGCATCAGGAACTGGAGGTTTTTGTAATATATGACATAGCCCTGTTTTGGCTCCAGAGTCATCATCAATTTCTTCTGTTTAGAGCCAGGTGAGCACTTAACCTCAGGAATTGGGGGCAGATCAGAAAATGTGTTGTGCAAATTATCAGGAATTGTCAGATCAACCTCTAAGAACAGGCCATAGTCACTGTCATCAAAATCCTTAAGATCTTCAATATTGAAATCTTCAACCCACTCAAGCCCTGCATATGGCAGTTTATCCATCATAGCATAACCATATAAGCTATTTGCATCTACATACAGTATATAATTTGATGGCAGTGCTGGATCATAATCAGGAATATATTTGTTATTTGCTCTGGCATATCTCTGAGAACATTGCACCATCCCTCCTCTTATACATTGCTCCATAAACAGATACATATCCTGATCCTGGATCAGATCCAATTGCATTTTAGTGTTCAAAAACATTGCAGCCCATGCTAGGCCTGGGGCACTGTAAAAATGCATTGGATCCAGTTTATAATTTTCCATGGAAGATTTTCTGAATGCCTGAAGTATATCAGCTAAGAGGGTCACATCAAGTTTTAAATATCCATTGTGATAATCACCAAATGTCTGGCATTTTAAATTGTTCCACATCAACTGGGCATGGTGATAATCATCATCAGTGATTCCTGATCCTCTGATTTTGCTGTAAAATGCTTGTTGCGGTGGCAGAGCACACTCATCAAATTTAGAAAAATCTGTAACATAGTCATATGGATATACACCCTTCCGCCTAATTAATTTCAGGTCCTGATTTGGAAACAAAGCACATGTGATTTTGAATTGATCATCAGATAATTGAGTGGCCAGTGTAGCCAGGCTAGCCGATAAAATTCTGTATGAATCAAGAAATCTTAAGTGAATAGGAACACCATTAACTTTAATTATTTTGCTAATAGCAATATATTTCTCATCATTTTCAGATAGAATATTTAAATTCTGCTTGTCAAACCCCTCGTACCTGATCAAATGATGAAAATCATAATTGGATGCTCCATGGCAAAATATAGGGACAAATTTTGGTCTCTGGATCTTAATATTACAGCTATTACACAGGGCCATTAAGAATTTACCATCTGTATGAGAATGGTGATGTACCTTGATATTTGTATCTGAAAATTCAGAATCACATACCGGGCATTTTTCTGCATTGTTGAAATCTTCAATCTGTTTCTCTGTTAAAGGCAACATAGGTTTTGATTTTAATAAGATATTAGATGCTATGTTATAGCACTCATTTTCTATTCTATGTGCAAATTCTTTGATGGCATCTGCTCCTATGTATAAATCTTCTTTACTAACAACACCATCCTGTACAACAACATAATAAAAACTAGAAGGTTCATGTAACTGGTATGGTGTAATTGAAGATTCATCAGGATCTGGGCTACATAATGCAAGGGGTTTGAGGTTTGATTCAAAATCACAGACTATATATGCTGGGTGTTCCAACAAGGCTTCAAATTTTTTGAATTTGGCATTTTCACTTGGCATTGGCATCACCATATGAACAGGTTTATGGTTCCCACAGTATTTCAGATGCTCAATTAACTTGTTTTTAGCAATTTCTGTGTTACATTCAGGAACCCTATTTACCATTTTCCTGCCATCAAATACAGTTAAACATCTTCTGCACAACTTGAATATTGTCTTAGATTTGTCTAGTTGTTTTCTGACTAAAGCTTCAAGATTATGTATCAGAGTGTAATGATATGTGCCATCCCCTTCAATTAAAAGCAGATCAATCGGAACAGCAGAATCATCATCAAATGTACTGATTCTGAGAGGTGCTATCAAGCAATTGCCACGCCCAGTGGAACAAATAAATACATTAATAGATAATTGTTTACCATTAATATCCCTGGCTTTTTTTCAAATTTATCAATATTTTGAACAGACATTGGATATTCTAAACCCTCCATTGCTTCATCAAAATCATTTTCATGTTGTTTATAAAAAGTTATTCTCTGAGGATTTTTTGAAACTGGATACAAAGCAACTAAAATACACCACAAAAAGCATTTCTCATCATTATTTTTTATATTAACCACGGCTTGTTAGTTTTTAATATTGGCAGGTAATGGCAAATATGTAGATCCTTGTAATGGGCTGAATTCAGAAATATTAACATAGAGCTTGTGTGGAGATCCGCATAGGCTCCATCCAGACTCTTTTCCAGCAAATTCAGAGTGTTTAATATTCAATTGATCTATCAAACTGCTTATTATTTTGTCTGAATTTGTATTTGAATATACAGGTACAGTTTCTGTTATGTGGGGCTGTGTAAATTTTGTGCCATTTGGCTTCTTATATTGTGTAAACAATTTGAGGGACAGCTTATAAGAGCCATTTTGTGCATTTAGAATTGCCTGCACATCAGGATTTACACTGTTCAAAAAATTCTTAATACCACATCTTGGCTCTGATACAAACCGGTGATCCCGTAATTGCCCATTAAAACTGCTATGGATGGGTTCATAGCGTGGCTGTTTTGCCGGTCTAGCATTAACAGGTGTTTCATGCTTCCTTTTCAGACCAGATGTAGATGGTTGTGGGGGCAATGTTGATGACTGTACATAAGAATTACACTTGTGCCATTTGTAATATGCCTTGCTTAATATTTTATGGCATCTTGGACATATTTTTGTGGCCTTTCTGCATTTCTTAGAGTCACAAATATGCCGGTGCCTAGACCAATTAGAACTAGATATATTTTTATTACACCGATTGCAATATTTTTGTTTTGGCATTTTTATTGTTTATTTATATAAAATTTCTTGGTCCAAAAAAACAGAACTATGCCAAAACAATAACTAGGCTCTGGTAATCCCCAATATAGAATAGTTTTGATCTATTATGCCGTTGTACAACACACTTTACCAGGTTTCAGATCTGGGAGCTATCAGTTGTATATCAACTAGCAGTAATTATTCTCAAAATCTCACGTGTGGAGATATTATTTTGCCACATGTATTTCAACCTCATATTTTAACAAAACTCAAACCCGAGCCTCTTGTTTACAAAGCAACAATATTAACACTTTGCAATCAGGGGAGGCTTCACATTTTATCAGGACTCAAACCCAGAAGCCTCTTGATTACAAGGCAATAAAAACCATGGGGCTATGCACCACACTCTACTGGGTCTCAGAACCCAGGAGCTATGAGCTTTATATCAATATACACATGGCTGAATCAATCTGAGAGGGGGCTCACCATTTCTACACTAGAATTCAAGATTCCTGGGATTTTGACAGAAAAACACACTGTAAACAATAAGATCATATAGGAACTTGGCATTGTTTTAAGTATAGGCAAATCGGGCTGTTGAGGCTTCTTTTTTTCTACACTAGAATTCAGAATTCTTAAAATTAAGAGCATATCACACTTGAAGAATTGGGGCATATGCCCCTCTTGGCATTGTTTTAAGTGTAGGCAAATCGGGCTGTTCAATCAAATAACCTCTTCTTTTCTACGCTATAAGTGGGCTCATCCTATAGCAAATACTACTACTAACGCTTGGGAATTTATGTACAAATTGCCTACACACTTCCCGACACGAGTCTGTTTTCACGTAAGTGTCATACATAAAAATTTTTTGTTCTAAAGTGAAACTTGAGCTGGCATTCCAATCGTCTCACTGACACAACACACACACACACTGCAATAACACAAGTAACGACAAGTAACCAAGAATAACACTCTTGCGCACAGTACGAAATTAACACGCTCTTGGTATACATCTGCTCGCCACTATATTCACAGCTCTGTCTAGTCGTGAAGGAACAAAAACTCGAGCTCGGAGATTTCGGATTGCAAGGAAGCTCACGAAAACCATTGACTTTTGACGGTTTCGTCTGCAGCGTAATCTTGATACAGTGTTGCACATTCGAAACCTCCAAACGATCCACATCGATACAAAATTTTTCAAGGATATAAACTTAAGCAGGACGTTACTGGTCAAAACTATGATTAAAATGTTTTATTATCTGTGGCTCTTAACATCGTTTCTAAAGCGTATTTATTTGTGTGATGAATTACAGAAGAACTTTTGGGTGTTATAACACAGGTTAGTGCTCGTTTTGCAATATTTATATAAATGTCTGCATTAGTCCATAAAAATAAGCGGGCATTACAGGCCGCAAATGTCGGCATCTCCGTCAGCGCCGCCCGCCACGCTTCTCCCGATCTCTCGGCTGAAGATCGAAATGAACGCACGGTATTAGGTACTTAAATTATTCAATTTAAACTTAATCTTCTTTAACACATAATCTTTATTACAAATAATATTATTACTTATACTTTCCAAATTTAGTTAACTCAACAGAAATTTCTAAGGATTATCTCCCCGTTAAAATAGTACAGTTCGTCCCATTTGATTGCCACCAGTCAGTAAGTAACGGCTACACGAGTCTGAGCCAACCGCAGCCCCGCCCGAAACCCCCACAGCCAACATGACCCGGAGCAATCCACCTAAAAAAAATTAAAACAAAACCAAATTCCATTTCTTGCTCTCTTAAGAACTCAAAATAACTCTATTATCTTTAGGTAAATTACACCCGGCCATGCAGGCCCCAAAAGGGTGATAGACGGTAATGCAGTATACTCAGCCTGTCCAGCCTGTGTCCAGTTCGTCCAAAGTCTCTCTCAGTCGGTAAGGATCTGCCACGCTAAACTTCTCGCTCGCCCAGCGCAGAAGCCCAGCCAATGGCATAACCTTCCTGAGTCACCTGTCTATTGAGTCTCAATACGTCATTCATGAGTAATATTACACTATGGGCTTACAACACTCACATCGTTTTAGAGGATATTTCGAAAGGCGAATACATATTTATTTTCTTCAACTCTGGATCGAAGCACATCTCAAAGTTGCAGTGTCAGATTTGACCGCTTTGCCATTTTCAAGAAGGAATGAATAAATTAGTACATTTGAATATCAATAAAATATTCGTATATCATTTACGATTCTCACTTTCTGTTCATTGGAGTATAAATACGCATAACATCCACGTTTCATAACTTACCACCTACACTTCGAGGCAGGGTTTCGTGTTAGGTGCATTTGATGCACAAAGGCTTATTTCGTGTACAGAACCGTTTGGAAGTGGATCAGAACCAAGGTAATGCTCGACTCGCTAAATCGCCCTCCGAACGATCAAATCTCCCACAACATGGGCGTGTTTTTATAACCATTATTTCGGGCTGTGACGCCAAGAGTCCCGGGTTCGAATCCCGCTCGGGCTTGGTTGTTTGTGAATGTCCATTCATTCATTTCATCACTCATCCCCATCTTCGCAAATTAGCCAAGAGGCACAAAACGCGAAGTAAAATAAACGAAATCAATCAATCAATTATAACCATTATTTCAATATTATTTCATCCTCGTGGTCACTGTACGTACACAAGGCTACGAAGGTGTAAAATCAACTTAGAAATACAAACAAAAAAAGGCCACTAAATGCGCCTCCCCCACCTCCTCGTCCACTCGGAAACAAACCTGATTTCGAAGCACAATGTATGAACAAAACCTGCAATAGCGACACCACCGGAACAATCGTGAACTATCCTCAGTGTTGGTGGATAGCTTTTGACCTCAAGGTCTCTATCCGACTTGCTCTTTGCAAACATTAAGTTACGATAAAACCTCTGCGATGGTGTCCTTATGGCGAGTGTAGTCGAATTGAATTGTGACGGGTTTTTTTCGTCGTATTGTTATGTGTGTGTGTGTGTTTTCGCATTATGATCTTTCATGAAAGACTGTGTACGTGTTGGTACTAGTTTACTATCCTTCGGACACATTTATTTATTTTTACAGAAGAAACTACTTACCGTAATAAGTTCCTGTAGCATTGTCGAAAATCGGGAAGATGTTTTGTGTGATGTGGGAATGTTTCATAGCTGAAACTCATGTTGTTCGTTGAAAATTAATTCTCCGACGGAGAATAGCGTTTGGCGCGTACAACTTCGTACACCATCACGCGTCGTGATTGTGTCATGACGCGTCGTGATTGTGTCTTGTTCATGTTCATTGGGTATCCAGTGTTTCGAACTGTGTGCGTTTGCAACGAGAGTTAGAAGGATGAAACGAGCGTTAGAAGGATGGCGTGTCGCTAGCCCCACGAACCATTGACGCTAGCCCCACGAACCATTGGCGCGTGGTTAGGTTAGTTCGGTTAGGTTAGGCAAACATAGTTAAAATTTGGTGTCGTGTTAGTATCAGGATCTAGAAATTGGAAATAATTGCGAACCATTGACGCTAGCCCCACGAACCATTGGCACGTGGTTAGGTTAGTTCGGTTAGGTTAGGCACACATAGTTAAAATTTGGTGTCGTGTTAGTATCAGGATCTAGAAATTGGAAATAATTGCGAACCATTGACGCTAGCCCCACGAACCATTGGCACGTGGTTAGGTTAGTTCGGTTAGGTTAGGCAAACATAGTTAAAATTTGGTGTCGTGTTAGTATCAGGATCTAGAAATTGGAAATAATTGCGAACCATTGACGCTAGCCCCACGAACCATTGGCACGTGGTTAGGTTAGTTCGGTTAGGTTAGGCAAACATAGTTAAAATTTGGTGTCGTGTTAGTATCAGGATCTAGAAATTGGAAATAATTGCGAACCATTGACGCTAGCCCCACGAACCATTGGCGCTAGCCCCACGAACCATTGGCGCGTGGTTAGATTAGTTCGGTTAGGTTAGGCAAAACATAGTTAAAATTTGGTGTCGTGTTAGTATCAGGATCTAGAAATTGGAAATAATTGCGAACCATTGACGCTAGCCCCACGAACCATTGGCACGTGGTTAGGTTAGTTCGGTTAGGTTAGGCAAACATAGTTAAAATTTGGTGTCGTGTTAGTATCAGGATCTAGAAATTGGAAATAATTGCGAACCATTGACGCTGGCCCCACGAACCATTGGCGCTAGCCCCACGAACCATTGGCGCATGGTTAGGTAAGTTCGGTTAGGTTAGGCAAAACATAGTTAAAATTTGGTGTCGTGTTAGTATCAGGATCTAGAAATTGGAAATAATTGCGAACCATTGACGCTAGCCCCACGAACCATTGGCACGTGGTTAGGTTAGTTCGGTTAGGTTAGGCAAACATAGTCAAAATTTGGTGTCGTGTTAGTATCAGGATCTAGAAATTGGAAATAATTGCGAACCATTGACGCTAGCCCCACGAACCATTGACGCTAGCCCCACGAACCATTGGCGCGTGGTTAGGTTAGTTCGGTTAGGTTAGGCAAAACATAGTTAAAATTTGGTGTCGTGTTAGTATCGGGATCTAGAAATTGGAAATAATTGCGAACCATTGACGCTAGCCCCCCGAACCATTGGCGCTAGCCCCACGAACCATTGGCGCGTGGTTAGGTTAGTTCGGTTAGGTTAGGCAAAACATAGTTAAAATTTGGTGTCGTGTTAGTATCAGGATCTAGAAATTGGAAATAATTGCGAACCATTGACGCTAGCCTCACGAACCATTGACGCTAGCCCCACGAACCATTGGCGATAGCCCCACGAACAATTGGCGCGTGGTTAGGTTAGTCCGGTAAGGTTAGGCAAAACATAGTTAAAATTTGGTGTCGTGTTAGTATCAGGATCTAGAAATTGGAAATAATTGCGAACCATTGACGCTAGCCCCACGAACCATTGGCGCTAGCCCCACGAACCATTGGCGCGTGGTTAGGTTAGTTCGGTTAGGTTAGGCAAAACATAGTTAAAATTTGGTGTTGTGTTAGTATCAGGATCTAGAAATTGGAAATAATTGCGAACCATTGACGCTAGCCCCACGAACCATTGGCACGTGGTTAGGTTAGTTCGGTTAGGTTAGGCAAACATAGTTAAAATTTGGTGTCGTGTTAGTATCAGGATCTAGAAATTGGAAATAATTGCGAACCATTGACGCTAGCCCCACGAACCATTGACGCTAGCCCCACGAACCATTGGCGTTGGCCCCCCGAACCATTGGCGCGTAGTTAGGTTAGTTCGGTTAGGTTAGGCAAAACAAAGTTAAAATTTGGTGTCGTGTTAGTATCAGGATCTAGAAATTGGAAATAATTGCGAACCATTGACGCTAGCCCCACGAACCATTGACGCTAGCCCCACGAACCATTGGCGTTGGCCCCCCGAACCATTGGCGCGTAGTTAGGTTAGTTCGGTTAGGTTAGGCAAAACAAAGTTAAAATTTGGTGTCGTGTTAGTATCAGGATCTAGAAATTGGAAATAATTGCGAACCATTGACGCTAGCCCCACGAACCATTGGCGCGTGGTTAGGTTAGTTCGGTTAGGTTAGGCAAAACATAGTTAAAATTTGGTGTCGTGTTAGTATCAGGATCTAGAAATTGCAAATAATTGCGAACCATTGACGCTAGCCCCACAAACCATTGGCGCTAGCCCCACGAACCATTGGCGCGTGTTTAGGTTAGTTCGGATAGGTTAGGCAAAACATAGTTAAAATTTGGTGTCGTGTTAGTATCAGGATCTAGAAATTGGAAATAATTGCGAACCATTGACGCTAGCCCCACGAACCATTGACGCTAGCCCCACGAATCATTGGCGCTAGCCCCACGAACCATTGGCGCGTGGTTAGGTTAGTTCGGTTAGGTTAGGCAAAACATAGTTAAAATTTGGTGTCGTGTTAGTATCAGGATCTAGAAATTGGAAATAATTGCGAACCATTGACGCTAGCCCCACGAACCATTGGCACGTGGTTAGGTTAGTTCGGTTAGGTTAGGCAAACATAGTTAAAATTTGGTGTCGTGTTAGTATCAGGATCTAGAAATTGGAAATAATTGCGAACCATTGACGCTAGCCCCACGAACCATTGGCGCTAGCCCCACGAACCATTGGCGCTTGCCCCACGAACCATTGGCACGTGGTTAGGTTAGTTCGGTTAGGTTAGGCAAGCATAGTTAAAATTTGGTGTCGTGTTAGTATCAGGATCTAGAAATTGGAAATAATTGCGAATCATTGACGCTAGCCCCACGAACCATTGGCGCGTGGTTAGGTTAGTTCGGTTAGGTTAGGCAAAACATAGTTAAAATTTGGTGTCGTGTTAGTATCAGGATCTAGAAATTGGAAATAATTGCGAACCATTGACGCTAGCCACACGAACCATTGACGCTAGCCCCACGAACCATTGGCGCTAGCTCCACGAACCATTGGCGCCTGGTTAGGTTAGTTCGGTTAGGTTAGGCAAAACATAGTTAAAATTTGGTGTCGTGTTAGTATCAGGATCTAGAAATTGGAAATAATTGCGAACCACTGACGCTAGCCCCACGAGCCATTGGCACGTGGTTAGGTTAGTTCGGTTAAGTTATGCAAACATAGTTAAAATTTGGTGTCGTGTTAGTATCAGGATCTAGAAATTGGAAATAATTGCGAACCATTGACGCTAGCCCCACGAACCATTGGCACGTGGTTAGGTTAGTTCGTTTAGGTTAGGCAAACATAGTTAAAATTTGGTGTCGTGTTAGTATCAGGATCTAGAAATTGGAAATAATTGCGAACCATTGACGCTAGCCCCACGAACCATTGGCGCTAGCCCCACGAACCATTGGCGCTAGCCCCACGAACCATTGGCACGTGGTTAGGTTAGTTCGGTTAGGTTAGGCAAACATAGTTAAAATTTGGTGTCGTGTTAGTATCAGGATCTAGAAATTGGAAATAATTGCGAACCATTGACGCTAGCCCCACGAACCATTGGCGCTAGCCCCACGAACCATTGGCGCGTGGTTAGGTTAGTTCGGTTAGGTTAGGCAAAACATAGTTAAAATTTGGTGTCGTGTTAGTATCAGGATCTAGAAATTGGAAATAATTGCGAACCATTGACGCTAGCCCCACGAACCATTGGCACGTGGTTAGGTTAGTTCGGTTAGGTTAGGCAAACATAGTTAAAATTTGGTGTCGTGTTAGTATCAGGATCTAGAAATTGGAAATAATTGCGAACCATTGACGCTAGCCCCACGAACCATTGGCGCTAGCCCCACGAACCATTGGCGCTAGCCCCACGAACCATTGGCACGTGGTTAGGTTAGTTCGGTTAGGTTAGGCAAACATAGTTAAAATTTGGTGTCGTGTTAGTATCAGGATCTAGAGATTGGAAATAATTGCGAACCATTGACGCTAGCCCCACGAACCATTGACGCTAGCCCCACGAACCATTGGCGTTGGCCCCCCGAACCATTGGCGCGTAGTTAGGTTAGTTCGGTTAGGTTAGGCAAAACAAAGTTAAAATTAGGTGTCGTGTTAGCATCAGGATCTAGAAATTGGAAATAATTGCGAACCATTGACGCTAGCCCCACGAACCATTGGCGCGTGGTTAGGTTAGTTCGGTTAGGTTAGGCAAAACATAGTTAAAATTTGGTGTCGTGTTAGTATCAGGATCTAGAAATTGGAAATAATTGCGAACCATTGACGCTAGCCCCACAAACCATTGGCGCTAGCCCTACGAACCATTGGCGCGTGGTTAGGTTAGTTCGGTTAGGTTAGGCAAAACATAGTTAAAATTTGGTGTCGTGTTAGTATCAGGATCTAGAAATTGGAAATAATTGCGAACCATTGACGCTAGCCCCACGAACCATTGGCGCTAGCCCCACGAACCATTGGCGCTAGCCCCACGAACCATTGGCACGTGGTTAGGTTAGTTCGGTTAGGTTAGGCAAACATAGTTAAAATTTGGTGTCGTGTTAGTATCAGGATCTAGAAATTGGAAATAATTGCGAACCATTGACGCTAGCCCCACGAACCATTGGCACGTGGTTAGGTTAGTTCGGTTAGGTTAGGCAAACATAGTTAAAATTTGGTGTCGTGTTAGTATCAGGATCTAGAAATTGGAAATAATTGCGAACCATTGACGCTAGCCCCACGAACCATTGGCGCTAGCCCCACGAACCATTGGCGCGTGGTTAGGTTAGTTCGGTTTGGTTAGGCAAAACATAGTTAAAATTTGGTGTCGTGTTAGTATCAGGATCTAGAAATTGGAAATAATTGCGAACCATTGACGCTAGCCCCACGAACCATTGGCACGTGGTTAGGTTAGTTCGGTTAGGTTAGGCAAACATAGTTAAAATTTGGTGTCGTGTTAGTATCAGGATCTAGAAATTGGAAATAATTGCGAACCATTGACGCTAGCCCCACGAACCATTGGCGCTAGCCCCACGAACCATTGGCGCTAGCCCCACGAACCATTGGCACGTGGTTAGGTTAGTTCGGTTAGGTTAGGCAAACATAGTTAAAATTTGGTGTCGTGTTAGTATCAGGATCTAGAAATTGGAAATAATTGCGAACCATTGACGCTAGCCCCACGAACCATTGGCGCGTGGTTAGGTTAGTTCGGTTAGGTTAGGCAAAACATAGTTAAAATTTGGTGTCGTGTTAGTATCAGGATCTAGAAATTGGAAATAATTGCGAACCATTGACGCTAGCCACACGAACCATTGACGCTAGCCCCACGAACCATTGGCGCTAGCTCCACGAACCATTGGCGCCTGGTTAGGTTAGTTCGGTTAGGTTAGGCAAAACATAGTTAAAATTTGGTGTCGTGTTAGTATCAGGATCTAGAAATTGGAAATAATTGCGAACCACTGACGCTAGCCCCACGAGCCATTGGCACGTGGTTAGGTTAGTTCGGTTAAGTTAGGCAAACATAGTTAAAATTTGGTGTCGTGTTAGTATCAGGATCTAGAAATTGGAAATAATTGCGAACCATTGACGCTAGCCCCACGAACCAGTGGCGCTAGCCCCACGAACCATTGGCACGTGGTTAGGTTAGTTCGTTTAGGTTAGGCAAACATAGTTAAAATTTGGTGTCGTGTTAGTATCAGGATCTAGAAATTGGAAATAATTGCGAACCATTGACGCTAGCCCCACGAACCATTGGCGCTAGCCCCACGAACCATTGGCGCTAGCCCCACGAACCATTGGCACGTGGTTAGGTTAGTTCGGTTAGGTTAGGCAAACATAGTTAAAATTTGGTGTCGTGTTAGTATCAGGATCTAGAAATTGGAAATATTTGCGAACCATTGACGCTAGCCCCACGAACCATTGGCGCTAGCCCCACGAACCATTGGCGCTAGCCCCACGAACCATTGGCACGTGTTTAGGTTAGTTCGGTTAGGTTAGGCAAACATAGTTAAAATTTGGTGTCGTGTTAGTATCAGGATCTAGAAATTGGAAATAATTGCGAGCCATTGACGCTAGCCCCACAAACCATTGGCGCTAGCCCCACAAACCATTGGCGCATGGTTAGATTAGTTCGGTTAGGGTAGGCAAAACATAGTTAAAATTTGCTGTCGTGTTAGTATCAGGATCTAGAAATTGGAAATAATTGCGAACCATTGACGCTAGCCCCACGAACCAATGGCACGTGGTTAGGTTAGTTCGGTTAGGTTAGGCAAACATAGTTAAAATTTGGTGTCGTGTTAGTATCAGGATCTAGAAATTGGAAATAATTGCGAACCATTGACGCTAGCCCCACGAACCATTGGCGCTAGCCCCACGAACCATTGGCGCGTGGTTAGGTTAGTTCGGTTAGGTTAGGCAAACATAGTTAAAATTTGGTGTCGTGTTAGTATCAGGATCTAGAAATTGGAAATAATTGCGAACCATTGACGCTAGCCCCACGAACCATTGGCACGTGGTTAGGTTAGTTCGGTTAGGTTAGGCAAACATAGTTAAAATTTGGTGTCGTGTTAGTATCAGGATCTAGAAATTGGAAATAATTGCGAACCATTGACGCTAGCCCCACGAACCATTGGCGCTAGCCCCACGAACCATTGGCGCTAGCCCCACGAACCATTGGCACGTGGTTAGGTTAGTTCGGTTAGGTTAGGCAAACATAGTTAAAATTTGGTGTCGTGTTAGTATCAGGATCTAGAAATTGGAAATAATTGCGAACCATTGACGCTAGCCCCACGAACCATTGGCACGTGGTTAGGTTAGTTCGGTTAGGTTAGGCACACATAGTTAAAATTTGGTGTCGTGTTAGTATCAGGATCTAGAAATTGGAAATAATTGCGAACCATTGACGCTAGCCCCACGAACCATTGGCACGTGGTTAGGTTAGTTCGGTTAGGTTAGGCAAACATAGTTAAAATTTGGTGTCGTGTTAGTATCAGGATCTAGAAATTGGAAATAATTGCGAACCATTGACGCTAGCCCCACGAACCATTGGCACGTGGTTAGGTTAGTTCGGTTAGGTTAGGCAAACATAGTTAAAATTTGGTGTCGTGTTAGTATCAGGATCTAGAAATTGGAAATAATTGCGAACCATTGACGCTAGCCCCACGAACCATTGGCGCTAGCCCCACGAACCATTGGCGCGTGGTTAGATTAGTTCGGTTAGGTTAGGCAAAACATAGTTAAAATTTGGTGTCGTGTTAGTATCAGGATCTAGAAATTGGAAATAATTGCGAACCATTGACGCTAGCCCCACGAACCATTGGCACGTGGTTAGGTTAGTTCGGTTAGGTTAGGCAAACATAGTTAAAATTTGGTGTCGTGTTAGTATCAGGATCTAGAAATTGGAAATAATTGCGAACCATTGACGCTGGCCCCACGAACCATTGGCGCTAGCCCCACGAACCATTGGCACATGGTTAGGTTAGTTCGGTTAGGTTAGGCAAAACATAGTTAAAATTTGGTGTCGTGTTAGTATCAGGATCTAGAAATTGGAAATAATTGCGAACCATTGACGCTAGCCCCACGAACCATTGGCACGTGGTTAGGTTAGTTCGGTTAGGTTAGGCAAACATAGTTAAAATTTGGTGTCGTGTTAGTATCAGGATCTAGAAATTGGAAATAATTGCGAACCATTGACGCTAGCCCCACGAACCATTGACGCTAGCCCCACGAACCATTGGCGCGTGGTTAGGTTAGTTCGGTTAGGTTAGGCAAAACATAGTTAAAATTTGGTGTCGTGTTAGTATCGGGATCTAGAAATTGGAAATAATTGCGAACCATTGACGCTAGCCCCCCGAACCATTGGCGCTAGCCCCACGAACCATTGGCGCGTGGTTAGGTTAGTTCGGTTAGGTTAGGCAAAACATAGTTAAAATTTGGTGTCGTGATAGTATCAGGATCTAGAAATTGGAAATAATTGCGAACCATTGACGCTAGCCTCACGAACCATTGACGCTAGCCCCACGAACCATTGGCGATAGCCCCACGAACAATTGGCGCGTGGTTAGGTTAGTCCGGTAAGGTTAGGCAAAACATAGTTAAAATTTGGTGTCGTGTTAGTATCAGGATCTAGAAATTGGAAATAATTGCGAACCATTGACGCTAGCCCCACGAACCATTGGCACGTGGTTAGGTTAGTTCGGTTAGGTTAGGCAAACATAGTTAAAATTTGGTGTCGTGTTAGTATCAGGATCTAGAAATTGGAAATAATTGCGAACCATTGACGCTAGCCCCACGAACCATTGACGCTAGCCCCACGAACTATTGGCGTTGGCCCCCCGAACCATTGGCGCGTAGTTAGGTTAGTTCGGTTAGGTTAGGCAAAACAAAGTTAAAATTTGGTGTCGTGTTAGTATCAGGATCTAGAAATTGGAAATAATTGCGAACCATTGACGCTAGCCCCACGAACCATTGACGCTAGCCCCACGAACCATTGGCGTTGGCCCCCCGAACCATTGGCGCGTAGTTAGGTTAGTTCGGTTAGGTTAGGCAAAACAAAGTTAAAATTTGGTGTCGTGTTAGTATCAGGATCTAGAAATTGGAAATAATTGCGAACCATTGACGCTAGCCCCACGAACCATTGGCGCGTGGTTAGGTTAGTTCGGTTAGGTTAGGCAAAACATAGTTAAAATTTGGTGTCGTGTTAGTATCAGGATCTAGAAATTGGAAATAATTGCGAACCATTGACGCTAGCCCCACAAACCATTGGCGCTAGCCCCACGAACCATTGGCGCGTGTTTAGGTTAGTTCGGTTAGGTTAGGCAAAACATAGTTAAAATTTGGTGTCGTGTTAGTATCAGGATCTAGAAATTGGAAATAATTGCGAACCATTGACGCTAGCCCCACGAACCATTGACGCTAGCCCCACGAATCATTGGCGCTAGCCCCACGAACCATTGGCGCGTGGTTAGGTTAGTTCGGTTAGGTTAGGCAAAACATAGTTAAAATTTGGTGTCGTGTTAGTATCAGGATCTAGAAATTGGAAATAATTGCGAACCATTGACGCTAGCCCCACGAACCATTGGCACGTGGTTAGGTTAGTTCGGTTAGGTTAGGCAAACATAGTTAAAATTTGGTGTCGTGTTAGTATCAGGATCTAGAAATTGGAAATAATTGCGAACCATTGACGCTAGCCCCACGAACCATTGGCGCTAGCCCCACGAACCATTGGCGCTAGCCCCACGAACCATTGGCACGTGGTTAGGTTAGTTCGGTTAGGTTAGGCAAACATAGTTAAAATTTGGTGTCGTGTTAGTATCAGGATCTAGAAATTGGAAATAATTGCGAACCATTGACGCTAGCCCCACGAACCATTGGCGCGTGGTTAGGTTAGTTCGGTTAGGTTAGGCAAAACATAGTTAAAATTTGGTGTCGTGTTAGTATCAGGATCTAGAAATTGGAAATAATTGCGAACCATTGACGCTAGCCACACGAACCATTGACGCTAGCCCCACGAACCATTGGCGCTAGCTCCACGAACCATTGGCGCCTGGTTAGGTTAGTTCGGTTAGGTTAGGCAAAACATAGTTAAAATTTGGTGTCGTGTTAGTATCAGGATCTAGAAATTGGAAATAATTGCGAACCACTGACGCTAGCCCCACGAGCCATTGGCACGTGGTTAGGTTAGTTCGGTTAAGTTATGCAAACATAGTTAAAATTTGGTGTCGTGTTAGTATCAGGATCTAGAAATTGGAAATAATTGCGAACCATTGACGCTAGCCCCACGAACCATTGGCACGTGGTTAGGTTAGTTCGTTTAGGTTAGGCAAACATAGTTAAAATTTGGTGTCGTGTTAGTATCAGGATCTAGAAATTGGAAATAATTGCGAACCATTGACGCTAGCCCCACGAACCATTGGCGCTAGCCCCACGAACCATTGGCGCTAGACCCACGAACCATTGGCACGTGGTTAGGTTAGTTCGGTTAGGTTAGGCAAACATAGTTAAAATTTGGTGTCGTGTTAGTATCAGGATCTAGAAATTGGAAATAATTGCGAACCATTGACGCTAGCCCCACGAACCATTGGCGCTAGCCCCACGAACCATTGGCGCTAGCCCCACGAACCATTGGCACGTGGTTAGGTTAGTTCGGTTAGGTTAGGCAAACATAGTTAAAATTTGGTGTCGTGTTAGTATCAGGATCTAGAGATTGGAAATAATTGCGAACCATTGACGCTAGCCCCACGAACCATTGACGCTAGCCCCACGAACCATTGGCGTTGGCCCCCCGAACCATTGGCGCGTAGTTAGGTTAGTTCGGTTAGGTTAGGCAAAACAAAGTTAAAATTTGGTGTCGTGTTAGTATCAGGATCTAGAAATTGGAAATAATTGCGAACCATTGACGCTAGCCCCACGAACGATTGGCGCGTGGTTAGGTTAGTTCGGTTAGGTTAGGCAAAACATAGTTAAAATTTGGTGTCGTCTTAGTATCAGGATCTAGAAATTGGAAATAATTGCGAACCATTGACGCTAGCCCCACAAACCATTGGCGCTAGCCCCACGAACCATTGGCGCGTGGTTAGGTTAGTTCGGTTAGGTTAGGCAAAACATAGTTAAAATTTGGTGTCGTGTTAGTATCAGGATCTAGAAATTGGAAATAATTGCGAACCATTGACGCTAGCCCCACGAACCATTGGCGCTAGCCCCACGAACCATTGGCGCTAGCCCCACGAACCATTGGCACGTGGTTAGGTTAGTTCGGTTAGGTTAGGCAAACATAGTTAAAATTTGGTGTCGTGTTAGTATCAGGATCTAGAAATTGGAAATAATTGCGAACCATTGACGCTAGCCCCACGAACCATTGGCACGTGGTTAGGTTAGTTCGGTTAGGTTAGGCAAACATAGTTAAAATTTGGTGTCGTGTTAGTATCAGGATCTAGAAATTGGAAATAATTGCGAACCATTGACGCTAGCACCACGAACCATTGGCGCTAGCCCCACGAACCATTGGCGCGTGGTTAGGTTAGTTCGGTTTGGTTAGGCAAAACATAGTTAAAATTTGGTGTCGTGTTAGTATCAGGATCTAGAAATTGGAAATAATTGCGAACCATTGACGCTAGCCCCACGAACCATTGGCACGTGGTTAGGTTAGTTCGGTTAGGTTAGGCAAACATAGTTAAAATTTGGTGTCGTGTTAGTATCAGGATCTAGAAATTGGAAATAATTGCGAACCATTGACGCTAGCCCCACGAACCATTGGCGCTAGCCCCACGAACCATTGGCGCTAGCCCCACGAACCATTGGCACGTGGTTAGGTTAGTTCGGTTAGGTTAGGCAAACATAGTTAAAATTTGGTGTCGTGTTAGTATCAGGATCTAGAAATTGGAAATAATTGCGAACCATTGACGCTAGCCCCACGAACCATTGGCGCGTGGTTAGGTTAGTTCGGTTAGGTTAGGCAAAACATAGTTAAAATTTGGTGTCGTGTTAGTATCAGGATCTAGAAATTGGAAATAATTGCGAACCATTGACGCTAGCCACACGAACCATTGACGCTAGCCCCACGAACCATTGGCGCTAGCTCCACGAACCATTGGCGCCTGGTTAGGTTAGTTCGGTTAGGTTAGGCAAAACATAGTTAAAATTTGGTGTCGTGTTAGTATCAGGATCTAGAAATTGGAAATAATTGCGAACCACTGACGCTAGCCCCACGAGCCATTGGCACGTGGTTAGGTTAGTTCGGTTAAGTTAGGCAAACATAGTTAAAATTTGGTGTCGTGTTAGTATCAGGATCTAGAAATTGGAAATAATTGCGAACCATTGACGCTAGCCCCACGAACCAGTGGCGCTAGCCCCACGAACCATTGGCACGTGGTTAGGTTAGTTCGTTTAGGTTAGGCAAACATAGTTAAAATTTGGTGTCGTGTTAGTATCAGGATCTAGAAATTGGAAATAATTGCGAACCATTGACGCTAGCCCCACGAACCATTGGCGCTAGCCCCACGAACCATTGGCGCTAGCCCCACGAACCATTGGCACGTGGTTAGGTTAGTTCGGTTAGGTTAGGCAAACATAGTTAAAATTTGGTGTCGTGTTAGTATCAGGATCTAGAAATTGGAAATATTTGCGAACCATTGACGCTAGCCCCACGAACCATTGGCGCTAGCCCCACGAACCATTGGCGCTAGCCCCACGAACCATTGGCACGTGTTTAGGTTAGTTCGGTTAGGTTAGGCAAACATAGTTAAAATTTGGTGTCGTGTTAGTATCAGGATCTAGAAATTGGAAATAATTGCGAGCCATTGACGCTAGCCCCACAAACCATTGGCGCTAGCCCCACAAACCATTGGCGCATGGTTAGATTAGTTCGGTTAGGGTAGGCAAAACATAGTTAAAATTTGGTGTCGTGTTAGTATCAGGATCTAGAAATTGGAAATAATTGCGAACCATTGACGCTAGCCCCACGAACCAATGGCACGTGGTTAGGTTAGTTCGGTTAGGTTAGGCAAACATAGTTAAAATTTGGTGTCGTGTTAGTATCAGGATCTAGAAATTGGAAATAATTGCGAACCATTGACGCTAGCCCCACGAACCATTGGCGCTAGCCCCACGAACCATTGGCGCGTGGTTAGGTTAGTTCGGTTAGGTTAGGCACACATAGTTAAAATTTGGTGTCGTGTTAGTATCAGGATCTAGAAATTGGAAATAATTGCGAACCATTGACGCTAGCCCCACGAACCATTGGCACGTGGTTAGGTTAGTTCGGTTAGGTTAGGCAAACATAGTTAAAATTTGGTGTCGTGTTAGTATCAGGATCTAGAAATTGGAAATAATTGCGAACCATTGACGCTAGCCCCACGAACCATTGGCGCTAGCCCCACGAACCATTGGCGCTAGCCCCACGAACCATTGGCACGTGGTTAGGTTAGTTCGGTTAGGTTAGGCAAACATAGTTAAAATTTGGTGTCGTGTTAGTATCAGGATCTAGAAATTGGAAATAATTGCGAACCATTGACGCTAGCCCCACGAACCATTGGCGCGTGGTTAGGTTAGTTCGGTTAGGTTAGGCAAAACATAGTTAAAATTTGGTGTCGTGTTAGTATCAGGATCTAGAAATTGGAAATAATTGCGAACCATTGACGCTAGCCACACGAACCATTGACGCTAGCCCCACGAACCATTGGCGCTAGCTCCACGAACCATTGGCGCCTGGTTAGGTTAGTTCGGTTAGGTTAGGCAAAACATAGTTAAAATTTGGTGTCGTGTTAGTATCAGGATCTAGAAATTGGAAATAATTGCGAACCACTGACGCTAGCCCCACGAGCCATTGGCACGTGGTTAGGTTAGTTCGGTTAAGTTAGGCAAACATAGTTAAAATTTGGTGTCGTGTTAGTATCAGGATCTAGAAATTGGAAATAATTGCGAACCATTGACGCTAGCCCCACGAACCAGTGGCGCTAGCCCCACGAACCATTGGCACGTGGTTAGGTTAGTTCGTTTAGGTTAGGCAAACATAGTTAAAATTTGGTGTCGTGTTAGTATCAGGATCTAGAAATTGGAAATAATTGCGAACCATTGACGCTAGCCCCACGAACCATTGGCGCTAGCCCCACGAACCATTGGCGCTAGCCCCACGAACCATTGGCACGTGGTTAGGTTAGTTCGGTTAGGTTAGGCAAGCATAGTTAAAATTTGGTGTCGTGTTAGTATCAGGATCTAGAAATTGGAAATAATTGCGAACCATTGACGCTAGCCCCACGAACCATTGGCGCTAGCCCCACGAACCATTGGCGCTAGCCCCACGAACCATTGGCACGTGTTTAGGTTAGTTCGGTTAGGTTAGGCAAACATAGTTAAAATTTGGTGTCGTGTTAGTATCAGGATCTAGAAATTGGAAATAATTGCGAGCCATTGACGCTAGCCCCACAAACCATTGGCGCTAGCCCCACAAACCATTGGCGCATGGTTAGATTAGTTCGGTTAGGGTAGGCAAAACATAGTTAAAATTTGGTGTCGTGTTAGTATCAGGATCTAGAAATTGGAAATAATTGCGAACCATTGACGCTAGCCCCACGAACCAATGGCACGTGGTTAGGTTAGTTCGGTTAGGTTAGGCAAACATAGTTAAAATTTGGTGTCGTGTTAGTATCAGGATCTAGAAATTGGAAATAATTGCGAACCATTGACGCTAGCCCCACGAACCATTGGCGCTAGCCCCACGAACCATTGGCGCGTGGTTAGGTTAGTTCGGTTAGGTTAGGCAAAACATAGTTAAAATTTGGTGTCGTGTTAGTATCAGGATCTAGAAATTGGAAATAATTGCGAACCATTGCGGATAGCGCCACGAAAGATTACAATTTTCTTCGTAAAACATCGCGAAAAAAAATTATTAAAAACAAATAGATGTGATGAACTTTGTTCACGGGCATTTCTTGAGTTCCGAAGGTTGAAACACTGCATAACAATTGAAAATCGAGAAAAGACAAGCCCGACGCGACATTATGTAGGGAGGTGTACGCGCCATATTGTGTGTGAGGCAAGCGGAAAGGCTAGGAGAAAGAAGTACTGGTAATGTGAAAAATTGCTCTTACTTTCATCAAAACAACGTCAATACACCTTCAGGAATGTTCCGCGAAGCAGATACGTAAGTACGAATGTCAAAAATTTGACAAAAGACAAGCACGACGCGCGATTATGTAGGAAGGTGTACTCGCCATATTGTGTCTCAGGCAAGCGAAAAGGCCTACCAGAAAGACGTACTGGTAATGTAAAAAATTGCAATTAATTTAATCAAAACGAAGTTGATACACCTTCAGGAATGTTCCGCGAAGCAGATACGTAAGTACGAATGTCAAAAATTGACGAAACGAAAAAATTAGAGATGTCCGAAGGATAGTAAATTTTTACCATCCCGGTCAGTGTTTCCAAACACGTGTTTTTGTAACTGAAGAAGGTACGTTTCCGCAAATGGTTTGTGGGGGTATGTGTCAATGGTTCGTGGGGCTATGTGTCAATGGTTTGTGGGGCTATGCGAGAAGGTGTGTGAGGCTACCCTTTTTTTTTCTAAACCAATTTTTAACTATTCTAACCTAAACGTGACCCAACCTAACCTTACCGGAAATGGTTCGTGGGGCTATGTATGAATGGTTCGTGGGGCTATGCGTCAATGGTTTGTGGGGCTACGTATGTATTTTTGGGTGCAGTGGGGTGGAAACACTGCATGCCGAGTACAGTAGTGAAACTGTGACCGCCATTTTGCGTTTTACCGAAGCCAAAAAGGAACGAAGAGAACTTACTCGATATGTCGCAAATAGAGCTTCTTTCCGTGAAATAAGAGAAATACCACCTTCAGAAATGTTTCTCAATGCAGAATACGTAATTAGGAATATGGAAAGTTACATAAATAGCGAGTTTCAGGTGTTTTCCGGATACGGAAAATTTACCATGGATGGTTTTATGTGGTACCATTTAACACGTTACGACGTCGTTGCTGACAGAAATTTCACATTTTTTTTATGTCGGGAGGGAACGACTGAAGATAAGCGGACCCCTCTCTGATTTTATTCATATTTGGCATACTCACTAATTAAGGCCTCCTAATCACGAATCTGAAGCTAAAAGTTGTCGTAAACGTCTAGAAATTGCAAAATAAGCTAAAATAAGGCGTTAGTTTTCGGAACGGAAACCGTCGATTTTCGCGAATTTTATTGTTTCACAAGGAAATATATATATTCCTGATACTACCACGACACTAAATTTTAACTATGTTTGCCTAACCTAACCGAAACTAACCTAACCACACGTCAATGGTTCGTGCGGCTAGCGTCAATGGTTCGCAATTTCTAGACGTGACCGACAAATTTTAACTTCAGATTCGTGATTAGGAGGCATCAATTAGTGAGTATGCCAAATATTAAAGAAATCGGGATAGAACGTAACAGAAACTTACTTTCAATGTTTTGCAGACGCCATTCTTGCACAGAATTCAACGCGGGATACAATGTTGCCAAACTATAGTCCGCACTCCACATGCTCCTCTCCCCCGCGATTGTCACTGTCACTTTCTTCTTCTTCCTTAAGCTCGCCTGCAAGTAAGGGATTGTATAACTGTCCTGCCAGCGGGAAAAATTCTATGGTAGGGTCTGTTCCCAAAATCACCAAGTTTCTCAATTAATGCCCGTCCTTCATCCTCCACACTCCACCTATACATTTGGACAACATTAACAAACTTTCCACTCCTCTCTGCAGCCATTGTCAACGAATCCTTCTTCTCCAAGTAAGAAAGCAATAGTGTGGCAACGCTGTAGGAATCTGTGGAGTAGCTCATTCCGAGCGTCACATGTGCATGTCATAAATCATGGCCTCCAACCTTCTATGTGAAGAATCATCGCGGTAATGTAGAAGCAAATTTTACCAGTTCTACGCTTTCCAGAAAACTATCTATACCTGGCCGGAGGATGTTAACATGAGGTACTTCATGCGGACAACATATATAGTAAGTATGAGCAGTACTATAAAAATCGGAGAGCGGTCCGGTCGGGAAAATTGATTCGCTTATTTTGCAATTTCTAGACGTTTCCGACAAATTTTAACCTCAGATTCGTGATTACCAGGCCTCAGTTAGTAACTATGTCAAATATGAAGAAAATCGGAGAGGGGTCTGGTCATCTCAAGTCATACCGTCGGGAATTCTAGGGACCAAAGTACCAGTTGTTTAATTCCGAAATTATCATGGTGCACAGGCATTTTTACATGGTTCGATTTCTAATTATGTCTGTTCATACTTCATAGTTTTTAGACATTCCTTTCTGCACGTTTGGTAACAGTTTCATATCGGCACAACGTATTTCTTCATTTTTACAGAAGAAACTACTTACGGAAATGACATTTTCAAAGTTCGTACAGGTATTTTCTTTCATCTTGGAATCAATTTCACCGGGCATTCATGTATTTTTCAAGAGAAATATATCTCCGACGCACAATTGCCATTGCTTTCATTACCTTCCTCTACGTGAACCGGATGTAACCCCTGTCAGTGTTTCCAACCACGCCGTTGTTTCGCAAGATGACGTAAAAAAGAAATATACATTCCTGATATTACAACGACCCCAAATTTTAACTATGTTTGCCTAACCGAACCTAACCTAACCTAACCTAACCTTACCGTGAATGGTTTATGGGGCTATGCGTGAATGGTTTGTGGGACATTTTTCGGTTAAGAATGTTGGAAACACTGCATACCCACTGTTGATCCACAACGCTAGTCAAGCTGTGCCCGCCATATTGTGTGTTACGCAAGCAATAAAAAAGGAAGAACAATAATTACTCGTAATGTGAAAAATTGAAATTATTTTCGTGAAAAAAGCATAATTCCACCTTGAGGAATCTTTTGCAATGCAGAATACGTAAGTACGAATGTTAAAAATCACAAAATAAACGAGTGAGCGGTGTTGTGCCCATACGAAACTGGTACTTATGGAAAATTTCATTTAATTTGAATATTCGTACTTACGTATTCTGCATTGAAAAACATTGTTGAAGGTGGCATTTCGCATATTTCACGGAAAGAAGCTCTATTTGCGACATATTGAGTAAGTTTTCTTCGTTTCTTTTTGCCTTCGGTAACACGCAAAATGGCGGTCACAGTTTCACTACCGCACTCGGCATTCAGTATTTCCACCACACTGCACCCAAAAATACCTACGTAGTCCCACAAACCATTGACGCATAGCTCCACGAACCATTTCCGGTAAGGTTAGGTTAGGTTGGGTTACGTTTAGGATAGAATAGTTAAAAATTGGTTTAAAAAAATGCGTAGCCCCACACACCATTCTCGCATAGTGTTTGGAAACACTGACCGGCATTGACCGTGATTACGTTATCACACACAGGCAACATCCGGCTGGAAGGAAATGGATGGAACAGCTTTCGTGCTTCGGTCACACATTTATATCGAAAAATACATGATTTACAGGCAAAATTCAATGAACGATGCGAGAAAACACTTCCCCGAACTTCCACAACTACTGTATAAAGAAACTGCATTCGGTAAGTAATTTCTCCTGTAAATTTGAAGAAACCGTCTTGAGGATATAAGAAATTTACCAACATGGCTAACTGCCGATTAAATAAGAATACGTCGAAATTGTGGATAATGTACCGTTGGTACCCGGTCTTGAAAATTTCAGACCAACCTTTCTTTTTTGCCAGTTTCAGGCAGTACGTTTCTGTTGACGTGACGTGACGTAGTATCAAGAGGGATGTGTTTACCCATTAGCAAGGTGGTTAACGTTTTGACTTTTAATGAGCGGGTCCTGGTTTGGATTAGGCAGTGGCAAATTTTAGCGAACTTTTGTAGTGGTTATCGTAGTGCTAGCGAAGCCAGATGGTCAGGGTTCGAATCACGGGTACACATATTTGTTCCTTTTATGGTCGTTCTTTCCCCCATTTCTTTCTCATCGTCGCGATCGACCTGTGACTTTCTGTAAGGCAGAGCGAAAATTTATGATAACGTTTCCCTACAAACGCAACTATTTCTATACCGAAGGGTATTTCTTCGTGTAATTGCAAAAAATATTTTCTACCTACTTTTCATGGTCATTACATTCGTACAGCTTTTTGCCTTAATGGATCTAAATTCCAACCTCGAAATGCTCTAAGTTTTGGAATTATGGAGGGGGAGCGAGTTGTCAACTTCAAATACTCATAACTCTGTTAATATTGCAGTTACAGATGTGATTTGTGGTTCATTTGAAAGCATTTGGAACAACCTTTAAAACGATACATTATACATGCATATGTGCACGGGTTGTGTGTTGTCAAGGTCATTGACCTTGTATTTTGACCTTGAATATCTCAAAAAGTGTTTTTTTTAATGGAAAATATATATTTTGTGCGCGTAAGAATAATGTTATGGCAAGTTTAATTTCTTCCTGTTTCTCTTTCTGTTAATCTGCCTCTCTATTTTGCCTGTTATTGTCATTGCCTCTCTCCCCTCTCTATATTTATACCTGTTCATTCGCGATTCTTGTACACAATCTTTGTGGGTACCTTATATCTGTATTCAAGGTCAAAAGATAAATTTGCTGTAACTGCACGGTGTTCCTTTGCTCAGATGAGCTGTTGCTGTTGCATGCTGCTTCCCTCCCCCTTTTTTTTACGAAAGGAAATTCTTGGTAGTGTGTTTATCAGTGCTCGTATCTTATCAACGTGCAGCTTTGCTTTCATATGTTGAGCATCTGTTTAACTGATTTTGTGAAGAGTTGTTCATGATCCAGGAATTTTATATAAATTCAATTCCGGTCCAGGAGAGAAAATCAGTAAGCGTAAGTGGGTTCTGGACCGTAAAGAACCTTTTTATCTGTAAAGTATTTCAATTGGGTCCAGGAACCTTTTTCCCGGCTCAATTTAAATACGGTCCAGGAACTTTTTTCCGGATCAATTTAAATTTGGTGCAGGAACCTTTTTTCAATGATACAATACGCAACTTGGACCGAATTTAAATTGTGCGAGAAAAAAAGGGTTCCGGTCCTACAGCGGAACCCAATATAACCTATTAGGACTTATGGGTTCCTGAACTTTTAACAACCCTGGTTTTATGTACCATTTCTTATCAGATATTATGTAAAATTGAGTGTTTCATGTGGGATGTACATTGAAAAATAGTATTTACTTACTTTTTAGTGGGAGTGCTGCATGGTTCCTAAGTCTGTGTGGCCTGTTTTCACTTCCTTGAGGCACACAGTGGTTTGGATTCCACTTTAAACTGTAGGTCTAGTCCCGATTAGTCTTACTGTGCATAAAGTAGACTTAAAACAACAAATCAATCCAATCCAATAGTAATAGCCTCTCGAAAAACTGCTTCAATCTGAAATAATCATGTTCCTTCAACGGCCTTATAATAATTAACACCAATTACTGTGATTGAAATGAAATTATGTGTGAAATATATAATTTTTTGGTGGACATTCATTTTCCAGGGAAGGACGCGGCCCCCTTTGCCCCCCCTTCCCCTATGGTCCACGCTAGAAAATGAAAGCCAACCAAAAAATTACACATTTTTAACACACATAATTTCATTTGACAGTAATCTATGCTAACTGTTGCGAGAACGTTGCAAGAATATGATAACTTCCAACTGAAGCAGCGTTTCTTCAGGGAACACTATTATGAGGTGAAATTCACCCCGAACGAAATTACCTTGCTTGCCACTCCATGGAAAAAAGTCCTGCGGATATCCAAGAGAATTTGGTTGCCCGTTTTTTAATAAAATAATTTACTGTCACTAATGCTTTCGGGAGATCTATTTGTCCCGGTTCTTGTTTTACCTTCAAATGAGAAACATTTTCCATTGTCTCTTTTTCTTGTCGAACTTGGTAGAATTGCTCCATTGTTGGAACTTAAAACTCCAATGACAATACAGTATTCAGTCGTATATATTCGTTAACAAAAAAAGGGAACGTGTATTGTTACTTGGTGCTTTGGTGCGTGGAAGATGTGATACAGTGCCAACATTTGGTTATTGTGCCGGTCGAACGTATGCCCGTGTAGCTGTTGGAACACGCCGATTGTCGGCGAAAACGGATGTTGTGTCTTACCTCAATTCAAGCGCATGGATATATTTCAATTAAAATCTTTCACAATTACAAGTTATCACGTGCTTTTGTCACAGATGATGTTGGAAATGAAGTCCTTGTATATTTTCTTTTGAAAATTTCCTATGAAAGGGATTGTTTACCGGAGAAACTTAGATGTGAAAAGTAGCTTACGCGAGCATCCGCACATTGCAGACGTTTTTCGTTTACGATCGACTCGGACAAGGAGTATCGGCGGACGTCTCCGGAGGCCGTACTCGAGACGTAGGGTGTCCATAACATTTTAGCCCAAAAACGGGATTTTACAAGGGAGTCAGTTTCCTCCTCCTGAAAAACATGATTATACCTAATTATTGTTATTATTAACGTATTATTTTTAATTATTATTAAAGTATCGATCACATATTTATTGTTTAATTTGAAATTTTGGCTGCGTCAGCACTTAGGCTATTTGGAACCCATCACGTTTCACGGGGTCCAGCCCCTTACCATAACTAAGTATATATATAACTAAATATTCTTACTTCGGATAAAAGCTGAGGCTGTAAAGGGGCACTCAGCACACACAAGGACAAAACACAGCTCTAAGATTATACTAGCCATAGGTTCAGACGCCGGAGCCTCGTTAGTCTGCAAAATGCAGGCCAGGGTGTACACATAACAATGCAACCCGCAACGCGAGCTAACATAAGCAGTAAATTGCTGTCTGCTCAAAGGTTCTCGATGATAATCAAGCATTTTGATTATTATGAAGTGCTTGGAACTTAGTCCAGCTCAAATGTTTCCATGATGCTAGTAAAAAATTCCATATCTTTTCATGAAATATGTCTCAAATTTAGACTTGATTTTCAAGCTAACTCCTAGTTATAAAACTTTTATAAAACGGGACAAATAGTGGCTTTTTAATTAATAATATGGACGGGACGACCGGGACGTATGGTCACCCTAATTTGGGGGCGTTATTGTGATGCTAGGAGTCATAAACCTGATCCGCCAAACCTAGCAACAAAATCATTAAGAAACATAAAAACCCTTCGAATCCTATCTCACCGTGATGTGCTGTAGTAGTAGCAACGGTCCTTTTTCAAGGAACAGTAAACAAATGGCTGATAGATAAGGTATATTTAAGTATATGGAAGGGGAATGCTTCTCCACTAAACAGACAGTAAGTATTCACTATGCCAGTGAAATATGTGTGTGTTTAAAGACCTGAATAGAAATCGAATCACGTTAAAAGTCATGAACACTTCTGGCCGATTCAGAGTTGGTCACCATCATGAGTGCACCCTTACTTTCGGAAGACTTGGGAGGGAGAGGGCGTGTGAGAGTGAAAGGCAAGTTGTGAGGGTGGGGGAGGCTGAACAAAAATGGACACTTCTTCATTTTTCGGTGTTGTCGAGTTGACTCCAGCCGAAGGAATATCCTCTGGTCGGTATTCTACCATGCTACTTCGCTGCTATAGTGTAATTGATCCGTTGCTATGGAAACCTAGGTCAGGATTATTTTCACTCCACTATTGCTAGTGTACCGCATTCAGATGGGTCGTTTTTGAACTGCTAAGTTCACAGACCTTGAGTTATCAGACCGGAAACGAGAACTTTTTAACATGGATGTATTGATAACTATCCACTGTCTTGCAATTTCTCAATTGTACATGTGTTTTATTTAGCAGGGGGTAATTTTGGATAAATTTAATCTTAAATATATTTCTTATTCGAAAAGACATCTTGATGAAATTTTAATATGTTAACTCTCCAATTTCAGATTTCTCCTTTGTTCCCCATTTGGGATACAAATTTTGATATTTTTTTATTTAGTCTTCATTTTTGGGAAGTTTTGAAAGAAAACTGTTCCATGTACCTCGAATATTTAATAATTTTAGAACTTACCTGGCACCGCACATTAAACATAAGAGATAAGGGTATGAGGTGTTTGTCCCCTTCATGATTAATTTGTGCCCTAAAAATGGGAAATTATGAAAAATATCCATCAGATTAATTGCAGTATATCATGGAAACTACTAATCTAAGAGCAAAGTGTTGATAAACCCTGAGAGGGCTAAGCTATTTTACACCTGCGGAGGGTCATATGGGGTACAATTTGGATCGCATCTTATTTTTCTAGATGTTTTTGTCTTGTCTTCAGTCTACGTCTAAAATATTTATAAAATCATTGCTGTGGGTTTTTGATGCACGCAGGAGGTTTCACGAAACTCTAATACACAACGAGTTAATTTTTATACATCAAGGAATACAACTGTACCTCGAAAGGCGTAACTTCCTTACAGTCAGAAATAATGTTCTCAGAAATCATATGAACAATACAATGTAAGGATAATAAAGTTGAAACATTTTTGAACATGTTTATTACAGTTGTCCACATTTCAATTTTTATTATTTTTGCAACTCTTCATACTTTAATGTAACTGTTTTTATAAAATGTCCTTTGCAAATCAATTTGTAGCATACAGAGCAGGTGGAATCAGTTTTTCTGTCTTTGGTTCTCGGACAAATAGAACATCTCCCGCCAGTGGCGGCGATTTGGTTCCAAAACGAGTGGGGCAGTGTGCTAAAACTGTAGGGGGCATACAGTTTATTTCCCTTTGTAGATAAGCTTTAGCACAGTGGGGGGCAAAAGTTGCGAAAAGTAGTGGGGGCAAATGCCCCCTCGCCCCCCTAATCGCTGCCACTGTCCCGTGTTTTCTTCCAGTTACAAGCTCACTCGATTTCATTTGTTGTCTCATTACTCCAAGTGTTGCCGAAGCTCTCATAACTTGTGCGTGTAGATTAGAAGTTTCAAGAAAGTTAAAAGAATGTTACATGAAGTGCCAAGCGGGGTACATTTTGTACCCCAACAAAGAAATGTTCTTTTAAAACAGAAACTGCTATTTCCTTTCAGTTGAGTACTTTATTGCTCAACTTCTTAATTATTTAAAGTCAGCTATAAAAATTACGTACAAGCAAGAAACACTATGTTAAGAAATATTACAGAAAATAACGGCTGGGGTACAAAATGCACCCCGCTTGGCCCTTTATATGCAAACAAGAAGAAAGGGCATTTATTTCTGAAGAAAGTGGTTTTTGGAATCATTACATTTGGAATTACAGAACGGACGTTACAGCGATTTTCATTAACGTCCGAAAACGCTAAAATCACCGTACGCGTCTGGTAGATAATCACCGCTAGATCCAAACGCAGGCCTGAAAAACATTTTTTTAAAATCTGTTTTGAAAACTTTAATGTTATGTAAATAAGTGGTTAAATTATTAAAATTTTTAAAAACAGAAAAGCGACAAATTAATTCAAAATGGGTTCGAAATTTTGTTGATTTGATGCATTAAGTGTCTCAATTGATGTTATGAAAAGTTTTGTTGTTGCATTTGAATATTTCGTAATTTACATCTTAAAACTTCGTTCTAAAAGTTGTTTAAATACGGAAAATGACAATCGGGAGTAATTGTAAGGGAGGATTGCATTTAACACTTTTTTCCCCAAGTTCATTCTTGCTTTCAATTAAAATTGTTGATTTTCTCACAATTTCGGGGGGACTCTAGCCCCTCCCCTGCGCGTTCATGAAACATGACCTTTTTTTTAATATCATGTGTTAGAACTCATCCACAGTCCCAGGGTTTCCCCGATAGCGTACTGGGAAAGCTGTCACCTTGTAATCACGGGGTCGCGGGCGGAGACATAGAATGGCTCGGATCCGCTTTAAACTATTGGTCCAGCCCCGATTAGCCTTTCTGTGCATAAAGTTGACTTGAAAATACTCGTTCACATTCCTGGCGACAACTAAAATTCATTATTGATGATAATTCAAAGGGTAAAAGAAAAGTTGTCAATGCGCTAATGATTATTGCTGTACATCTTTTGTCTAATATTTTGGGACGGAAACAGAACTTTCTTTTCGAATGTGAGACGACTACAAGGTGTGCGGGAGGGTGCTTTTATACAAGTCGTCTGTATGATGAAATTATTTAAATACATACTTTTTTTTTGTATTCTGTCACTGCCCTTTTCAATTCCTTACACACAGGTCTGTAGCCAGAATTTTATTTCGGGGGGAGGGGGTCATTCGTTATGAGCAGCCGACATCTAAAGGCGAAAACAATGGGGTTGAAGACCAGAAAATGAATTTCTCAGTATATTAAAACTTATTATACAAGATGTTTAGTGCTGCTAAGGAAGCAAAATTAATTACCACTATACACTATTTAATTAGATATTTAAATGATTCCACGTGGACTTCAGCCCTGTTTGCTCTCCCCCTGGTTACGTGTCTGCTTACACAGTATCAGCATACAATATATTACATACGTATTATCATTGTGCTTTTAATGTGTGTAGGGAAAGAGCGGCTTCGCGTATAATTTTAAAATAAAAAATCAAAGTGGAAAGATACAAGAAATAATAAACAGCCGAGTCGCTAGAAACAGCCTTTATAATTTAGAATAAAGACATGCACCCCTCCTTGGTTTGATTGATTGATTTGCTTCATTTTACTTCGCTTTTGTGCCACTTTTGGCTAATTTGCGAACATGCAGATGAGTGATGAAATTGATGAATGGACACTCGCAAACATCCATGCCCAGGTCGGGATTCGAACCCGGGACCCCTGGCGTCGTAGCACCCCTCTTTGAGTTTGCTATTAACAAAATATATATATTGTCTAAAATGAAGTACTTTCAGGACATAATGCAGAGGTACCTGTACAGTATAAAAGTTGCGAAATGGCCAAACAATTCTCACCTTCCCCACTCTTTGTTTTGAACATATTGTCTTCCACTCGCACAGAACGATACCAACCTCACAAATAAAAATTACTCTAAAAGTTATTCAACGCGTTTATCTGTATTTTTGTTATTTAACCTCCCATTTCTGCCAGTTTTGGCCATTAGGATAAGAGATGATATGATGAAACCCATGAATGAACAGTTACAATGATTATTTATTACCACACCGTGATTTGAACAGAGGACAGAGGCATGTAATAAATGCTTGTGGCCAGAATTTGTGAAATTGTTGATTTTTAAAATGAAATATTTGAATTTTGCACCGAAGGCGTCGACAAACTCGTAGGATTTCCTCTTCCGGTAGAAGTTCCATCATTTGCCGCAGAATCCTTTGTCGCTGGTGGTTGCTAGAGCATGCTGCCATCTTTAGTCGAAACAGT
Organism: Lepisma saccharinum; assembly: GCF_977018435.1. NCBI lineage: Eukaryota > Metazoa > Arthropoda > Insecta > Zygentoma > Lepismatidae > Lepisma > Lepisma saccharinum. Next base: position 29,373,714 of record NC_139239.1, on the reverse strand, counting down.
TAATTTCTACAAGCTCAGCATCCCGGCTGAGCGTTTCTCCGATGGATCCTGACATCTATCGGCGGCACGGTGAACTAAATCAACTTGACGGGCAATTACTGCCACAGGAACAGCGGCATTTTCTGGCAAATTGGAGGTGTGTTAGCTGAAATGTTTGGCCCGAAGGACCAATTCACCGACCTCAGAGAATAAACTGAAGTACCGTTTAGGAACGTCAGATAAAGCATCGTTTTCCTTTTTACAGCTTTTGGACGTGAAAGTTTGACTGCAACGTTTCTCAAAGTCGTTATATTATTGAGATGAAACCTTCGCGTGATAGAAACTGCCTAATTGCCTTCGTCAGTTTCATGCAATCATCATTCATCATCGTCGTCGTCGATTAACCCAAACCGCATGAAAATGACTTAAAAAAGGAACATGAAATAACAATAGGTCGATATGACTTATTTTATATTAACAATAGCTTTTTCCGGTTTCATATAGAAATCTTATTCTGTCCATCACGGGCAGATTAAAGGAAATAACTTTGCGTGCAAGAATTAACACCGAAACAAACCCATAGGAAAGGAAGTTACGTTGTTATGTTTACATTAAAATCGTTCTTGCAGTGGATGGAGAATATTCTCAGTTGTTGTTATGTTAAAAATGTTAAACATAATGTTGAAGCAAAAATGAAATAAAGCGAAAGGAAGCTCTCAGATAGCGAACGAGGTTAATTTTGCCTCCTCAAATTCGTGGGCTCCTGTAACGGCTGGGGTTATTGGGCCTAGGTTCAAGTCTTACTCTAAGTCGGTGGTTCTCAAACTGTGGTACGCGTACCCCCAGGGACACATTAACGACTTGAAGAGTGTACGCGATCAGCTCGCTAGAGAAATTTCGATACCACATGACAACATTCTTCCTTCAGTTTTGTAGAGCAGACTTAATTGTTTCAGACATCATAGCATTAACACAACAGAAAAATAAGGCTGATTTTGTCACTGACAATGTTATATTTGTTTCACAAATTTTTGAAATAAAATATTCGTCAGAAATTTATAATAGGCTAAATTTTGAGCCGAATCTCCGTTTGAAAATTTAAAATGCACAACCAGACATATAAAAAGACTGTGTCAGGCACTTCCTTCTCAATAGAAACTCAGAGGATTTACAATTTAAAAAACTCCAAAATTGTGCTTCACAGTTTGTTTATTATTGCTAAATACGTTTTCTTCAATAACTGGAAACATATATGAACATTAGTTTTTTATATATACTTCTTAGCATACGTGTGTTTCACATTTTTATTTTTGTTACTAATCATAAAGATTGTAAACGTAGGAACACCAAGTAAAATAATAAACGTATGATTCTAATATTTATTTATCATCTTCTCACAGTCTGAATGCCATGCTCTATTGCACGCCTCCAACATATAAAAACCGCCCCACCAATCAGGAAGCCTAAAAGAATCCCCAAAACCCACTTTTCTGAGAAATCCTATGGTGGGGTACATTGGACGTTTAGTTACGACTAAAGGGGTGCAATGAGGAAAAAGGTTTGAGATCCGCTGCTGTAAGTAGTATTGCCATTTTGTTTTTTTCGATGTCAGCCACCAGTATTAATGTTAGACCTCGTTTTAGGGGATGGTCGTTTGACGACACACACTTAGCACTCCGGGCAAGGTTCGCCCCATTAACGATCAATTGGAAAGAATATTTGGCCGGAACGTGAGCGAAGTAGATCTTGTGCGGATGTACAACTACGAAAATTCTTCGTTGTTTATTGTACCTTATCTGTGCATTTGTGATAATTTTGGAAAGCAAAGGTAGTTCATTTGATAATTTGAACACTTTCAAGATATTTGTAAATTATATAGTTATTTTTGTTGTTTTTTTTACTTTGTTTCAAGGATAGAAATAAACAAGCATTATATAATTGAATTTTTCTTACCTTAAATACACTTAAATAGCTTTTCTCTAGGAGAAATGGCTGCTCGAAATTTCGTTATTATTATCATTATTAAAGGTTCATTTTTCTTCGGTTTGCTTTGAAAAGTTACATTCGAAAATTCTTGGAAAACTTGTCTACTAGGCGAGGGTAGAAGGTGTAAAACTCGCTCTCTGTTTTGCACTAATTGGATGAACTCAAAGCCGTTTCACGGCCTCTCCGATGATGCAGTGGTATCGTCGCCGCCTTGTAATCAAGGGGTCCCGGTGGAGGCACATAGTGGTTCGGATCCGACTTTAAACTGTAGGTCCAGTCCCGATTAGCCTTACTGTGCATAAAGCAGGGTTTTTAAAGGTACAGGAATTTTAAATAGATTCAATTCCGGTCCAGGAGAGAAAGTCAGCAAGCATAAATGGGTTCTGGATCATAGAGAACCTTTCAATCTGTAAAGTAGGTATTTCAATTCGGTCCAGGAACCTTTTATCCCGATCAATTTAAATTCGGTCCAGGAACATTTTTCCCGGATCAATTTAAATACGGTCCAGGAACCTTTGTTTCAATGAAACAATACGAAACGTGGACCGAATTTAAATTGTGTGAGAAATTAAGATTCCGGTCCCAATAGAACACATTAGAATTTATGAGTTCCTGGACCTTAACAACCCTGGCATAAAGTGAACTTAAAACGCCAACTTAATCAATCAACCAAAATCGTTTCGTTTTTGTCATTTTCCTACAACAGCCAAGTCCGTCGTTGAAAAACATATAGAAGCATTGTATTTACCATAATCGGCGCTTTGTATCAGAAAAGTAAGTATACACTGCGAAACATATGACCGGAGCCAAACTTGAGCCCTGTGTGGATACCCCTGGCCGTGACCTGAGCGTCGCTTGAGCACTATAGTGAGCGTCAAATCTCCTGCATATGGCCTTGAACGGCTGAACAGCACCAGCGAATCACAGACGTGCGGCGTTGACAAGGCGTTGACAAAGGCGTTTCGCTCAACCACGCTGTCTCTTTTCCGAGTGAGATTTCGACATGGCACCGCTGCAGTGCGCTGCTATTGGCTATCGCTATATGCAGGAGATTTGACGCGCACTCTAGATGTGAATCAAGGCTTATTGTTAGTTTTAGTTAAGCGATCGCTTTCGTAGAGATCAAAAGAAGGCGTTTCCTGTTTAAAACGCACGGCCATGAGAATAGGCGGTTGGGCAGAATTGCGCTGGTACCACATATGGGAAAAGCAAAGCGAGGGCGGGACAAAAGTCGATGGTTCCCGCGCACTGCGTGGCAACGTCAACCGTGCAGGGTTGCCTAGTTCGAGCGTCAAACCGACCTCTCTCCGGGGCACTTTTGTGTCATCCCTTACCTTTCGAGCAAATACTGTCAGTTCGTATCACATGGATTACAGAGATCAACCCTACAACAAGATATTCCATTCTCTTAAACCTCCGAACACACGGAGTTGTACTCCGACACGCACGAGCGCAAACTTCTGCCACCCGTCTAATTTCATGGCCGTGCGTTTTAGACACGTCTACTTTTAACCCAATTGGATATGCGTTGTTACTTTTAGTGGTATTTCATACACAAGCGACATCTGTCGCTTGTCACTTTGAGATTTCACCAATCGAATGCAGGTTTTTGTGGCTTGTTATTTGACATCTACAATTACCTCAATCCGCCCACATAAATATATACACACAGCACTTCTTCATCATCGATCACAACCAACACTGGCAAACGTGTTGTTCGAATGCTGTTTCGAACACAGACAGGTTGCGTCAATGGAGATTAACAACGTTGTTGAGGGTCCTTGAAAAAAAAATACATTATCACGTTATTTTAAGTGAATATTCATTCTACGATGCTGACCTCCCGCCTATTACTCAGGTACACTAATTGCTATTCAGTGGCGGCATTAGAGGGGGGCAGTTACCTTCTGCGTTTTGTCACTTTTTTCCCGCACTTTGCTAAAACCTTATCTACCAAGGGAAAGTAAACTGTCCTTGCCCCCCCCTCGCAGTTTTGGAATCTTCCCCCGCCCCCCGTTTTGGAACCCAGTGGCTATAATAATTAATAATTTACAATTTGAATGTGAATATACGGATTGCTACAAAACACACATATAATCAAATAGTTTAAATCTATTGACACTAGATGGCAGGCAGTACAAATGTTAATACCAAATGTGTGTTTCAACAAGAAATATATTATCGAGAGAAAAATTTTAAGGGACAATTAATTTAGAAAAGATAGTATGTGGTACAACTGTTCTAATAATTACAGAACTTGTACACAATTGGGAAACACTGAAGGAGACTCAACGATAAAATGCATGAAATAATGACAAAAATAGTTTGACGTCGAAGTAGTAACAAATCTTATTATCACTTAATACATTGTCATAGGGTACCGTAGGTATACAGGTAAAACTTAATGGTCAACGAGAAACATATTCTCGATATCTTGCAATGTTATAATGAATGAGAAAGCTATTTAAAAAATTATTTCCGAACAAAATAAAGGTTTTTAGTAGTCAAATTAGCCATTTCGGGTGGTCAACCTGGACATTAGAAATTCATACTTTCATTTTTAGTTTTCTGTCGCCCCAGATGAATGCCTCGTGCTATTCCATTCCCTAATTCTTCAGTCTTCATCAGTTCTCCTACGCAACAAACAAAACACTAGCTAAATAAACGTTTTTGTAGACAAATATACATTCTTGCACCACATTTAGTTGTATATTAAATGTGTCTCCTCCAAGGAGCATGGGCATGGGGGGAGGGGTGGAAATTGATATCCTACATTTCAAATGGGAACAAAAGAAAACAAAATGCTTAATTTTATAGTCGATAACCTAAATAAAGTTGAATTAAATAGCATTCCATAAAAGATGTGTTACACTGATAAATTAATTGTAAAATTCAGGAACAAGATCATAACTTCGTTTGCATATTCTACCACTGAATCCAAGTAGCTACTAAATAAATTCACGAATATTGAAAGTTCAAAAAATTAGATTTTGATGTAAGAAGTTGCAAAACGTAAACTTTATAACTAGAATTTCCTACCTACTTTCAAAGATTTTTCTTGAACGAGGTGTGTAAAAGTTAATAACAAAATAAAATAAGTATGCATTCCAAATGTAAGAAATATATCTTAAAAATCAGAAAACATCTTGTATTGGATTTTCATTCGCGTAGTCGCTCGAGTAGAAGTCTCTCCCAAGGTTGTTTAATAATAATAATAATAATAATAATAATAATAAGGCCTACCGATTGCGTAGTGGTAATGTTGTCGTCTTGTAATCAAAGGGTTCCGGGTTCGATATCTGGTAAAGGTACAAAGTTATTCGGATCCCACTTTAAACTGTAGGTCCAGTACCGATTAGCCTTACTGTGCATAAAGCGGACTTAAAACGCCAATTCAATCAATTATTTTTGTACTATTCAATTGTTTGTCACGGCCTGACAACCCCTTCAAAAATTTCTGGTGACTCCCAAGTCTCAGAGAATATTCCTGTCTCACTTCTGTCCCCTTTTTTGGCACCGTCACTGCTGGCCCATCTTTCTATCGTTTTTGTCACGTAATACGCTGTTCTCAAGCTCTAAAGCTAACGTTACGTCACTGAGAATTCAGGAAAAGAAATGCATTAATTACTCGAAAAACCATCTCAGACATTTTTTTCCTGTCTGTGGTGATCCTCGTGGTAAACGTCTGCTTCATCCTAACTGCATCTTCATACTAAAAAAAGAAAAAGAAACGTTCTCACACCGACCTAGTGATTTTGACTTGAGGAGTCCCACAAGACCGGAAATCGTTAATGCCACCTGCCGGGATTATTCTGCACCACTGAGTTTCTCTCACGATTGGAGCTTTCTGAAAATTCATAATTAGATACGCGACTCCTTGAATGTTGCTTAGCAACCGATTCGTCTTCTCCCTTTCCTAAGCAATTCTTTTCTTTATTATTAAATAAATTCTTCAAAATTCTAGCTCGTCGGGAAACCTCAGATCGCCTGAAGGGAAGAATTGGAAGGAAATTGCGTCGTGACAGAGACATTATTAAGAGGAGATTGCGTCGTACAACACGAGAGATATGCGTACCAGTCTCACTTATCGCACACTTCTCAAATACCTTTTAGGTTAAGCATGTTAGGTGTAGAGCTATTAACATAAATACACTGCAATTGTTCATGGCTTGACCAAAAATTTATTATTCATGCCAATAGCCCTAAACTAGTGGTTCTCAACCTTTTTCAGTCCGGGACCCACCTTGAAGGATATTACACTCCATGGGGCCCATAAGCATGGGCGCCGGAAGAATTACTTGTAGGGGTGTGCACCCAGTACAGGGTGTCTCAAAAGTAATAGCGCAAATTGACACAGGTGAAAGTACACGATAATTGAAGCAAAAAAGTATCAGTAAACATGGGTCTGCAAGCGAGCCGTTTTCGAGATAATCGCGAATGTGTGATTACAAGCCGCCACTGACTTCATTGTTTGTAAACGTCGTCCCAGTTGGTAAAATGCTAATAATACAGTAAGAAAAATGACTCCCACAGTACGATTAGACTGTGTACTGATTGTATCCATCCTGTTTGATTAGAACGCCACCTCTCGGAAATGTTCTGTTTTGTAAACAAAGAGCAAACCTCGGACCGCGCAAGGAGTAAAGCACTCGGTGTTTACAAAATGCAATCAATGACGGCTTGTACCCACACATATTAGCATTTTACCAAGTAGGACGACGTTTATAAACAATGAAGTCAGTGGCGGTTTGTAATCACACATTCGCGATTATCTCGAAAACGGCTCGCTTGCAGACCCATGTTTACTGAGACTTTTTTGCTTCTATTATCTTGTACTTTCACCTGTGTCAGTTTGCGCTATTACTTTTGAGACACCCTGTATATAATAATCATATTTTTGCTAACATCGAGTAGCCTACTTTAAGAAGCCCTATTTTATGCTTGCTTAAACAAATTACACATACTTCATTCTGAAAAAAGTAAATATGTAATTTAAGAAAGTAATTTTCTCTAGTGTAACACCTAACTAAACTGCCGAAATTGAAAATATTTTTTTTACTCACCAAACTAATGTGACGGTTGGGGGGGCTGCCTTTTCCTCATAAGCTGGGGTATGTTGAGTTCAATAGTGGTTAACTTAAATCGTAAATCTGAGTGCACGTCAAGCCTATTTCTGTACTTGCTTTTCACTTTAATCAGAGATGAAAATCCCTTTTCATACAAACATGAGGTAGAGAACCGCATGAGCAACTTTAATGCCTCATCCGAAAGTTCAGGATACTCACCTCTTAAAGATATACAAAACTTTTGTTAAGTCTGAATCTAAAATTTTAGTTTTAATGCCAGAATCACAGATGATACACACAGTTGCTCTCTGTTTTACTCTTAGGTTTTTATGACCCGACTTCGCGACCCACCAAACACCCTTCGGATCCCAGAAGTGGGTCGCGCCCCATAGGTTGAGAATCGATTCCCTAAACCGCCCAACCTAACAACGAAAGCTATCTGCGCTTACGTCAGAACACGAAGGGCTTGAGTGAAAAGGTGTGCGATACGTGAGAACCGTGTACCTGTCTGGCCGCGGATGACGAGACTAGCTCGAGAGGACGAGTCTACTCGCAAAAGGGGTGGTAGGTAGAAACATGGACGATACAACTCTCTAGGTTACAGATCATTATTGAGTTTGTATGCGTTCCGTTGTTTTATATCGCTTTTACTTTGTTGTTTCAGAAGCTTTGTTGGTAAAGTCACGTTATTTCTCACAGACCATGGCATTAGTGTGCTTGAAAACCCATTGATATCTATCTATCTGAGTCACTTCTTGTGCAAACTGTATAAAGTTTGCGATAACCATTCATCTACGCAGAAGATTGTCTATCCGTATGTAATATCCATTAGGGGTAAGTACTTTAACAAGATGGAGTATCATTATCCAACATGTGTGACGTTCCTTTTTGTCAGGAGCCATGGATTACTACGTCACGGTAGTTGTCCAATCTCGGTGCGCGATAGGGTTATGAGACCCTCCTTTATATATTACGGCTGCATGAATCCCTCTCAGGAGATGATGCGGAAAAATTAAAAGATAATATCTTATATTTTGCCCAGAGTTTATTGTCATTATATCATTGATAACATTTACTGCTATATAGTGCCATTATAATCATTTACACAATTACAATATATCAAGCCTTTCTCTGTTGAAATATTATCTTACGTAGATATCGCATCTTCTTACACATCACAATCAACATATTCTATCTAAAATCCCAACAGACGGATTGGACAGTTGTAGATATTTCTTGAAACCGGAAATGGTTTTGAAACCGGTATTGATTTTAATCAACACACAAGCAAATAGTATAAATTTAATAACACGAACAGCAATATTAAAACAAACAAATAAGACATGTTTATGGGACAATAACAAACAAGTAAAACGTATACATGTTAAAAATAAACCAGCCGTAACATATTTTTCCTTTTTATTCTTCCGATGCCCTTTTGCATCAGCGCCCAGGGTGATTTCCGGTTCGCTATCAACATACATCTCCCATTAATGCTCTTGTTGACACGTCCCTGTCTTCAGATATTTTCACAAAGCTCAAACTACAGAAAATTGACTGGCAACGCCCATAGAAGTAATTCTACGTTTCAGTAAAGTTTGGTGTAAAGCCAAGCGTATGATTGTGAACCTTTGAAGTCTCATCACTTATTGAGCTAGTGCTCGTAATGGAACTGTTCCTCATCAACATCTCTCTCCGCCCCTAAGCCTTTCCCTCCCCTCCCTTCCCCCAATAAAAGAGGAAACATTGGCTCCTGCTCCAGGACGTGTAGTTCCGTTGTCAACCGTCAGAGGGCGCCGCCAGTTACGGCGCAAAATCTAATTAATTTCCTCGATTAGCGAAGTCCTCTTTGGAATGTCGGAATCAAGGACAAGAAGCAGGAGTTGCTAGGGATTAGAGCACTGAAACAGCAAGATAGCAGCTTCCCTGAGCATTGTTGCTGGGATTGTTTAAAATAACAATGCATGTTCTCCATGTCGAGAAGGGAGGGTATGTTGCGTTTGGCTTGTTACTGTCTGTCGATGATTCGATGGTGTTGTTTCATGGTTGTGCAAAGTGCACTGTGCGATCATGTTGGAGCTAGGATTTCGGCACTGAGTGCCAGCCTGTTGGGATGAAGAAGTACTGGGGTCAGGTTAGCTCCACTTGAAAGTCACGAGTCACTACGCTAGTAGTACCGAAAAGATAACTCGTTACTAACGCAAGTAGCGAAAAGTAAAGCGTTAGAAGTGCATGTGCGAAGAAGTAACGCGTTAGTAACGTATGTACCGAAGAAGTAACGCGTTAGTAACGCATGTGCCGAAAAAATAACTTGTAAGTAACGCATGTGCCGAAAAAGTAACTTGTAAGTAACGCATGTGTCGAAGAAGTAACACGCTAGTAACGCATGTGCCAAAGAAGTAATTTGTTAGTAACGCATGTGTCGAAAAAGTAACGCGTTACTAATTCATATTCCGAAAACGTAACTCGTTACTAACGCAAGTACCGAAAAATTAACGCGTTACTAATGAAAGTACCGGAAAAGTAACACATTACTAACGAAAGTACCGAAAAAGTAACGCGTTACTAACACTAGTACAGAAAAAGAAACGCGTTACTAACGCTAGTACCGAAAAAGCAACTCGTTACTGACGCTAGTACCGAAAAAGTAACGCCTCACTGACGCTAATACCGAAATATGACGCGTTACTAACGCTAGTACTGAAAAAATAACACGTCACTAACGCTAGTACCGAAAAGTAAGGCGTTACTAACGGTAGTACCAAAAGAGTAAGCCGTTGTTAACGCTAGTACCGAAGAAGCAATGCCTTACTAACGAAAGTTCCGAAAAAGTAACGTGTTATTAACAAAGCACCGAAAAAGTAACGCGTTACTAACGCTAGTACCGGAAAAGCGACTCGTTACTAACGCTAGTATCGAAAAAGTAACGTGTTACTAATGCTAGTACCGTAAAAGTAACACGTCACTAACGCTAGTACCGAAAAATCAACGTGTCACTAACGCTAGTATCGAAAAAGCAACGCGTTACTAACGCTAGTACCAAAAAAGCAACGCCTTACTAATGCTAGTACCGAAAAAGCAAATCGTTACTGACGCTAGTACCGAAAAAGTAACGCGTTACTAACGCTAGTACCGAAAAAGTAAGTCGTTACTAACGCTAGTGCTGAAATGTAACGCGTTACTAACGCTAGTACCGAAAAAGTAAGTCGTTACTAACGCTAGTGCTGAAAAGTAACGCGTTACTAACGCTAGTACCGAAAAAGCAACGCGTTACAAACGCAATCACCGAAAGCGTAACGTCACTCGCCAACTCTACCTGTAACTTGTGTCCATATTGCAACGTCCAGTAAGCTATAAACGATCACCCATCGACGCCCTTCATCCATCATCCACAATCCAGTAGCTTGAGAACCCCTGGTGATTCTCCTGCGGGTGCTTCATAACACTCTTGTCTAGGTGCATTCTTCGCTCACTGTCTGGGGGAACAACCTCTTCAAGGACAATCAGGATACTGCTTCTTGTTAGTTCACTTGATGTTCAACTGTACGCTTCAGTGGCAGCCGTATTCTCGCCCCCACCTTTTCTTTCCTTCTGTATCGCTTCTTCTCTTTATCTTTGTTCAACTTTCTTTGAAGTCCACTAATGAGGTCGAAGATTCTATTTATTATATTCTCTCCCCCACTGGTTAGCTGTTACGAGTTTATTTATAGGTTAACATAGAGAAAAATATTGTGAAAATTTTATACTGGTCACATTCAGTAGATATGCTAACCTGGCATTTTTACCCGAGAATCACATAGGCACGGCGGCACCTGGCTCAACTATTCTCTGTCTGCTTCAAGAATGAAGTCAATATAAACAAATGCACGTGGTTTCTAAGGATTCCTATTGGTTGTTGGAATGACAGCTGTGTAGCAATATTGAGCGTAGGAATATAGAGCATTTTATAAAGTCGGAACACTCAACGTAGCTACTATATTGAAGTTGTGGGAGAGAAATCGCCACACTCACTGATAGATGGAGCTACTTCACACATTTGTAAATGCGTAGCGAGCTTCCAAGGGTGGATTGAATTTCGTGATGATAATTTCTTGGTTAATAAAAGCTTTAGGTTTGAGTTAAATTATTATTTTTATCAGAGAGACGGACATTGTAATCGAAATAATTTATGTCATGTTAGGCTACTATTTGCAGAAATTTTAATTAGAGAATTTTACAACCTCACATTTACTAACTTTTCAATTATCAACTCATCATTTCTTTGTTGGCGTTAATTCATGTTGCGTTGAGCTACAACACTCCGTCTGCGTCAGTCGTCATGACCGTTGATACAAGTGCGCATGCGCTAACTGAACGAGTTCGGAAACTTTCATGTTTCTATATGCCACAATATTACGTCCGTTACTAGAATATGGCATGGCAGTGAAAAGAATATATGTATGTATATGTATACACACACACACACACATACAATTCCTGTTGGATTTACAACATTTTGTGATATTAGGAACACAGAAATCAATTTAAGAGTATTCATATATCCCATAATACTACTTTTTATAACAGTAACAGTGATAATGACATATCCTTTTCCTTATCATAGATTTTCATAATTACAAAAAAAGTACGCGTGTTTATACAAAGAAGACAGTCACAATAACTTTCCCTGCTAGGATGAACAAAATACAGCCACAATACTTTTGTGGCTTATTTTCGAAAATGATATATGTTAATTACATAATTACATACATCAAGCAGTAACACGATTTCCTGCGGTAAAGGCACCAGAGCCTGGTTAACCTGCAAACCAGGCTGCACTACGTGGAAGAGAGATTGACAATTGCGAGGGAAGGTCTTCTTACACCTCAAACACTAACAAAAACAAAATTACTTCATATTTATTTGTTGATCCAGACATTATTGTAAAACCATTTTTGTAACATCCACTTTGTTCACTCTTTTGTTGGTATGATTTACTAAGCAATATTTGACATAGCAAAACCCTTATTTCCAAGTTTCGGGTGAACGTTTCTCCTGTTTTCCCTACTTTTCCCTGCTCCCAGTTCTCCCTTCTATCCCCTTCCAGACAACCGAGAGAAGTTCCTCCTGAAATTGTACCATGCGACATTTCTGTGGATTGGGAACAGGCCAATTGAAAAACCGAGACGGGGGCGTTCTCCTCTTTTCCCTAATACCGCTATTTGTATCAAAACACCCTGCGTGGATTACCCTTCCTCACCCTTCTTAAGTGTCTCGTTTTCTTCATGCTTTCGCTCTGTACCGGAACTTTTCTTCGCATCCCTCCATTTGCTCATCCTCAATCTTATCTTCTCCTCTCTTTCCCCAATTCATTTCCTATTCCAAGTTTTCGGAGGAAGTGTTACTACCTCTGTTGTTAAAAAAGCGCCATGGCACCATGGGCCACCCTGTCAAAATGCAACACACAAATTTCGTAATAAAAATTAAAGGAAAGCATGTAGCTAATGGCGACTATGATGAGAATCATTAGAAGATTCGAACCCAGGATTTCTCGTTTCGGAGCTGCTCTACTAACCCCTGGATCGTAGCAGTCTGAACCTGAAATTTAAGGTTTTCAATGCAACAGTAGAATTTATATATTTTATTGGTACTCCAATGTTTAAATTTGCAATTATTGTTTTGGATGACGATATGGCAATGTGATTATCAGGAAACGGTTTTACTGCAGGTGTATATCTTAGATATGTAAATATATATTTGCTTAATTAAAATGTAGAATCAAATATGAACAATTGTGAAAAGTCAGATAAGTTTCTTGTATGGCTAGGGTTAATTGTTACTACGTACAAGGATAGGAATAGAAACGGAAGATAGCCACTTACTTGTGTATATCAATATTTATAATAACAAAACTGAATGCGGACCCATAAATTTTATGTTCAGCACATATGTCCAGTATAGATACATATTATTGTCGTTCAGTATCTAAATGAAGGAAAAGGATGGTTATTTATGTGACATGTTACTGAACTAACTTTGCAATGTTCTGTCCCCCCTTTTTCTCCTGCGGTTCAAGTTCATCGGCAGAGCCATCTGGGGAGGATCTAATGAAACATCCAGAGTTCATCTTGAAGAGCCAAGGGACGATATAGAACTCTGGGGAGGGGGTGGGAGGGGTTCAGTGATTAGATTGACTGGAACACATGCATTCACTGCTCCTCCTCCCCCAAGATTCGAATGTCTGCCAATACCGTGTTTCGTTAAAGGTGTCTCGTCACCTCATGCAGTGTTGCCACTGAGGATAAAAGATTTACCAGCAATTCTCGGAAGTCTAAATTCAATAAATTGGAGTTTCACTGCCTGTTGCAGAAGTGTATAGTTAAGAAGTTTTCATGATTAATACAGAACGCTACGACGCCAAGAGTCCCGGGTTTGAATCTCGGCCTTGTCATGGGCGTTTTATTTGTGTGAGTGACCCTTCGTCAATTTCATTATTCTCATCGTCGCGAAGCCAAAAATGGGAGAAAAGCAACGCTAAATAAAATGATCAAACCAAAACGAAATTCGTAGCAAAGGTGCGATATCGGGCTTAACCCCTTTTCTCGCAAAGTCCTGGCGATACTCCTTAGTTTTTGCAACTGAAATGTATGAATTAATGAATACATTATGGCAGAATCATACAGAATAACAGTTCGATTATGTCTAGGCTTGTTGACAAATATCAAATCAGGTTCAAATTACTTGCCAAACGGTAATTATTAGATTTCAGCCTGTGAAACATAAAACCTTTACCTACGTGTACATATTTATGTGAAAAATTCTTTCAGATATTATATCTTGCAACTTATTGTGTACAAAGTGATTTCATTAACTAGTTTACACTCAAATGAAATAAATATTTGTTGTGATACAACAAAAGTACTTCGTAAGTACTTCTGAGAAAAAGTGAAGGAGAAAAAATTGTCAGTTCATCTCGTGTGAGAGGTACTAAAGTTCGAATCCTTGGTAAGGCACTTACTTATGCTCGCACCTGTATCCGTTTCTTCAGCTCACCTTTCATTCTGGACGTCACGATTATTATAAGGAGGCAAAAGATGCAACCTGAAGTACAAAAACGCATCAGATAGAAATATGCACAGGCCATAGGGCAATTTTAAGAAAGAAAATCCATGCTTGGCCAAGAATAATTTCTAAATTAGACATTTCTACCCTACACCCAAGAAAAAAAAGATAAAGTGGAATAGGAAAATATTGACTTTATATCGTACTAGCATCACTTAACTCAAACGCAATAAATTTCAGCAAATTACAATCATTGGGTATGAACCAGTCAGGCACGTAACCAGGGGGAGGGCTCAGGAGGCTGACGCCCCCCCCCAAATCCTACAAATGTCCAATTTAAATAGTGTGTAGAGGAAAATAATTTTACTTCATTAGTGGGATTAAACATATTGTATAATATATTTTTATATATATATATATAGCTATAATGTATTTAATAATACACTGAGAAATTCAACTTCAGGTTTTATACCTCCCTCTCTCCATCCACTCACACTTTTCATCCTTTAGACGGCGGCTGCTGATAAGGGATGAGCGAGCCCCTCGCTAAATAATATTCTGGCTGCGGGCCTAGCACCAGTATTTGAACCTGGGACGCAGTTACAAGTGACAGTTATTCTTTTCAGGAATTGTAATTTAACTTAAACGTAAGTCGCTGTAACTTAACAGAGTTACTTTTTAGCCATCGTAGAAGCAACGTCATCAACAACTACTTTAACAGTTACTCTAAGATACTTAAATTGTTAACAAATTAGCAACTCTGTTCCCAACCATGTGTTTTCTCTGGATGCTAAGACAAAAGGATTTTCGTGGAATCGCCTAAGACAATGCAGCTAGGCTTCATTGCATGGTAAATTTAGAACATCCACCCTTTACAACTAGTCGTCATTTCCAGGATTTAAAGAAACTCTTTATCGACACTAGTGTCCAAAATTAAAGCAACATATAAAAATCCTTTCCTCGTGTGATGTTTTTTTTTTATAAATTTGTCAAGTTTAACCGGTTGCTATCGTGATTTTTTGTTGATAAATCCTGGCACATTAAGGTTAGTTAAACCAGTTGTCTATGACATCATAGATATTACTATCACCTGATCGTATTATGTGGACACACGGGAAAATTTTCGTTTGTTGCTTTAATTTTGGACATTAGTATATTTCATACTGGCACGCCCACCAGTACTTCAGTCAAAAGAGTGTTTGAGTGGAGGAACTGTGCTGTCACCACTTGTCAAGTGACAATTTTCAAATTAAGTTGCTTTCGAAGCATAATAGCAACTCCAGGTAATGTAGAAAGACCTTGATTGTATGTCTCCTTGTTTCCTGCGAAATGTGTTTGTCTTTGGTACTGTTTCTTACAACGTCTTTATAATTTTATGGACTTAATAATTATAAAGAATGATAAATAGATAAGTTGATTGTCTGTAATTTGTTTGCAAGAAAATTTCCAGCAGAAAGTAACTGTAAACTAAACTTAGTTACTTTGCAAGTACCAGTAACCAGGGTTGTTAAGGTCCAGTAACCCATACATTCTAATGGGTTCTATTGGGTTCCGCTGCAGGACCGAAACATTTTTTCTCGCACAATTTAAATTCGGTCCAAGTTGCATATTCTTTCATTTCAATGCGGAACTTGGACCGGATTTAAATTGATCGGGAAAAAAGGTTCCTGAACCGTATTTAAATTCATCCGGAGAAAAGGTTCCTGAACCGTATTTAAAGTGATCCGGTAAAAAGGTTCCTGGACCGAATTTAAATACTTTAGAGATAACAAGGTTCTTTACGGTCAATTTATTTAAAATTGCTTAACCTTTAACAACCCTTCTAGTAACTAAAACTGAGTTACTGTTTTAAAATTAGTAACTATAACTTAGATACTTTTAAAAAGTATCTTCCCGAACGCTGACATGCAATACAATTCAACACCCCTGGCAACCCTGCAGCACGTTTCACTTTTGCATTGAAGTTGTCCTTCCGGAACTACCTCACCGAACCCTCTTCCCACGTATCAGGCAGTGCTGTATTTTCGCCATCCCTATACATTTCGAAGAAAAGACACCCCTACCGTTTCCCTCTCTCCCTGACCAATCAATATCATCTTCAACCCTCATTTCTTTCTTCCTCTTTTTTTGGGCAACGAGATTTCCAACCCCAGTGATTTTCACTCTTCCCGGTTTTCATTCCCTTTCAACATCCCCCTTCCCTACTTTTCGTCCCTTCAGCTACATACGCGAACGTCACTGATCGTCAATAACCATTCCTGTTTCTCTTGATGATGTTGGAACTTCAGTCCGTCAGTACAGACAGCCTCAGAGGGTTAACCCCACAGGTTCTTGAAACCTCATGGAACCGCAGTGTTGCATTTCCTGAAAGCTTTGGGGTAAAAAATTAGCTTGGGGTGTTATTTCTGTAACTAATTACCCAAAGGTTTGCTCCTCAAAATGCCCCGAGGTTGGCAACTTAGTTAAATCCTGATCCCAGTGCTTCAGAGTTCGTACAATGTTTCGCAAGTTTACTGGACCACCAGCTCCTGTATCTTCTCCCCACTGCCCTTTGGTTTCGTATACTAATACCCAAAGAAATTGGATGTCCATTACAACGTAACCGTGATATGGTCCATGTATACTAAACAGAACACTGGCAAATATATAGTTTTAATTAATTGAATTCGAATTCATTACCTAGGTACATCAGATTTTGTAGCCTTCGTATACAGACAAGAAAAAAATACATTGAATCTATTTGATGCACCAGAAATGCATAGATTGATGAGTCTCCCCGATGGCGCAGTGGTAGCGTCCTCGCCTTGCAATCAAGGGATTACGGGTTCGATACCCGGTGTAGGCACATAGTGGTTCGGATCCCACTTAAAACTGTAGGTCTAGTCCCGATTAGCCTTTCTATGCAAAAAATGTACTTAAAACAACAATTCAATCAGTCAAAGCATCGGTTAATGCACTATAGTGTGTTTTTTTAGCATTTGTTAAGAATCAGGTATAGTTTGATGCATTTAACATTATCTATATCTAATATCTTCTTCTCTGGATCCTTTGCCAGCTAAACATTTCTTGCAGTGCATCTTGTAGCAGGCAGTTTCTTCTTAGCCAGGGTCTTTGCCAATCCTTTCGCTTCTCCTAATCACTTCTAGCACTGGTCTTCTTTTCAGTTTCAGCAGGTTTACTGTCCATTTCATACGCCCCATTCTTCTCCATAACCACATTTCTAAAGCTTCTAGTCGCTTTCCCCACTTCGTAAGGTTCACGTTTCTGCACCATACAAAGCTACACTCCACAGAAAACCCTTTGTCTCTTTTTTTAGTTGTTTATCCAATGAACCATAAAACATTTCTTCTATTAAAGGCATATTTTTGCTATTGCTATTTTCACGGTTGACTTCCTGACAACTTACTACTTATAAATAAAATATTTCTTAGACTTAATAGCTAATAATGTATCGGAGAGTTTGGAGGAATCAGATGAAATGGAATCAGCAATAATATATGATAGTCATTGCAGCAACTAAAGAAATGCTAAATAGATGGATATAATACTGTGAGAAACCTCACACAATACAAAAATCAGATTGTTTGGGCGAAAATATGAACGCAACTCTGTAATCTTTTCAATCCATAGCTTAAAAATATGGCAAGAGTTTTATTTTCTTAAGAAAGGACAGTGCTTGGTAGCTCACAATAGACATTCGGATAATCTTCGCGATCAGAGTCATCTGGTGCTTACTTTCTTTACCATTCACAATGCGACCCTGTTCATAGGACAACGCTGTATTCATCCGTGGGGAGAAAACTTAACAAGAGACAATGTAGAAATATTCCACAAGTTGTGTTTGGTAGGCTGTTCTCGAATGGACCACCATCATTAAGTGAAACTAAAAGAAGGATCTTTTTGCTTTTTTTTTTTCTTATGCAGGAGATTTGATGAATAGAAACTTGTCGCAGGGTGAAGAACAATGAGCATAGGCAGCTGTCTCCTTTGAAAAATGATTCTCCGGAACTCCACGGAGCAGGTCGCAGTCCAACAAAAGATTTTGTGATGCAGTTAGACGACTCGGGGGAGCTTCCATGCTATCCATCATACTCTTTGGCTGAAAATTTGGTGACTTTTGAATTTCTTCCCCTTTCCTTGCCATATTATTTCAGCATATTGGGAGACCAAATTATTTATGGTTTCTCACTCACAAGGGGACTGTAAGATTTAAAGAAACGTTTTAAAGGACATGGATACTCAACATTTTTCAGAAATGGAATTAATGTTCCCTGTTTCTATTCGCTAAAAGTACAGTGTACAGTGTCGAATCCTGGCTGGGTGGCCAAAGTATTGAAGCCTAAACTCCAATTGAATGCAAGAACCTAGATTTCAATATTACATTTCTGTATTCATCACTTATACATTACTAGCTGATACATTATTTATCCCAATCTTCTATTACACAGGAAATTAACGAATTCTAACTATAGTGTAAAATGAACTTGGGGTTCAACGGCGTTGGGAGTGTCACTATTCATCTTAGCGACCCCGAAAACTATGGATTCCACATTAATATCGTTCGTTTTCGATTATTTTTACATGTCACCCCTCCCACACTCACCCCTAGGGGTGCCAGGGGTGTCTTACCCCCACAGTATTTCTTTCGGGATTGCAAGTGATACGTGTACCAAGTTTGGTTGAAATCGCTCCAGGCGTTCGAGAGTTATGCCGGAACAAACACACATACACACACACACACATACTTACATTTTTATATATTAGAAGATTAGAAGAAGAAGATAGATATTCAGTGCATATATTTTTTTAACTGTTTACTTTTTACGAATATCAGTTTCATTTTAGGCATGCACGTTCATAAATTCACATTGTAAGACATGCACATTCATATTTAAATCATCATAACTCAGCATAACACAACATTGTTACTTTTGAGCTTGTCATAATAGTTCATGTTGTCATGTTCACACATGATTTTCGCACGTGCATCCAAAAAGTGTGGATTCAAACCCAGAAATTCTCAAACTGCTCCATTAACAGCTTTAACTGGAAACCATGTTAAGAGAAAGAAGAAATTGGTTTCTTTTAAAGGCAAGAACAGAAATTTTACTTCATCCGATACTGATGTGACAGATTTCCGTAGTGAAGTTTTGACCATTACATATGTAAAGCCAATGTGCAAGGACAGGAGAGCAAAGAGAAGTAGATTAGTTGGGGAGCGTTATCAGACCAGCAATAACGCTAATTCTAATCAAGGTGCAAGGACACTGTTACTAATTCAAACTTTGACGAGATTTATGAGACTGTGATAATTTGTTACGCAGAGAATCCAATATCGGTTCTGTTCACAATTCGCCTAACAATTATACCAGCTACCAGCAATATCGATGCTTGTTTCCCGGTTTGTTCAACAAATGCTATGACTTCGGATTCTATAAATACACATTTCTGCCCTGTGACAGTTTGCATAAATGGTTGTGCGCTAAGCAATAATAATGAACAAATGACTTATACATGTAATCACATGTTTTGACAGCTGAGTTTTATCTTGCTCGAGTGGGCAGCTTATCCAAAAACAAAAGTATTTGATCTTCGAAATGTTAGTCTATAAATTAATATTGTTTGGTAATTTTCATTTTTATTTTAAATTATGTATGTTATGAAAATTAATACCTACTAAAAACAAAATATAAAAAATACATAAAAAACAGGATTATACATATTTAAAAAATGTTCCATATGAGTGGTCTTCGAATTTGCATTATATATTACGTATCTTTTGAATATTCTTTCTTGCAAATACATTGAATCTATTTGATGCACCAGAAATGCATAGATTGATGAGTCTCCCCGATGGCGCAGTGGTAGCGTCCTCGCCTTGCAATCAAGGGATTACGGGTTCGATACCCGGTGTAGGCACATAGTGGTTCGGATCCCACTTAAAACTGTAGGTCTAGTCCCGATTAGCCTTTCTATGCAAAAAATGTACTTAAAACAACAATTCAATCAGTCAAAGCATCGGTTAATGCACTATAGTGTGTTTTTTTAGCATTTGTTAAGAATCAGGTATAGTTTGATGCATTTAACATTATCTATATCTAATATCTTCTTCTCTGGATCCTTTGCCAGCTAAACATTTCTTGCAGTGCATCTTGTAGCAGGCAGTTTCTTCTTAGCCAGGGTCTTTGCCAATCCTTTCGCTTCTCCTAATCACTTCTAGCACTGGTCTTCTTTTCAGTTTCAGCAGGTTTACTGTCCATTTCATACGCCCCATTCTTCTCCGTAACCACATTTCTAAAGCTTCTAGTCGCTTTCCCCACTTCGTAAGGTTCACGTTTCTGCACCATACAAAGCTACACTCCACAGAAAACCCTTTGTCTCTTTTTTTAGTTGTTTGTCCAATGAACCATAAAACATTTCTTCTATTAAAGGCATATTTTTGCTATTGCTATTTTCACGGTTGACTTCCTGACAACTTACTACTTATAAATAAAATATTTCTTAGACTTAATAGCTAATAATGTATCGGAGAGTTTGGAGGAATCAGATGAAATGGAATCAGCAATAATATATGATAGTCATTGCAGCAACTAAAGAAATGCTAAATAGATGGATATAATACTGTGAGAAACCTCACACAATACAAAAATCAGATTGTTTGGGCGAAAATATGAACGCAACTCTGTAATCTTTTCAATCCATAGCTTAAAAATATGGCAAGAGTTTTATTTTCTTAAGAAAGGACAGTGCTTGGTAGCTCACAATAGACATTCGGATAATCTTCGCGATCAGAGTCATCTGGTGCTTACTTTCTTTACCATTCACAATGCGACCCTGTTCATAGGACAACGCTGTATTCATCCGTGGGGAGAAAACTTAACAAGAGACAATGTAGAAATATTCCACAAGTTGTGTTTGGTAGGCTGTTCTCGAATGGACCACCATCATTAAGTGAAACTAAAAGAAGGATCTTTTTGCTTTTTTTTTTTCTTATGCAGGAGATTTGATGAATAGAAACTTGTCGCAGGGTGAAGAACAATGAGCATAGGCAGCTGTCTCCTTTGAAAAATGATTCTCCGGAACTCCACGGAGCAGGTCGCAGTCCAACAAAAGATTTTGTGATGCAGTTAGACGACTCGGGGGAGCTTCCATGCTATCCATCATACTCTTTGGCTGAAAATTTGGTGACTTTTGAATTTCTTCCCCTTTCCTTGCCATATTATTTCAGCATATTGGGAGACCAAATTATTTATGGTTTCTCACTCACAAGGGGACTGTAAGATTTAAAGAAACGTTTTAAAGGACATGGATACTCAACATTTTTCAGAAATGGAATTAATGTTCCCTGTTTCTATTCGCTAAAAGTACAGTGTACAGTGTCGAATCCTGGCTGGGTGGCCAAAGTATTGAAGCCTAAACTCCAATTGAATGCAAGAACCTAGATTTCAATATTACATTTCTGTATTCATCACTTATACATTACTAGCTGATACATTATTTATCCCAATCTTCTATTACACAGGAAATTAACGAATTCTAACTATAGTGTAAAATGAACTTGGGGTTCAACGGCGTTGGGAGTGTCACTATTCATCTTAGCGACCCCGAAAACTATGGATTCCACATTAATATCGTTCGTTTTCGATTATTTTTACATGTCACCCCTCCCACACTCACCCCTAGGGGTGCCAGGGGTGTCTTACCCCCACAGTATTTCTTTCGGGATTGCAAGTGATACGTGTACCAAGTTTGGTTGAAATCGCTCCAGGCGTTCGAGAGTTATGCCGGAACAAACACACATACACACACACACACATACTTACATTTTTATATATTAGAAGATTAGAAGAAGAAGATAGATATTCAGTGCATATATTTTTTTAACTGTTTACTTTTTACGAATATCAGTTTCATTTTAGGCATGCACGTTCATAAATTCACATTGTAAGACATGCACATTCATATTTAAATCATCATAACTCAGCATAACACAACATTGTTACTTTTGAGCTTGTCATAATAGTTCATGTTGTCATGTTCACACATGATTTTCGCACGTGCATCCAAAAAGTGTGGATTCAAACCCAGAAATTCTCAAACTGCTCCATTAACAGCTTTAACTGGAAACCATGTTAAGAGAAAGAAGAAATTGGTTTCTTTTAAAGGCAAGAACAGAAATTTTACTTCATCCGATACTGATGTGACAGATTTCCGTAGTGAAGTTTTGACCATTACATATGTAAAGCCAATGTGCAAGGACAGGAGAGCAAAGAGAAGTAGATTAGTTGGGGAGCGTTATCAGACCAGCAATAACGCTAATTCTAATCAAGGTGCAAGGACACTGTTACTAATTCAAACTTTGACGAGATTTATGAGACTGTGATAATTTGTTACGCAGAGAATCCAATATCGGTTCTGTTCACAATTCGCCTAACAATTATACCAGCTACCAGCAATATCGATGCTTGTTTCCCGGTTTGTTCAACAAATGCTATGACTTCGGATTCTATAAATACACATTTCTGCCCTGTGACAGTTTGCATAAATGGTTGTGCGCTAAGCAATAATAATGAACAAATGACTTATACATGTAATCACATGTTTTGACAGCTGAGTTTTATCTTGCTCGAGTGGGCAGCTTATCCAAAAACAAAAGTATTTGATCTTCGAAATGTTAGTCTATAAATTAATATTGTTTGGTAATTTTCATTTTTATTTTAAATTATGTATGTTATGAAAATTAATACCTACTAAAAACAAAATATAAAAAATACATAAAAAACAGGATTATACATATTTAAAAAATGTTCCATATGAGTGGTCTTCGAATTTGCATTATATATTACGTATCTTTTGAATATTCTTTCTTGCAAGTACTTCAAATTATACGTAAGAAGGACATGAAACTAATAAATTACTTAAAATCAACGATGGTTGATTTGGTGTTTTAAGTCCACTTTATGCACAGTCAGGCTAATCGGGACTGGACTTACAGTTTAAAGTGGGATCCGAACCACTATGTGCCTCCACCGGGTATCGACCCCGGGACCCCTTGATTACAAGGCGACGACGCTACACTGCGCCATCGGGGAGGCCTTAAGATCAACGAAAATAAAGTTTTATTATGAATATAATTCAATATATTAGGTGTCTGTTAGCGACACCATGATACCAGTTACGTTACATTATGAGATGATACAAGTTAAAGGATAAAGCAGGTTACACAATTAAAATATAAAGGCAAATAAAGGCTGCATTTTCGTAGAAATAAGACAGAGAATTTGAAGGTGACTGTTGCACCATTGCTTCTATAAGCAACCTCCCTAAACGTCAACAAAACTAATATTTAATACGTAATGATCATTTTAAAGTAAAGGTGCACTTCGAAACTTCCTAATAGCAATTCCCCCCTTCCTTGGATTTCCTCTCCCTTAAAATCTGCTTCCGACGTGCTTTTGCGCATTGGCGCCATCTGGGATTTCCCACGTCGTTCTTCAATGATTGATCATTCCGTCCGAGGCGCATCAAAAACACGACAGGCATCCGTTTTTTTTATATTTAAGAGCAGTTCTAGCAATGTTTGTGTATTCTGCATTGCAATAAAATCCCTTTCATATCCCTGTACGTAAAAAAATTACTCTACAAAAAAACATATTAACAACTGTTCTTGATTGTCGCCTTTCTATAACCTTTGTGGGAACCAATTGCTTTCATGCAGAGAAACCAAACAATGCATGGACAAACTTTCTCATACTCATTAGCGTGACGGTTAGTGTGGATAATCCAAGGTAAAAATCATTCATCCGTGGATATTTTTTCTTTTGCATAATATGGTCTAATAATCCTATCATATGGTTTAATAGAGTGCAAAATTAGTACTAATGGCGTTGCTGAACTTCCGTGATCAATAATTTCCGTTATCTTTTAATCGTAGTTTGGCTCATTGCTGTTGATGCGCCATACCTTCCGTTATCAGGTGTTTACAAAAGTAAAGAGTGTGGAAATCTGAAAGGTGTTCCCTGAAAATATTTAATTTACTCTTGTACTCTACGGGTACATGTAAACGGGACGTTTGAACGACGTGTTTGTGGATCGTTTTGTCGAGCCTTTGTGGAGTGTGACTGGCTCGAGAAACCAGGAGTGTTCATTATAAATCAACCTTCCTCACCTTCACGAACCTTCCTCCCCCTTAAGCCTGGTTTACATTGGTCGAGTAGACGGGAGAGTAGCTGGAGCAAGTAGGGTCAAGCAAGCTACTCTCCCCGTGTAAACAACTGGGGAGAGCACTGGAGCCAGTACACGCTCCAGTAGTCAGGACAATCGAGTAGCTTCCACAGAGGATAGCGACTTGCAACGTCCTCCGGCTACACCGTTGTCGACGTAGACACGCACCCGCACGGCGAGCGCGTTGCAGAGAACGACAACATTTTGTAATATGCATAAATTTACCCATAATGCTAACTGTCTTTTCAGCGGAGAGATGAGACTCCATTGTTCTCAGGGATCGGGCATTAAAAGAGCTTCTCCAAAGATTTCAGATGAAATGGAACCAATAGCTTTTACCTCAACAGAACAGGTGATGAAGGTTTATATTCCAGTTTATTTCCTTAACAAAATAATAATATATATACACACGTTTTAAAAACAAAACTGCCCAGGGTTAACAATAATAAGTACCTTGAGAAGCTTACTAAAATTATCCTATACATATACAAAGCAACCTAGATACTTTCCCATTATTAGGAGGGATTAAGCCGAAACTAAATATTTTAAGGGCCTTTTATCTCTTTCACCAGAAGGTGGAGTTTAACTTCTCTATGGTTCTTGGACTCTCACCTTAGCGGAGAGCAATTTCTCTCGCCCGAAAGCGGAGCAGAAATTCTCCTCGGTGCTCGGACTCTCGCATAAGCGGAGAGCACCTTCTCTCCTTTAGGTGTTTGGTCTCTCGCCGTAGCGGAGCACACCTTCTCTCGCCCGCAGGCGGAGTCTAACTAACTTGCCAGCCAAGCTTTCGCCCTTATATACGGTCGGCGATGCTAGCGTAAGCCAGCGGGAAAATATTGAACTACCTATATTAACATTTAGT
This sequence comes from Lepisma saccharinum, assembly GCF_977018435.1. Lineage (NCBI taxonomy): Eukaryota > Metazoa > Arthropoda > Insecta > Zygentoma > Lepismatidae > Lepisma > Lepisma saccharinum. Next base: position 29,348,556 of record NC_139239.1, on the reverse strand, counting down.
TACAAAAGTTGATTATACGTAGAGGTGGATCTGTCTTTACTTGTGACGATCCGGGGTCGTTAAGACGTCGCTGGTTCATTCTGTCAAAAGAGCACCAAACAGCTGCAGCTACTATCCCACTTTGCTAGACTCGAGTAGAAACTGTGTAAACAGCTACTCGCCATAGAAGGGTCGAGTCGAGCAGACAGGCCAGTAAGTCGTCCCAGTAACTCTCCCGCCCACTCGACCAATGTAAACCAACCTTTACCCTCACGACCCGACCAAACCCTCATCCTCACACGACCTACCGGCCTGCCCTACCTGTCACCGTCATGACTCTACCAAGTCCCCCCCCCCCCAGACCCCTGCCTCAACCTCACAAATCTTCCGGAGGGTGAGTTCTGTACTTATGAGGGTAGCCCTCCGGATGGTGAACACAAACATGCCACTTGACTTGATGGATCCCCTGCCCGGTGTACTATAGACTATGTACAATCTACTCTATGCTCATGAAACGCACTATAGGGAATCTACAAACGTACCACAATCATTAACGCGCCATTCCTTAAGCTGTAACGAAACACACGAATCACTGAACTTTTTGACACCAGGTGTGGTGCAGTAGTGCAAGTGTATCCTGGTTTCAGGCTGTGCAAAGAAATCTTGCTTAACCTAGTAGAAGATAAGCGGTGTTGAAGTCCAAAAGATTCAACAAGAGCCTGTCTGCCGCTGTCATCGTTCATTTGATTGGTTAGCAAGTACCATGTGAGTATACACCACACTGTATACCGCTCCAGACTATAGTGCGAACGGTGCAGACACTAAATACACTACATGAAACCAAATCAACGAAGTAGGCGAGTTGGTGTTGCATCTTGTAACCAACTTGATGCACAAGTGCAGGTGCAGAGTAAGTCAAAAAGTGTAGCAAACTAGACGGGGAGCTATTTACTGGTCTCGAGAACCTGTTGAAACCAGATACGCACTAGGCGAAAGCATCAGTCGCAGTGTTTTGTTTATGGAAAGTTTCAACACGGCGTCCAGCGGCAGGCCAGCATTCTGGCAGAACTAAACCCTACTGTAGAAGTTCTTCCTGATTTTGATCACGTTTTAAGAGCAGCTAAGACACACTCGTCTTGAGCATTTTGCTCCATGCAGCTATCTGTTCAAATTATATTGTGTTTCCCGAAGTCATAAAGTTTGAAGCCATTATGCGCAGCAGACGATCTTCACGCAACCAAAGCAGCCTCCCAGTCAGTGCGTTTCGTACGAGAACGAACTTCACGAATTGTACGAAAATCGACTTAAGGAACGCCGTTATGAAATTCGGGTTTCACGAAAGGACTTAGTTTCATTACTTCGCTTTTATGTCACTTTGGGCTAATCGCAGAGATAAGGATGAGTAATGATTTGATGAAGGGGAAGAAGGGACGATCACAAATGTAGGATGGTTCTCGGAAACAAGGAATTCAAGTGAGGAGGAACATTGCAAAGTTTGGTACTAAAGAACCAAAATGAACCATCAGACTACACCAAAGGAATAGTGCAATTTAGTATAAAATCCCAACGTGCCAAATCGCCTCGCTAATGGCCGCGTTCACCAAACCCGATTATTTTGAAGTTCAGATGAACGAGATCAATTTTAATCCATTCTAAATGAACTTGGTTTAAAGATTTGCATTGCACCAACGAAAAACGACGTTCACGAGATTCCGTTCAAATGATCCGAGATTAATTTGTAAGGCTGATTGGTTGGCTTAAACACATTACAATCAAGAACCGCATAGAGTAGTGTCATGTGTTAAAGTATCAACATGTAGGAGAAGAAAGTTATTCGGGCTGCAACTTCTCTGAATTTGAGATTATGTACTAATCAACCTTGTCGACGAGTACAAGGATGTGGTAGAGTGTAGAAAATAATAATATTAAAAAAAGAACTGACGGCACAACACAACAGGAGAAGGAGAAAGCATGGAAGCTTCTTCTACAGGACAGAACCTTAGCTCGTAACGCTTTAATGTCTTGCGAAATGTATTCGATTTTGATGCTACTGATGTCTGCGGTATTTGAATTTTTCATTTCTTAATTCGTATATATTTATATTGTCGTGTCGTGTAAACAGCCAGTAACATGTATTTTCGTAAATTTATATAAAAATATTTCCAACACCATGTAGCAATATATGACATTTATATATGTTTTGTGTTCTGGGGTAGAAAATATTTAGAAACATTAAGACTCTGCACCACAGAACTATAAATCATTATTATTATTATTATTATTATTATTATAATTATTACGGCAGTTTTTACACAGTTCTCGAATTATCAGCATTTTACCTCCAAAATCTCTAGCGTTTGCACGCACTTGATATCACTTTCCCTTCTTTTTCTAATAAAAAACAACTGCCTGCAGTCGAAGCGTCAGTATCGTGAACCAGGATCGCCAAAAAAACGGTGGCGAATGGCCGATCAGAAGATAAACTCGTTTTGATGATCCTAGATCGCGTCAAGTGTTGAACCGTCTTCGATCCGAGTTTAAATTTTGATCTTCGTTAGTACAATCGGCCATTAGTGACGTTGCAGCTACGTATGTCCAATCACCATCAAACACAATGAAGCACGTAATGTTATCGTGCGCGCGAGAACACGTCGAACAGATTCCCCCATTGTTTTACCATATTGCGGATTCCAGGAGCGGAGTCCAAATCAAATTTAATCTATTTTGCTGCATTTAGAAACCCCCTCACGCAGTAGACGGAGCATTCATGCGATTCCAAAGCTTTCATTGTATTTGTTTGCAGCCGATCAATGCTGGAACGTATAAATGTGACAGTCGACATCAACATATGTGAAGCTTACATACGTTCTCACTGGACTTTGTTGCAAAGTCAAATGCAAATCGACAACGTACGTGTTATTATGTTTGCATTGTGAGGAACGACAACCGAAGTTGATTGACATTCTGATCAATGAATTTGCTGCTTTGTGGATGGAGTGAGCAAGTCGACATTTGATGCGCCACCTGTTATCCAGAGAGCCAGTCATTGATTAGGCGTATTGGCGGGTCTCTGGATCAACATTTGATCATGAACTTAATTCGAGTTAGCAGTAACTTCTGTGTTAAAGTTGTATTTCACGTGTTTCGGTTTGTTTATATTCTGACTAGAACGTTCATCAGTATATTTCTGTGGTGCTTCCCCGATGGTGCAGTGGTAGCGTCGTCATGTAATCGAGGGGTTCTATACCCGGTGGAAGCACTTAGTGGTTCGGATCCAACTTTAAACTGTAGGTCCAGTCCCGATTAGCCTTACTGTGCATAAAGTGGACTTACAACACAAACTCGATCAATCAAGTAATTTTCTGTTATTGCATTCATTAAGTAAAACAGAAAGGAACACAGACAATAAACAGAAATAGAGGTGAAGAAGATACAGATAAAAGGAAAATCTATGTGTGTGTGTGTGTGTGTGTGTGTGAGAGAGAGAGAGAGAAATATATGTTTTGTGTGTGTGTGTGTGTGTGTGTGTGTGTGTGTGTGTGATGGTGTGTGTGTGTGTGTGTGTGTGTTTGTAGAGACGGGGGAGAAAAATAGATGTAAGAAAAGGCAGAGAATAAAAAGGAGAAGACGACCAAGAAAGAAAATTTGAGAGAGAAGAGGAAAATCTAAAGAGTAACGTATAAAACATGACAGAGATGAAGATCTGAAATTACTATATTAATTTACTATATCAGTTTCAGTACACAGTATTTTTGTTATTTTATTTTCTACCATTTTTCGTTAA